>NC_143569.1:66015769-66324230 GCF_054136105.1 Typopeltis vanoorti
ATCATTCGAATGATAAACTAAAGTATAGGTAGGTGAAATATTCTAAAAAATAACTACCGTGCATGCACACAATACTAATGAAATAATTATTTTATAATCTCGGAAAATATTGAGAATTATTATTAGTTGACTTATAATTAAAATAAGTGACATTTATGACAGAAACTGTGATGTTTATCCTATGGTTAAACTAACATCCGAAGAATTGCTGTTCGTAGAGTTGAGGGCATTGGAAACTAAATTATTGATAACTTTCATGGCCCTCGGATTCATCTGGATAGCGATGACCACATAAGTCGTCAGAGCTGCCGTCACGTTCAAGATGAAGCTTCTGTCGATGGTAAAGAAATTCCATCCAGTGAGGCCGATTTTCGTCATCGTCAAACGATTGAGAAGAAGTTCCGCTTCCATCATGGCGTCCACCCGAAGATGAGGACTGCGGAGGGTCAGTTTGTAAACAAAAGGCATCGAAGCATGGGCTTCCTCATTGACCTTGGCTGCGGCAAAGCCCATGCCGAAGAAAGTCAGCGCAAAGTAAGCCCCTTTAAGTACAAAAAGGGCGATTTCTTCGAAGGACATTGTCCTCTTCTGGGACTCTTTAGCGAAGAGCTGGGTGATATTCAAACACACGCTGATGATCAGAAGGAGGTAGTTAAAGAAAACGATCTTGCCGAAGATGGCATCCACGCTGGCGACCACGTCGCAAATGCGTTCTTGGGATCTTCGGATTTCCGACAGGTCACAGGAAGTCGGGACGATCTGTCTAGCCGCTATGAAGGACACGTACTCGTTGTGTCTTTTAAACGCTTGCGACAACAGGATGCAAAAACACATGAAGAGCACCGGAACAAAGACTAGAGTACCGGAAACGAACACCACGTGAAACATCCGGTCAATAATGATAAGCGCGTGCAAGTCGGTGACAGGTAGGGTGGGGAAGAACTTGATGCAGTAGACTCTGTGCGTGCAGGCTATACCCGGCGCATCACTGAGGATGCTGAAAACAGCTCCGAGACGCATGGCGATGTACGTCCAAGAAATCGCCGTCAAAAACACGACTTTCCAACGGACTGACTTATCTTTGTCGAAAGAAGCGAAGGGAATCCGACGGATGGCATCGTCCAGTTTGCCCCTCACTCGGTGCATGGAGGTGGCGCTGTGGTCGAGCAACACCGAGAACAGAATGGCTACGATGGAAGCGAACACGAGTTCCACTTGGTCGAGGAAGTAGCGGGAGGCGTGACCCGTGACGAGAGTAGCGACGTTTTCGGAAAGGTTAAAACCGAGGTAGAGGAGCACAAAAAAACTCCAAAAACCCCATTCGTTCCAACATTTGACGAAAATGCTTCGTTTCTTGCTGGTCATCCGGATGAAGATTCCAGTGACCTTGACGGAAAAGAGAACCGGACGCAAAACACAAGGAGGAGAACGCTCCGCGTGATTGGAGCGTGAAACGCGATGAGAACGATGGATTTTTGTGGGTAACTGACACACCATCACCTTTCTGTCAAAGTCGAGGACCGAAAACACCCGCTGCATGCTTCGCTACGACTTGGCGGCACTTCAACTGAAGGTAGTATGCTGCGTTTCGGTCAGCGTTTTTCGTAGAGATCACGTGCATGACGCCATTAGGAAGGGGGGAGGGGGGTTGGTCAACAGTTGACCGATGTCAGTAAATTTATTGACCTAATCTCCCCCTCTCTTCGGCTGTCGCGCCAGGAAAGGTTTTGATCTAATGTCAACGCCGAAGGCGGTTAAGGTCCATTGAGATATGAAAGGTAAACATGATGACGGAAGTGGCTACCAAGAAGAGGAAGCAAAGTAAACCACTCCGGTGTGGAAAACATCTTTCGGACGCTCTCGTGCAAGCGACAGCTGAAAGAAACATATTAGACAGGTATTGGGGGGAGAACAACACGAATGCGTAGATTGGAAACAATTTCGACTGAAGTAGTATCTCTTCGATCACTCTGTTCGATAGATAGAAAGATTGAAAAGTCATTTTTCTTTTCTGTTATGCCTTCCTAATGACATTTAGTTTTATCCGATGACCGTACGCACTTCAATGATAAGAATCCGTAAGGTTGAAAATGTCTTGTAAAACAATAAAGTGAAACATACGCCTAAGCAAACTGAGATAAGCGCTAAATGAAATACCAAGACAACTCGTTGAACGCACTCAGACATCTTTAAATATATATGCATTTGTGTGTAACGTAAAATTATATTTGCTTTAATGTTTGTCGAAATAAGAGTTTTATATACTGCGTTGTATATAAAATATACATATTTTACATATATATTTATATCACTTACTATTCTTCAGCTATTTTCCGTGTATATAAAACGCTATAATCCCACCCCCCTCCGAGAAAAAAATCTAAAAAAACAACACTATTAGATGAGTGAGAACGATATCGAATAGCGCTTATTCATACTAGATGGCAGCACATTAACAGAAATTTAGTGACAATGCAGTGGAATTAAATTTTTCTTTCTTCTTCTTATTATTATTATCTTTACTTCTTTCTTTCTTTCTTTGTGTGTGTGTGTGCTAGCATTACACAACAATTAACTTTATTGTGGAATATTTCACTTAATATTGATTTTTTTTCGCCTGCGTTTGACCTATAAGCTCTTTAAAATCACTTCAGAAATTGAAGTGGATGTCGCAAGTGGAAGTCCCTCTTAAAGGAAACGAAGGACGAGAAAAAGTGTCTCACAGGAGTTTAAAACGAGATACGCGAAAACGTGCTGAAGTGACATGCGCTAATTAAAGCGGTTCGAAAGTGTTCTCTAACGAAATATTTCAAGAGTAACTTATTTAGAAATATCGTAATCAATACTGATAAAGAGTAAAATGTCTATAAAAATAATCTCTTAATAATCCTATTACGAGTTTTTGAATGTTTACTGCTGCACATCAGTAATAAATTGCGAGGTTAAAAATGGAAAATAATTACTCGAAGTTCAACCATAATATATCAACTATTATTATGGTACTAATACAAACAACAGAACAGAATAACGGAAAAGTCGATAATAATCAAATAGAACAATAATGGAATAACGGAATCACAACAATGTGAACAGAACGTTAAAGAAATCAACAGCAATGAAAAAAATTAATGTAGTCTAACAATGAAACAAAGCCGTAATGAAATTGACCAGAAAGAGCAGAACAATAATGAAATAAAGAACAATAAATAGAATGATAATGGAATTAATAACAATGAACAAAATTTAATGTTAGTTTAATGTTTGAAACAGTTATAATGAAATTGACAAGAATGAACAAAGTTATGATAGAATAAAAACAGAATAACCATATAATGGATAACAATGAAAAGATGATAATGGAAGTCTCTCAATTAAAGAAAGCCACAATGAAATCAAGAAGAAACATACCGATAATAAAATGAACAAGAATGAATAGAACAAAAGTGAAATCGACAACAACGAAAAATGTTATTAGCACTCTAAGAATGAAATCAACAAGAATGAACAAACAGAAAGGAATTAAAATAAACAAGAATGAACAAACAGAAAGGAATTAAAATAAACAAGAATGAATAGAACGATAATGAAATTGACAAGAATGAACAAACTGAAAGATTAAAATAAACAAGAATGAACAAACAGAAAGGAATTAAAATAAACAAGAATGAACAAACTGAAAGGGATTAAAATAAACAAGAATGAATAGAACGATAATGAAATTGACAAAAGTGAAAAATGTTAATGGCAGTCTCAATTAAAGAAAGCCACAATGAAATCAACAAGAAGAAATATATCGATAATAAAATGAGCAAGAATGAATAGAACAATAGTGAAATCGACAACAATGAAAAATGTTAATAGCAGTCTAAGAATGAAAGAAAGCGACAATGAAATCAACAAGAATGAACAAACAGAAAGGAATTAAAATAAACAAGAATGAATAGAACGATAATGAAATGGACAAAATGAAAAAAAATATATTAGTGGCAGTGTATCAATGAAACAAAGCCATAATGAAATCAACAAGAATGAACAGAACAGTAAAATAAGCACCAATGAATAGAATCGACAACAGCGAATTTTATTTTAATTCCAGTCTATGAATGAAATCAACAAGAATGAACAGAACTGCAATAAAATAAGCAATAATGAACAGAATAATAAAGATACACTTATAAACTCATGACGAGCAGTACGCATGTACTATTGTTGATACGCGTCATCTGTGCGCGTATCAACAATAGTATTTCCAATAATTAAAATTACAACAGACGACTAATGGCAATAATACGGCACACCCATTCACGAAGTCGTGATAAATATTAACCTGAAATAAAAATAAGAATGGTAATGAACAAACATTGTTCTAGTTGGTGTCATCACAGTGCATTTTAAAGAATTATGGGTGATAAGCAACCACCAGAAATTTGGAATTTATTTTTTTTATTGTAATCTCTCCTCATAAAAATAAGTACGTGCCCATATATATTTGATATTGCGCCAACACTATAATTACGAGGAGACTATTTCTATCACCTGCAATAAATTTTAAATGACCATTTTGCGTGCCGTCGGTGATCAAAACACCTGCGAGGATGCGAAGAAGTAAAAGTCATACGAACGGGGGATTTATAAGCTTAAGTTGTCTCGTAGAAAAGATTTCAATTCGGACTATTAGTCGAAAGACAAAAGGACGATTGACAGAGATTATATTTGCTACGAGAGCTTGAATGGACTTCGTAAAACCGTCTGCACCAATCGTAAATCTTTCGTGGACAGCGGAAACAACAAATGCACATTTCGCTAGGAATGCAGGTCACATATGCCAAACGTCGAGACATTCCTGTGTACCCCAAATATTTTCCCCGTGTGTGTGTGTGTGTGTGTGTGTGTGTGTGTGTGTGTGTGTGTGTGTGTGTGTGTGTGTGTGGAATGCTATCGTATAGATTCGAAATCTCAATGTGGAACTAGGAAAGTCTTTACATTAACATTTTCCATTGCATCCTGGAAACGACAATGGAATGCGGTTGGAATTGCGAATTGAAAGGGCGGTGAAGTTGAACCTCAATGAAACCGAGTACATTCTTCGTCAGCATTCTCTTTCTTTTTATTTAAACGTAAGTTGAATTGAAAATAAGTCTAATGTTTTCGTAGCCCACTGAAACGAACTGGTTTTAACAAAATGAAATAAATAAACAATCAAATGAAAAGAAATAACGAATCGAATAATAAAATAAAAACAAATGATGAAATAGAAAAAAAAATAACGAAACAATAAATAAAGTAAAACAAATTTATAAATAAACGAAAATAAATTAATAAATGAATAAAAATAAATAAATATAATATAAACCATAAAATAAAATATAAACAATAAAATAAAATATAATAAAAATAAATAATTTTAATTAATTGATTAATGAAATAGTTAATAAACTAAAATGAAATAAATATTTTGATAAAGTATAGTTAATTCAACACTGATTGCCTTCATAATAACATGAAAACGTAGAATAGAACTCCACAATCACCTAATATTAGCATAAGATTGAAATACTTCATCGGCTAATATTTGTATATTAAAAAAATGCTTCAGCTGTCGTACGTTAACATTAAGTAATATGAAATGAATTAACCTGGTCGTTGGCACAAATATTTATTTTTTATTTTTTTTAAATAGACTTAATGCTTACTAAAGGGCCAAGATATATTGGGATACTCACTAAACCCTACCAGGTTACGAAACTAAAATCTTCAAGTCTTAATAATAATAATAATAATAATAATAATAATAATAATAATAATAATATATTGACGATTTTCTCATACATAATGTCATTATTATCGGCGAGTACATAAAAAGTCTCAACAATACAGAATAAAATTAATAAAAAAAAACATAACGAGAAGAGAAAAAAATTAATAAAATGAAAATTTAAAAAATAATAAAATATTAAATAAATAAATTAAGTAATAAATAATTAACAGAACAAAATAAACCGATAGAATACCCAACGCTAGGTTATGCTGTAGTAGACATCGTTGGGTTGGTGAGGTTAGCTATTAAATCGTTTTAACCGAGGCTATTCTTATCAGAGACTTGCAGCTTTACATACATATGTTATATAAAATGAGGCGTTTGTTAATTAAATGGCAGTAGACCGCAATATCAATCAACAGTAGATTAGCAAAGATTTATACGCCTGATGTTAACCAAGAGACATGTTGTAAGTCATAAATTCCTTCTTTTAACGGATTTGGTTTACTTTAATTAAGCAATTAGTACCAGTTTTATTAATGCGTTAAGGTAACTTCGTCAAACTTCCCTCTCTCCTCCTAGAATGGCGTTTGACGTATTAGGTTCATTTAGATCTCCGTGTTAGCAGGAAGAACTACGGTGATGGTTGATAAATCATCACAATTTGGTAAACAAACTCCGGGACCAGTTTATTTCCAGGAATAATAAAAATGATCCATTTTTCTACTGTTCGTTGACACGACCAAGTAGATGTATAGTAGTGTTTATAGAGAGATACACTAGGAAGTAAAAAAAAAAAAAAAAAGAAGAAGAAAACAAGAAAAAAAAAAGAGGGGGGGGGGCTTCCTTCACCTGTCTTTCTAATTGTGAAAACATCTACTGGGAGACCGCTAAAGACAGTTTTACGGCAGATATGAAATATGATCGTATTTTCCCTGGAAATATGCCATTAAGTATAAATATGACGTTATTTATAGATCATAATTCACAGTAGTTATTCTGAAAGGCAGGTTTTTCCCTTCATCAATACGAAATACACTAAGTAGCCAATTTATTAGGAACTGTACTTAAGTCGGTATTTCTTCGGAGATCATAACTCACACTAGATGGCGTGCATCAATTATTTTGACACATCACATGTTTCCATGGGAGTTCAACTCATTTCCTAGAACAATATACGAGAGGTTTTCCTTTGCAGACAGCTTGTCTCGCGCTATTAGTATCACTTAGTGGAAAACGAAGTAAAGTCGTTTACATGATGGCCTATTAAAACAGGAGATAACCAACATGCAAATGAAAGTGCTTATTCTTCATCTCCTGTTACGGTGTTTTCACTTTGGCGATGATTTACATGTTTGTGGAAAAGATAATCGTTTGCGTTGTAAGAGGCATTGTTGCCCGAGTTAAAAGCGAATCAAGTGACTAGCAATTTTCTCAACAATGGTTGTTCGTTGCCATAGTGACACGCGAGTCTATCTAAGTTGAATTTTATGTTGATTGCAGGAAACAGATATTTTACCGGCTTCTCTCCATAATACAATCACATACGATAAAGTGCATAATTAAACTAGTCAAAAATTCTTCTGTAGTAATTTTGACGCTTGTAATAAACTGAATTGTAACAGGATATATTTACGTTGATGAAAACACACACAAGAGACTTCATCTTGCATATAAGGGGTTTCCAGCTTGCAAACTAAATTGACTGAAACTGCATGTAATTGACTAAATTTGCTACGCTTCCATTAGAGAATTTTGAAGTGTTTATTGATAATTGTATGTGATAGTCACTCGGTGCAGTTATTAGATAGCTTTCATAGATTTGCATGTTGATGGTAGTATTAGATTTCGGGATCTCGCGTCAGTAGATGGGATGTCTTTCACGCATCCTGGCTATCAGAAAATTGCTAAAAGGTGTAATAATGTTATTATCTATCCATCTATCACCTGCTTTCACAGAAAGCCTTAGTCTTATTAACTGCCTCCAATGTTCTTGGATGTCATAGTGTTAACCAACCTATCTGTTATTTATTTACAAGCAATTATGTTTATATTAACCCTTCCAGGTCAACGTTGCTTCAAAGAAGGGAACGTGTATTATTTCCTACATTATGTATCAATATATTAGAAATAATTAACATTTTCATATATGTGCTAATTGATTAATTACATTTCAGCTGGTGCTGCCATCTAGCGATGGAGTATTGCGTAATCAAGGAATTGTGAAGTCTGTTTTAGATTTTATCGTTTACAACAATCGAAAAAAAAAAAAAATGCTGAAATCGGACAACAGTTGAATTTTTTTTTGTAAGTCGATTTCATTGTATAAGCCTTTTTTTTTTTTTTTTTTTCAGAGAAGGAAAAAAGCAAAACAATTTTACAATATATGGATGTCTATGTACAATGGATGGCATTTTCATACCAGCTATTTAATTATAGGATTCAAAAGGAATTATAGGTGAAATTTGCAAAAAAGCCTAAAAGACAGTGTGAGTTTGAGAAGCTCTTATAGAAGAAGATGATGACAATGATTAAGACGGTATATTTTAACGGTAAACAAAACAAAAAAAAATAGCTTCCATCAAGTAGAAAGAGAGAGAGAGAGAGAGAGAGAGATGACTGCAATTGACAAAAAATAAATAAATATTTTTATAGCATTTTAATATATTCTCGCATGAAATATATTTTTTCAAATGCAGATTGAAAATGTTAACGAAGAATTGATGGAAAATATCCTTCACCTACTATCTACCGTACTGCAGCAAATGCTAACATTTTAGCAAACGTAAAAGAAGACCAAACTTTCCACTTATGGGATGAATTTTTTTTTTTTTTTTTCATAGCCTTTCATGTCGAGCTAAGCGCTGGGCTGAATACTCGTTCATTTTCACCGAGATTCGATCGATCTCATCGGGTAGAGAAGAACGGATAACGTCAAGGAAGACGGATGGACTTTGCCCCGTATGCAATGAACCGAAAATTGTGATTTTTCTTGTACACAGTCAACGTCTGTAATAGAAGCACAAAAATAGCGATATCTTTTATTTAAAAGATATCGCTATTTTTTTAAAAAACTGTACGTCGTTATCTCTTTATTCCACTGCTTTTAATAATATATAAAAAACGCAAAAATTACAAAAAAAAAATAGAAAAAGTTGAACAATAATTGTTATCGTCTGCTAAATTAGAAAAGGAATTAAAAAATAATTGTTATCGTTTGATAAATTTAAGAAAATGACTTAAAAAATAATGGTTATCATCTGCTAAATTAAAAAAAGGAGTTACTCAATAACTGTTATCGTCTGCTAAAAATCAGGTAACACAGATTGAGAATAAAATTCTGTATTGTTGACGTAAAATACATGAAACAGTTTACAGTTTTTTTTGTTTTTTTTTTAAATTCAAGCACTTCTATTTCTTCTTTATTTTTAATAAAAACGAACCAGATTTTTTGTTTTCTTTAATTCAAAATATCATCTAGCAATCGTGTTAATGACTCAAATGATTCTAGCTGTCACAACCATTAAAACCTTATCTACTTTTTCATTTTTATCAAAACTAAAATTACTCATGGAAACTTATTAACTTACAGGAACGAAGGACAAAGAGTGGAATTGAAGTGGTGCTTCTTGATTTTTTTTTTTAACACGCTGCACATAAAGTCTCTGTGAGATAAGGCACGCCTGAGTAATTAACTTATAGCGGAATAATAAAGTAACTTATGGACACTCTTCTAAAGTGAAAAAAAAATAAACTCGACCTCTTCATACTTTTTAATTAATTAAACTTTTTCGTGACAGAATCCAAGATTAAACAAAGAACTAGCCTTCTGCCTTGTTCGAGTTTTCGTTAAAAGATGGCGCTGAAAGTCACTAATGATCATGCATTTATGACTTGCCTCTTCAACTTTTTATTTTTATCCTTGCTTGCGGTTACATGTTGAAAATGGAATTGTGGGAAACGTGCTAGAACGTCTATTTCATGAATGACGTCATACGTAACATGAGCACAATACCAGAATGAAAAAGTCTACTTATGATTAGAGGTGTACGGATGAACATCATGAGTGAAGTGTACTTATTATCTTAAGTACTAAAGTACTTATTATTAAATAAGTACTTATGGAAGTCTGTTTTTCACTCTTTCTTAATAAAACGCATCACCTTTCTAGAGAACACTTTAATTTATCTATGCAAATTTATTCTATTTATCTATGCTTCTTCTTTTAAACAACTTGACAAATTTTCATGAAATTTGGCTCTATTGAAATTATTAGAGACGGTTATTTTAAAACATCGGCATTCTTTTATCAGAGCGACGTTTTTTGAGAAGGAGATGCCTTAAGGCCTTAAAAATCTAAGAAATGTTTATTTTATTGACCACTAGGCGAACTTAAAAACTTACGAAAATTTAAAATACGGAAGATAAAAGAATAAATTCATTTTTTCTTCGCGTTTGATGGACTTGGAATTTATTCACCGGTTGAGCATATCAGGATACTCACTAAAGCAACTTGGTAACAAAATCTTAAAACTCTCAATTAAAACCAATATTCACAATATCCTCATACAAAGGTTGTCAATACCATCGGTGAGTGTATAAAAACGCTCAACGTAGAGAATAGCAATTAATAAATATATCTAAAAGAGAAATAAAAATCCTTGCTGATTTTTAAAAATAAATTAATAAAATTATAATAATAAACTAAAATTTAGTTGTTGTTTTTTTTTACTCCCACATTACATTAGTACAAACTCTAGGCCTGTAGCAGGTACCTGAGTGGGCTAAGTTTTAAAAAATTTAACGCTTTTTTTTTCAGTCTTATTATTTATGGAAATTTGAATTTAGTCTTATTTTAAAATGAGATTGATTGCTCTTCAAAAACTTTTTTTTTTACTAGATGGGCGGAGCAAGAATGCTCTTCATCTTCCCCGTTATCTGTAGAGGACAATGTAGGGATAGGGTGTTATTGAGCTATGTGCTCTGATCATGGCAGGAGAATAACAGCAATAGCCGAGCCTCAGTTAGAACTTCATGGGCTACAGCATTGCCATCCATTACCCTCCCTGGGTACCCATTTTAGTCACCTCGAACGACATGCATGGGCTGTTATGTAAGTAAAGCCCTTTCTAAAAATTAGGACGATCCCTAAACCACTACATAATGGCCGAAAGACCATCCAACTCAGCGTTGGCTCCACTCAGTGACGGGACCCCCTCACCACTGAGCAGAACCGCTCATATTCCAGGAAAAAACATCCATCGACAAGGCCCCTCACGACAAGGCCATGCCAGAGAACACCCTCCCCAGAGACTCAAAATGCTCTTTCAGTACAAACCTCCCGAAATCAAACCCCCCCTCCTCACCGGGAGCAACGCTATTCTTATACTGGCCATCACATGGGAACTTTAAAAAACATAACATAACATCACTGGCCAGAAGGGTGAAGCAAATTAGTCATTGTTGCTAGTATTTACGATGGCTTTTGGCCTCTTGTGTTTGAAGAGGTCAGGTTCGTCATAGTTTGCTGCCTGTTTAACTAGATTGTTGGGGTGTGTAGAGATCTTTGAGAAGAATTTTTCCGCTATAGTTAATAGGAAGGAGTAGATGTAAGGGATGTTTGTATCTCTATGCAGTTGCACGTTCCTTACAAACCACGGTGCATCCAATATCATGCGCAAACATCTATTTTGCACTCGCTGTAGCCTGAGGATGTTGGTGTTGGATGTGTGGCTCCAGGCTGGAGATGCTTATGTCACTATGGGGGAGGATCGTCAGCAGGTAGAGGAGTACTTTGATTCTGGTATTCAGTCTACTTTTTCTATTTATTAGAGGGTAAAGTTGTGCAATGGTTTTAGATGCTTTCGCACATAAGGCTTTGATGTGTGGGTTGAACGTTAATCTTTGGTCTAGAATTACCCCAAGATATTTTGTTTCTGTTTGCCAGGGGATTTTGGTGTTGAATAGATAAAGGTCCCCCTGGAGATGCCAATCTTTGGTGAAAAGTATCGCTGTACTCTTTTGGGGATTCACTTTTAATCTCCATTTGGAGAATAAAATTGTTCTAGTTGTAGCAGGTTTTCTTGCAGTTTTTTAGTGGCAAGATGTGGTCGTAGAGATCTGGCAAGTACTGCTGTGTCATCCGCATAAAGTGTTAAGATGGCTGACATTGGGTTGTGTGGGATGTCTGCCATATATATCAAGAATAAGATCGATGCCAGTAGGGAACCTTGGGAAACTCCCGCAAAGATCCGTCACTGATTTGAAACTGTTCTATTTATTTTGACTTGTATGTGTCTGTCCTGGAGGTATGATTTAATTAGGTGGACGATTCTTGATGGTATGCCTGCTGAGATGAGTTTGTGTAGTAATCCCAAGTGCCCTATCTTGTCAAAAGCTTTCGCTATGTCAAGGAAGACTGCTTCAGTGTGCTGGTGCCAATTGTAGCCGGTGGTGATGTACTCAATTATCCTATGAATTTGTTGAGTAGTACTGTGATGTTGTCAAAAGACGAACTGTTCCTTTGGAAGGATATTTAACTCGTTTACTGAGGCTTGGAGTTTGAAGAGGATGATTTTTGGGGCAATTTTGCCTACATTTGAGATCAGGCCGATGGATCGATAGCTTTCAGGCAGGTGTGGATCTTTACATGCACTGGGACCACATCTGCGACTTTCCAATAACTGGGGAAATAGTTAAATCGGAACATGGCGTTGATTATGGTAGTGAGATGTACGACAGCTCTTCGGGGCGACAGTTTAATTATTCTATTTGTTATGCCATCTAGGCCAGGTTTTTTTTTTTTTTTTTAGCTTCTTTAGAACTTCATAGATTTCCGCTGGTGAGGTGTTTGCAGGTTTGTTGTTGCAGGTGTCGGTGAGTTTTAGTGCATGTCTGACATGGACGTGGATTCTATAGACATGCTTGATGTCCAAGTTGTCGTATGTAGGGCTACACTGTTTTTCTAGGTTCTTTGCTATCTCTTCAGCTTTTTCTGCGTCCGTGTGTACTAGGTCCCTGTCTGACTTGAGTGGGGGAAGAGATTTGTTTTTGTTTCTGAGGTTTCTTAATATGTTCCAGATGGGTGTTCGTCAGGTGATATAGAGGCTAGTTTGGCTTCCCATGTTTCGTTCCTGTGAGCTTTAAGTGCTTCTCTAACTTCATTGTTCAGCTTGTTGAGGATCTTTTTGTCATCAGGTGCACGGGTGTTGTGGCACCTTTTCCTTGCTTTATTTTTGTCCCTAATTAAATCCATGATGTCTTCGGGTAGTCGGTTTGGCTTAAGAGTGGTTTTGGTAGAGGTGACACCCCTTATGGCTGTGTTGATTTGCTGCGTCAGGCTTTTGACAGCATTTTCAATTTCTTTTATGGATCTGATGTGAGGGACAGATCCAATATGTTCCGATAGTACTTATGGTAGTTTTTTCCATGAGATGAAGGAGTGTGTGTGTGTGGGGGGGGGGAGGCAGCAGTTGTTTTTGCTTTCCCAGCTGGAGCAGGATTGGGTTGTGATCGGATGTCAGCTCGTTTAAAGAGTCTAGGCTATACTGTAGCTTAATATTTTGTAGGATAGCAATGTCAAGTATGTCGGCGTACCATTCGTACTATGATGTGTTGGTTCTGCGCATGACCATACTTTTGGCACCTGTGGCACTCTCCTGATGAGGTTCTTTTTCTTAGTTTTTCTGGGCTGATTTTTAGCCCCCAAATTGATGTTAGGTCATATATGTTTTCGTATGCCTGGTGGATCTCTACTAAGACGAGTGGCATCGGACGTTTGTCTGCTCTGGTCATTCTGCTGACCTTGATGGGTGGTAGGTCTTGGTAGCAGAGATCGGCGGCTATGTCTTCTGAATGTATGTGCTCTGATACTCCACGGAGAACCCCCCCTTCAGGCTCCTCTCGGAGTCGAGGGTGAAGGTGTGGTATTGTACACCTTTATTGTTTAGCTCCTTTGTGAATCTGCGGTAGTCCATTATAGTGGCAAGTTGAATTTTGATGCCATCGTCTAAATTCTTTGCTGTTGTGTATGCTATCTGTAGACTAGTCATAGAGGCCCTTAGTTCCGTCCACCTGTTCTTTTCTCTTAAGATAATTGGGGGCAATTTCTCTATAGTGGAGGCAGGAGGGGCAGAGTTGTGTCCATCTTCCTCCATACCTTCATCTGTGGGTGGTTCTGTCGTCTGTGTTTTGCGTTTTTTCTGCGGGTGGGTCTCTCCTGGGGGGGGGGAGGATTGGAGACCACCAAATCCAGTTTTTCCTCTGTATTAGCAGTATCCTCGCTTTCCCCATCGTCCCTCGTTGTGGAGTACAGGTTCAAGTAGCCTGGCCATTCCACTTCAAATTTTTTTAGTAATTTTTTTGAGTAGACTTAGCGCCAGACCTTTGTCTAGTGTTTTTATCAGGGCGTCATGATCACGTCTATTTCGGTCATGATCACGTCTAGTAGGTTTTGAATGGGGTTGGTCAATTATCAATTACTAAAACTGAAAATTAATAGCGAAACCTTACCATTCGCTGAGCGAATCTCAATCAAAATTCACTCCTTTGTATCGAATGCACCTGGTAAAGTTTTCCACAAGTTTGCTCTCTGCGATAGCTACCGTTGAAATCCAATGACGTATTTTCTTTTTCAGAATTTACTACAATTCCTAAATTGCATCTAAATCAAAGTCTACAGAGAACTAAGCAATCATTAAATTAAATTAAAATAGCGAGTTCTGATTACCAAAATTCGATTCACTTTAAAAAAATTGACAATTGACAATTGACATTTATGTCTTTAAGGGTGAAGCAAGATGCTTTTCATATTCCCCGCTATCTGTCGTGGTTACAGTGAGGGTAAAATTTACGAGCAGTTTGCTCGCCCTGAATGGGCATGGAGATTATGCATCGTTATAGGAGGCTAATATAGTTTTTGGTCTTCTATATTTGAATATGTCCGTTGGCTCATATGCTGCAGCTTGTTGAATCAAATCATTGGGGTGTGTGGACGTCTTTAGAAAAAACTTGGAAGCTAAGGATTGTAGATAAGAGAGAATATATGGAATATTTGTGTCTCTATGGAGCTGGCTGTTTCTAACATACCACGGGGCGTTCAGAATCATTCTCAAGCACTTGTTCTGCACACGCTGAATCTTGATAATGTTAGCGTTAGAGGTGTGGCTCCAGGCTGGAGAGGCATAGGTGATTATGGGACGAATCGTCATCTGGTAAAGTTGCAATTTGATTCTGTTGCTGAGCTTGCTATTTCTATTAATTAGCGGGTAAATCTGAGCTATGGCTTTAGATGCTTTTGCACATGCAGACTTGATATGTTGGTTGAAAGATAGCTTTTTGTCGAGAATTACACCCAGGTAATTTGTTTCTGTCTGCCAGGGAATTTTAGTATTGAATAGTAACACATCTCCTGCAGGAGACATTGGCCTTTTTGAGAAAAGAACCGCTGAGCTTTTCAGGGGGTTGACTTCCAATCTCCACCTAGAGAACCAACCCTCCAGCTTTAGAATGTTTTCTTGAAGCTTTCTAGTAACGAAGTGGGGTCTGAGGGATCTGGTTAGTATTGCCGTATCGTCCGCATACAGCGCTAAAATGGGCTTTGCACTTAATATTACTATGATAAATAATATATAAAGGTGTAAGTAACATTTCTAGAATAATAGAAAGAAAAGTTAAATACTCTAAATGTAGATAAATAAATTATGAATAAAATATAACTTATATTATAATTTCTTAGAAAAATTATGTATACTTTATTATTAAAAGGTGTAAAAATATTATGACCACACTTCATCTAAAACAAAGAATTAAAAATCACGCAACTTTTTTTTTTCAGAGAGAAAAACGGATTCACCTACTTTTTCCAATCAATAATTAAGACCATTATTGCAGATATTGTTTTCACAAAAATTCTTCAATCAGCTGAACATTTTGCTTCCAGTTGTATTCTACATTACATTACAGGAACACCGACTTCCCACGCAGTCTAGTCCTTATAAAGACTGGCTTGAAGGGGCGAAGCAAGAATGCTTTTGATCTTCCTCGTTGTCTGTAGAGAACAGTGTAAGGTGTTATTGAGCTATTAAAGCCCTGATCATGGCAAGAGGGTAATAGTAATAGCCTCAGTTAGAACTTCATTGGCTACAGCATTGCCATATTTAATTTAAAGGTAAAGCCGTCTCTAAAAATGCGGACGATCCCTAGGCCACTCAATCGTGGGCGAAAGACCGTCCGTCTCAGCGTTGGCCTTCCACCACCGAGCAGAACCGCTCAAATTTCGAAGAAAAGCATTTACCGACAATGCCCCTCAGCGGGCCGTGCTGGACAACACTCTCACCGGAGACACAAATTGCTCCCTTAAGATAGCGTACTCATAACTTTCGAATCTCAGCGCCCAAGGGGGTAACAGCAACAGCCGAACCTCAGCTAAACTTCACAGGTACAGCATTGCCATATTTAAAGGTAAAGCCGTCTCTAAAAATTCGGACGATCCCTAGGCCACTCATTCGTGGGCGAAAGACCGTCCATCTCAGCGTTGGTTCCACTCAGTGATGGCATTCCACCACCATGCAGAACCGCTCACATTCCGAAGAAAATCATTCACCGACAAAGCCCCTCAGCGGGCCGTGCCGGAGAACACTTTCTCCGGAGACTCAAATTGCTCCCTTAAGGCAAAAACCTTAAGAGAGCGAACTCACAACTCTCGAATCTCAACGCCCCTGGGGGGGTAACAGCAACAGCCGAACCTCAGTTAAACTTCACAGGTACAGCATTGCCATCCATTACTAACTAAAGTATTAATTAATCCCCCCCACCTCCACGCAATCCTTTTTGTTTTTTGTTTTTTATATATTTCATTGTGATATGAAACATTTTAAGGTGTATGTTGTATTTTTTTAATTAAAATTTTTTTAATTTTTTTTAAAATTAATAATAATTTGGTATAAAAGAAAATATAATTCTTTCAATTTTTTATTATCAGATTATTTTCTGAATCTGAAAAAAAAAAAAGATTATTTGCTTATTTCTGAAATTTTTGACACCATCAATGTATGGTGTTTATAGAAGGCATCTGGAGCATATCATTTTAATTGTTAAATCAATTTCTTCTTGGAAGAGAATAAGTTTCATCTCGATAAAGCAATGCGTTGACAAGTGTGTCGATAAAATGTGATCTATTTTAATTGTAAGTTTATTGGAGCGATTATGCTGCTTCTGCCATTTTGGTTCCGAGATATATATATATATATATATTTTTTTTGTTCCTATTGATTTTTTGTTCCAATCATTATTAAGAATATTTCCTAGGTATTTGAATATGTCGATTTCTTGACATTTACCTTCAAATACGAGGATATTTATTTTCGTTTTTTCCGAATGCATCATTTTCTTCTTTATCAGAAGCATAGATATTTGCCCTTTTTTTTTTTAATTATTATTTTCGGGAATTTCTAATTAAGGCAAAATTTTTAAAATCGTGATGTAACTTATGATTTCTTGGAGGTCTTATTTCTTCTCATTTGGAGATTAATATCATCAGCAAATTCAGATGGGTTCTACTTCCTCCTAGAACTTCCGAAGCTTGGTCAATATCAATGCCCATTGGATAGAAAGACCCGATTTCGCATCCCGTCTAGGACGCGAAGAACCTTTGTGAGGAGGACGTTTCAATGGAAGGTGGGTTAGCCGATATTATACAGAGGCAAAGGTTTTCCATCGGGAATCTCGAGTGTTTTCTTGTAAGAACAAAAAAAAAAATCCCTCCTGCTATTATCTCGAAGTCACAATTCTCCACGACTTTTAGATGTTTCAGAAATAGTTCAATGATAAGTGAAGCCCCCTTTTCTGAAGGAGCTTGGAGCAGTGCTCCTATACCTTCCTTTGATATTAATCGCTATTTCAGAAAATGCAACCAATCATTCCATCCACAGTTTTCTACAAGAAAGCACCCTTAAAACTACCCCATTCACTATAACACACCATTAAAAATATTCCGAAGAAATCTCCAGAGTCACAATTGCTACTTAAAGCAGATTCTCTTCAGCACCATAGACGTAGTTTTCTTGTTATCCACGAAGCCACTTAGTGTATTGGTTCTTACGAGTTTTTCTACAGTGAGAGAATCGAGTGTGTATCATCTTGCCATCTATTCCATAATATAGAATTTTTCAGGGAGCATCACTAAATAGAATCAAAGGCCTTCTCTAAATCAATAATGTTATTCCCCTTCTTCTTTCGAAATCTAGCCTGAAAGTCTGGGAAATTTCATTCTGTTTTTTTCCTTTCAATTCTGAAAATAAAATGTTTCAAAAAAAGATTCTGTACGGATGAGTGTCTTCTAAAATTATCCACGCAATTTTTTTTTTCCAGTTTCCTCTTTTCTTTGAATGGAAGTAAGAACAGCTTGTGCCAATCTTATGGCCAAGTTGTTCCTGCTAGCACAGTTTGTGAATCTCTCAAGAGATTTTCTTCCTTTCTTTTTCCTTTAGCATTTCCGACAGATATTGTAATTCTTGCTTCTACGTTTGTTTTTGATCTTACATAGAATGACCTCTCCTGCTTCTCCAAGTTTGGGATAATCACACTCAGGCGTCACGGAAATAATTTTCTTTAATTCTTATTGGTCTAAACTGTCATATTTCAATAATTTCCTTAAATATTCATACCATCATTTCAATGTTTCATAATCCATAATATTTTTCCCATCCTCATATTCAACAATCCAATTTTTATAAGTAAAAAATATTTGTTAATTTATAATTATTTGGTAGTTTTTGTATAGTTATTCTAATTCCACATCTAAAGACTGCACACTATTTCAGACAATAATATGTTGCGTCAAAGTTAGGGACGAACCGCAAGATGGCGACAGTTGTCTTCCATACTCTCTCTCTCCTCCCTGGATGCCAATTAAAATAATTGATAGACTTAGGTCAACTATATCACTGATTGGCTACCCAATGATTTAAAAAAAACGGCTAGGGATAATTAGTCTCACCTATTCGGGAATAAAAGGTGGTAGCAGATTATATATATATATATATATATTTTAAATTAAGGGGGGGTAAAGTTGCTATCATAGGGTATGCAAAGCAGTGACCTGAAACATAGCCTACGGTCATCTATAATATTTCATATTAGATTCTCCTGAGAGGGAGATTCGTATTAAAGAAATGTTTCATTCGGATTAGCGACTATCACAGGGAATGACTTTGAGTATAGTGACGCACCCAGGGAGGGGGCCAAGGGGCCCTGGTCCCCCCCAAAAAGAAAAAGGAAATAAACACTAGAAATTTTTCCAAAAATCTTTTCCTAATTAAAATTTATTTTTTTTAATTTATGTTGCGTCTTCTATTTCTATACTATTTGTCATGTATTGGCGATCACTGCAGATGCTGAGTCATAGGTCGTATGCAATGCGTAGTGTGCATTCGTAAATCGTCTACTCAACTCGCCCCCCCCAAGATTTAATCTTGAGTCCCCCCCCCCCCCACCAAGATTAAATGCTGAGTGCGCCACTGTTTGAGTATATGCCACCCAGTGGTTTAAAACTACTGCAGGAGTTCAGATTTTTTATATAAACATATTTACTTAGTCAATTGGGAATATGTAGGATGCAAATATCGATACTAACAGAAAAAAACAAAAGGTCTTTATGAAAATCGAGTACTCTCACAGAAAATTATTAATAAAACACGTTCCCGGGCCTTTGTATTTTATTATGCGCATTTGTGGCCACTTGAAAAAATCGACTCATCATGTTCTTTTCAGATCTTCAATAATTTTCGAAATTTTGTTATTGAAAAGTGCAAGAAATGACGTTGGAAAAAAAAAAAAAAAAAAAAAAAAAACGAAATGACAGAAACAACTTGAAACAATAAATTATATGGAAGGAATAATGCTTTACAGAAACGGAGTTCATTTAAAAGCAATTGAAGAAACAAAATCGCACCGGAAATGTAATTTATTTCGTTACTTTGTTGTACGAAATCTTTTTAAGTCAAAACAACCCAGCCAACGTTATCTTTTAAGAAACAGGCGACAATGCATTACGAAAATGCCCCGTGAGGGGGTACTCTTGTCAGAAATTGACACGAAGAAAGATGAAGCAAAGAAAATTGAATTTCTTGATAACGCCGAAGGATTTGACAGCTTTTACTGTGTTCGACCGTCAACACTTCGTACGGCTTACGGAAGACAAGGTTTGGCAGACGCTGTCTGACATGCGACCTATATTCCTCAACACCTATCATAAACGCACACACGTGCGCCCGCTACTAGTGAAGGAATGTAACGTGACTATGGCTTGTACCCCAACTAATATTCAGCTGGGATGCTGCTTGTCAGGTTGGTATTTACCCATCTGACGATATCGTTTGTTCTTATTGGGATTCAGAGGAACTTCCAGAAGCTTAGCATACACTTTGTCTTGATTCTTTTAAGATTGAGGGGGTTTGACGTAGTCAAACTTGTCAAGAATCAAAGATGAAGATAAATAGAGAAGTTCGATGTGTATCTTTTCAAAACTGTTTGCCCATGCGCAGACATTAAAATTATGTGAGCATGCTTGAAAAATTTATCTGAGAACCCTCAAAGAAGTTTTTAAATAACCTAAAAATTTGTCGGAGTATATCCTCAAATGTGTGATCTGAAGGAAAAATTAACTGATCATCGCAGATGATCAGATTTTTTTTGCAGATGAGCAGTAATTTTTTTCGCAGATGATCAGATAATTTTTAGAATGCCGAGAATTTTTTAGCTGCTTACATCAATTTTTTTTCGAACATGAGCAGACTTCTTTTAAGAATGCGCTCAGATGATTTCATTTTTCTTAGATGTGTTGATGACAATTAAAATTCTACAAAAAAATTATCTCAGCACCCTAAAAATGTTTCCTAAACATCCTAAAATTGTCCTGATTATCCTCAAAAATTGTCTGCTCATCCTGAAAGTAATATAACGAATGCATATATAGTTTTTTTTTTTCGTGATACTCAGAAAATATTTTTGAGAATGATTTTTTAATTTCTCAGTGACTAAGAGTGCTCAGATGATATTATCTATCTTAGATATATTGAAGATAATCAGCATTTAAAAAATTATCTGAGCACTCTCAAATTTTTTTTTTGCTGAACATTCTAAAAACATATCTGAGTATACACAAAAATTATATGATCATCCTAAAAGAAATTTTAAGGATGTTCAGACAATTTTTTTTGTCGCAGACGTTCAGATAAATTTTTTCGAGAGTTCCAAGGAATCCTTAACTGTTCAGATTTTTTTCGAAGATGAGTAGACATTTTTTCTTTGCTTTGAAATGCAATGATGTTTCTTCTCGGGAATACTCAAATCATTTTATTTTTCTCACGTGCTGAGGTAATTTTTTACTTGAATTCTGAACATGCTCAAAATTCACGGGCGTAGCTACGTCTAAATCAAACTTATTCTTAGTTAAACCGACCATTACTTCTCTCTCTCTCTCTCTCTCTCTCTCTCTCTCACTGATTCTTTCGTTCTTTCGTGTGGATGGGGGACGAGCGCCTCTGTGCAATGTCCACAAACTGAACAGCGTGAAAATCCCCCCCCCGAGAATAATCATTTTCTGACGCACAACTTTTTTTTTTTTTTTTAACTACTTCGCATTCTTTGTTTGTCCATTCCAGTCTGATTTTAATTTATTTTATTATTATTTTTTTTTTCGCATTTCATCCGGTAATTCCAAGCCGGTCATGCCATATCACGAGGATATTTATCATTTTGTTTAGACTTCAAATTTAATAGTCGCGTCCATCGTTCAAACTATTTTCCAAAACGAGATTTATATTTATGATTTCGTGTTTAAATTTTTTAAAAACTTTCAGATTAAAAAATAAAAAATAGAAATAAAAAATCTCCTACTTCCATCGTATTTTTAATGTATTCACAAGAAGATGGTTTTCGTTGCAAGAGAAATGATTTTTGGAGTCGGTAATGGCTGGTTACCTAGCAACGGCAACAATGAGGAAATACAATCGAAGGATTTTAGTGTTAATGGAAATATTTATGGCGGTTCATTCTTGTATGAATTCTCATAATAGAAAGCGCATTTGTTTGTTGTTGTTTTGTTAATATTAGAGAGAATGAAAAATGAATTTCAGGGGGAAATAAAATGCGTTTATGATTTTCTCGACTTACTCTGAATATTTATTCAACTCAGTTCGTTCTTATTTGCATATAATAAACATTTATTTCGATATTATATAAAAAGTTCCAAGTTATCAGTAATAATTTCAAAGAAAAAAAAACAGCTGAATGTAAAATTGAATCTTTTAAAATGTAAACTTTGCAAAAGACGTTTGTTAATAAGATATTATTTCTGTATAGAACAACCCCCCAAAAATTTGTTTGATTATGACAATTTGACATGTTTCCATGGCAACAATATGATCTGCTTGTAAAGCAGATAGCAAAGAATTTTTACCTCTAAAAAAACTATAATAAAAACAAATACGAACGTTTATAAACAATTGTTTATTTGAATATGGTTAGGAATAATTAATTTTTGTTTATTATTGTTTTTAACAAATAAAGTAATTGTCATCTTTATTTTTTTTATTGATTTAATTGTTGAATAATTCATTATTGTTATTTAACCTTAAAAAATGTTACTAGGATACAGTTTCTATGTGTTCAAAACAATAACCACAAGGATCGTGTTCGTTGCCCGGCTAGCTCAGTCGGTCTGCAATTCAGAAAACCTTTGTATATAAGAAACTACAGATTTACCTCTTAAGTTAAGCAAACAATATAATGTTAAAGCAAGATGGAATTCATTTTTGTAAAAATAAGAGTGCTTACAAAAAAAATCTGCATGAGATATAGAGATACTACCAAAATATATGCATATATAAATGTAAATAAAAACATAAGCAATGTATGTATTTTAAGAATAAGATGAATTAAGAAGAATTTAAATTAAGTTAATAAAATAATCATCCAAAATATGTGAACAAAGATATAGAATGAAGATATATGTATAACGAATTGTACATATGGAAAATGTCAATGCTAACATATATATGTATGTATATATATATGTATGTGGATGTGTATATATATATATATATATATATATATATATATATAAACGTGAATAGACTGATCTGATAATGGAACTTATAAATAGACTGAAATCACTATGTAACATATACCAACAAAAATAACAGCTCAAGCAATTCAATAGGACAATAAGGAAAATAGAAATTGAGCATGTGACATGTTGTATCTTATTTAAACAGTGATTGTAAAACAGGTGTCATAAGTATATTGTAACGAGTAAATGAAAATGCCTAATAGAACTAGCAGCCCATGTACAAATTGTAAATAGCTGTATATATATTTATTTTTAAATGTACACAGTTGCTGTTGTTGATACAAATAAACTCAGTCGGTAGAGCACGAGACTCTTAATCGCGGGCTCGTGAGTTGGAGCCTCACGTTGGGCATAATTACTTTTTAATTCTTGCTTCCCTCAAGAGCATTTTGCTACAACTAAACACCTTGTACCTATAAAATCTAGTACTTTAAATTTATTAAATAATTTGAGTTTACATCATATATTTTTAGCGATATCAAGATTCCAAATGGTACAAAACTACATTACAAACAACAACAAACTTCTACAGCAGTGGTCGCCAAAGGAGTTGATATTGACCCCCTGGGGTCGATATGACATTGTTAGGGGTCGATTCGGGCTCAGGGGTCGACAGAAAAATATAAGACATCATTGTATGGATAATATTTAATTCGGTTAACTTGGATTACCTCCATGACAAAAGACATGCAGGTAATGACAACGCAATTAAGACTGAGTCGTGGGATCAGTACCTCCATCTTACAGGTCCATGAATAGGACCTGTAAAATGGAGTAATGTCATGAAAATAGTTACTGAGGCCAATCAAGTAAGCCAAAATGACGTATTTACCAATAAACGGATGTTGGTGGTTCCTGCGGGCCGGCGCAGTGGGAGCGAGATTGCGTCACGTGCGTGGTTCTTATTTACTGATACTTACAAGTATTCGATCCCAGTCTCATTTTTGCGCATCGACATACAAGTGAGCGTTAATGTTCTAAAATTCATCAACATACATATTATAATTCAATCGTTATTCATTCACGAACTAAAGTTCTCTATGTTGGAGAATTGAGAAGGGCTGGTAGT
Organism: Typopeltis vanoorti; assembly: GCF_054136105.1. NCBI lineage: Eukaryota > Metazoa > Arthropoda > Arachnida > Uropygi > Thelyphonidae > Typopeltis > Typopeltis vanoorti. Next base: position 66,039,728 of record NC_143569.1, read on the forward strand.
AATACCAGTGATATTAATACCAGTAGTTTATTAATATCACTAGTAATACCAGTGATATTACTAATGATAGTAATAGCAGTAGTAATAGTAATATAATAATATATAGTATATTATACATACAATAAATGCTGTAACTATAAAATAAACAATCTAAAAACTCACAAGCCATTTGCTTGTCCTATTATAATTACGTAATAGTAAAATAGAGGGGGTCGATAAAAAGTCAAGAAACGCTTGAAGGGGTCGACGGGCAAATGACTTTGGCGACCCCTGTTCTACAGTGTATAAACCAAACGCTGCAATTATTGGATAGTGCAATGGCGTTCTTGCATTGTGACGTCGACTTATGAAACGTACGACGTCACAATGCAAGAACGCCATTGCACTATCCAATAATTACAGCTTCTTATAAAATAAGCCTGTTACGTTAACTGTGACCAATTGTCTGTCTGGTATAGATCCCACTATAATTTCGATCCTCACGAACTATTACTGAAGATACGAACTTGTTTAGGCGCGTGGAGAAAATATATGACATAAATATTGTTCTATTGTGTTACTGAAAAAAATTATACGGACAAGTGAATTTTTCTAAGATACTATTACGTACCAGTAACAAACCCATACAATACGCCATGTAACCAGTACACGGTAGACGACTGTAGCTGCGTAAAATACTGTAAATCGAGTGTCATTTAGAGTTAAGACCTCCAGCGAGATGTTACCATGGGCCACCGTATTGGCTATTAATTAGTTAATGTCTCGGTAAGATAAATTGAACATCTAAAAACCAACTGTGACTGTTGGTCATTAAAATATGGAACAAACTGGTTTGGTGAAAAGAGACCTAGGAAACATCCGGCATACCCCTCAAAAAAAAAAAAAAAAAAAAAAAATTGCATAAAGGAATTCAATGTACAGTTTCCACCATCATGCACAAATGGATTGTCTGAACCGACAGAAGTTCAGAGAATTTGCAAAAATTCTCTGAACTTCTGTCGGTAACCAATGAAGGACTACTGCGTACAAACCAAATATTGCCATAAAAATACTGGAATTAAAATTTGGGTACAGAATTCGTACTAATTGGACAGTGGACTGTTGGAAAACTGTGGTATGAATCCGCTAGATGAGCTTGTATTATTCCATTTATGTGTGGCAACGCTGTTATGGGGTGGGGATGCCTTTCCTAGACTTGGACTCAGATAACCAACCTTTGTCGCAGTGACTGATAAAAAAATTAAAAATTTAAAATAAAAAAAAATAATACCAAAAGTTATAATCTGTACAATCTAGTGTCTCCGTTGTGATGACAAATCTGTGAAAACGATCCGACAGAATATGAACAGAATCATGCACCACGTTGATTTAAAAGCGCGGTCCGGATACACTTCTAGAGTATGTAGATCCATTGAGCTGCAGATGGTTCGTCTATTTCGTTATTGACTAGGTGACATATTTAAACCATGTAATATGGAAACATCATTATAATAAAAAGATACGAGTCCTACAGGTTTTATTGGTGGTCATTGATCAGATTGTTGAAGCGGATCACCACATGTGCGCTTCTGGTGGTCGTCTGGCAAATTTCAAGCAGCCATTATTTGATGACGTCACAAAGTCATCCCTCCCAAAAAAAAAAAAAAAGGAAAGAAATTCACAGAAGATAAAAAATTGGTAGATAGACGAAATGTACATTTTATTTATTTGAATCCTAATTTTGGATTATTTTGTCTAAATTTTCTACTAAAATTGTCCGATTTAAAACAATCAGTATATTTTAATAGCAGATGCTACAAATTTCGTCGAACATATCTTTAAAAAAATGCGTAAATAATAGAATTTGCAGGTGCTATATATAAGCAAAAAAAAAAAACCTGCATAATTAAATAAATTGTTAGTTTCTTAAGTATTTCAAAAATGCTTAATTGTGTTCGTATCACCGACGATATGCAATAGATCGTTTACATTGTAGGGTAATTATTGTTATCATGCGATAATTATTATTCTGCTTAATATTTTCTATAGTTCAAACACGAGTACAATTTAATGGATTAATTATTTATTCTTAGTTCAGAATCGGATGTAAGACGAAATCTTTTTCTATGATAATGATGTGTTCTACACCTAAAGAAATGTGAACATTGTTCCGGCAGCAGACGAATCTAACTCAGAGAAAGAGATGAAAAGCTCATAATCTTTCAAATACGCGCGTGTTTGTATACTGAAATGAACATGCACGTGCTGTTGACAGCTTGTCATAGCGAGGTTGAAGGACTTTGTGTAAGTGTCATGAAGCTATGCCAATCAATAGTCATTTCACTCCGGCCCAATACCAAACTAAGAACGTTACTCGATAAAATGTGTTCGAAGTTTGCTTTCACACCATCCCTCTTTCGAGAGGATTATGGAAATAGAACGAGAAACGATGTATCTAAAGAGATGGGAGGACAATAAACACACTTGTAAACATGTGGCTAATTAATTCCTAGAAAATGTCGTTTGCTAGTTGCAGTAAATCGATTTCAAATATTTTCATTACGAATTATAGTACAGTTAATCTTCGAAATACAGAATTAATCACGTGATATGATGTGTATGTTTCGAATTCCAAACAAAACAAACAAAAAAAAAAAAAAAAATTTAATTCCACCTTTTGCTTCCAGATGTCACTAGTGTGCTTTGACAAGCGATACGTACATGTTATTTACAAACTAATTGCTCATCTGCGCAGGCTCTGTTCTCTTAAGCTCAATTGATGCTTCGTGTGTGCAGCTGTTTTGATAGCAATCCACAGCTATTACCAGGTGCTTTATCACCTTGCTACATTGAGCTTCTTAAATCCCTTTGCCTTACAAGCAGGTGAATGCCTAACAACGCCACTAATAAATTACGTTAAGAATAAACTTTCGTCGGTGATTTTTCCTATATTAAAAGTAGATTGCCGCATTGGTTAGTTTCCTTTTTTTTTGGAGTGGATTTTTAATTAAACCGCCTCTTCACAGACAGCACAAAAGCGCTACTTGGCGGGATTTTTCTGAACTATTCACATCTATTTATTTTATTTTATTTTATTTTATTTTTTATTTTTCGCAGATGGTTCACTGGTCCCTACTATCCTCTAAAAATCATATTTAAAATTTATACTTGAATTTTTAAAACTTACATCGACTAAAAGTTATCTAAAGCGATTCAAACTGAGCAATCGATTTGCCACACAGACTGAAGAAAAGTACAAGAGAAAAACACGTAAGGAATGAAGTAAAAAACAAAGAAAAAAAAAAGGCTCTAAAGAGATTACCAAAACTCGAAGCACCCAGATACGAAAATCTCGGTTTCTATAGAAACGGTTGTTACTTTCACTACCTGGACACATAATCTCATTACATAGAAAAATGAACCGTAATAGAGATTGACGGTCTATGCGAAGGTGCGCGGAAGTCCAAACTAATTATCGAAAACTATTGCAGCGCACCGAGTTCGGAGAGTAAGTGGATTGTACTTGGGACGGAGTAAACATGTCGAGAATTTCGGACCATGCCCGGACCATTCTAATAAACAAGTTGGGTCATCGTGGGATGGTGGAAAGAAGAAATGTTTTAAGATTAAAACAGGGTTCATCGTTTAGGGTCGGTCTTATTTATTCATTTATAACGGAGAGAGAGAAAGAGAATAGTAAAAGGAATAGGCAGAGATGTAGGAGAGACAGATCATGGAAGAGAAGATCGAAAGAATCAAATTATTTTTCACCTCAGTTCAAATTAATGTGAAGCGTTATTGCAAATAGAATTCTATTGCTTGTTTGCTTGCTTCCTGTGCGGTACTAAATACAGACACCCTTTTCTACCCCCCCTACGCTCACCCCCCCTTTAAATTGTGTTGCCTCCATTTATTTTACAATAGCAAATTGTTATTCATCTTCCGGCTGCCAATCCGATGTTTATTTATGGTCGTCTGCTGAGATAACAATGAACCGGAAGCAAAACTTGACGTTTTGTTAATTGGACTCGAAGTCAACAATAAGAATATTGTTGAATACGGATGGGCACGTTTACACTCAAGTGAAACCGCAACGAATAAATATATTCTCAATATCGAATATTCCTCAGACTGTGGATGCGAAAAACTCATCATTTGGTAAATGTTAAAACAAAAATGCGTGCGATGAACTGCAAACATTACAAGTAATTCAAGCAGGAATGAATTTCGTCTGAAGAGGGGGGGGGAGGACGGCAAGCATTCAATGAATAATTAAATCATAGAGTGTTATCAGTGGAAAATATACATTGTACACACACACACACACACACTCACCAGGAGGAAATCCTTCGCATGAGACCGGCCAACGCACTTTCAATTGAAAAGACCTCATAAAAGTTCCTCGCGTCCTACATAGGATTCGAACCGGGGTCTTTCCATTTCAAAGAGCATCGTTACTATCGACTGAGCTGCGGAAACTTCCTTCAAAGTCAGTTTGCTATGCACCACACCATCTCCTGAACAAATGCTGCTGTCTTCAAGAATAACAGCGCCATCTTTTGAGATTAGTTTGAAAATTTTCGCATATCAGCGCACAGATTGGATATCTGACTATATTTCAAGATTTCTCTGTAGGTCTGTTTAATTTTTGATGATAATATAAATCCCGTCGCTGGCAGGAGTAATTTTGTGAATGTCAAAATTTAAGTGCGAAATGGTTTTCATCGCTCGGTGTGAACCCATCGTTCCGCTTATTAAAAGTTTGAGTGGATTGAAAAAAAAGTTCCGTGTTTGGTTTATAGATTAGGATTTTGTTAAAAAAGTAAAATAAATAAATTAAAAAAATTAACCTGTTTACTGCACTAATCGTTTCATTGTGTTATATACACACACATACACTGTGTGTATGTGTGTGTATATAACACATACTGTGTTATATTGTGTTATATACACACATTTATTGTGTTATATACACACACATACACTGTGTGTATGTGTGTGTGTGTGTGTGTGTGTGTGTGTGTGTGTGTACAGTATATATATATATATATATATATATATACTGTATATATATTCACATTGTTGTTTCACATGAAAGTTGTTATAGCTTTTATTTTAATTTGTTTCATTTCAGAATGTGAATATTCATTTAGATTTTTCTGAACACTGAAGGTTTTTCCAGGAGTAAGAAATCCGCTACCTCCATTAAGAGACTGGTTAAATGACCTTGACTGAAAGCTCCTATAAAGTTCCTTCCTGAGATTCGAACACGTGCTTTTCTAGGGACGATCTTGTAAAAACCAACTCAGCTACGAATGCTCCCAAAGGTGTCAGATTTAAACCATTTGGTTTATTAATTGGATTCAAAAAACGAAACTTGATATTGTGGTTGTTCGAAGTGTTCTGCCATCATTAGGTACGATCCTAAATGGGACCTTTTTCAACTATAATAATAAGTAAAAAAAAACCTCCAGTTAATTCTTAAGATTTTTTTTCTTCAGAAAATTGCATTTAAGTTCACTTTAATTTAAGAAGCTCCCAATCGTTCTTTTTTTTTTTTTTTTTTTTTTTTAAATACCCCACTGATTTCGTAGTCCCACGTATTCGAGTCCTTTTTATAATCTCTAGCCACCCTTCAACCATCCATTACTTTTTTAATCAGTTAATGGTCACAGATGACTGATGGCTTCCCCGTAGTTCGTGGCTGAAAATTAAAGATAGAAATATTTGAATAATCGGTGACTTTCTGCGGAGTTTAGATCTTCGGGCAGATAATGAAACTCGGATATTAAAAATCTGAATCGTAAACATTCGTACAAAATCGTAGTAACAGAAATCATTGCATTGTAATTCATGTAATAACTCTTAGGTACAGACGGACAAACATGTATTTAATGGATGTTTAAGCCTTTTCCGAAATACATGAAATCAAAGTATCTTTGCCTTTCTATACCATATAGCAGTTTCATTGTTTAATTGAATAAGACGGATATGACGTCATGCTTCTGTGTTTTCATGACAAACTACAGGTTTATGCTTGCATCGATCTGTTAGCGTAACACAATTGTATTAAATCATGACGCGTAACAATGCCTTTGAAAGAGAAACATGTTGCTTTTTCCGTAGCTCTGTGGTAAGGGGCTCGTTATTGCTGCAAAAAAGCCTGTGATCGAATTCTGTTGTTATAAACATGCCAACCACACCTTTAGGAACTAAGTAAGTAAGATTTTAGCGAGTCACCACTTTTCATTACTTTATATAATAAAAATCTTTGCTTCCCCATCGACTGACAAAGAGATGTGACGTCACAATTCAATGCTTTCATGGTAACAATGGATTCTGCATGCTTACAGACATTGAGCGTATTGACGTTTATATCGACAATATATTGTTCAGTAAACAATGAGTAACGGGCATCGAATAAATGTATTTTAGCGCGATATGCGCATCAGAAAATGGCAAGTCATATGAGTATTTTTTTGAACTAAAGGATTATTTTCTGAAAAAATTATTTTTTTAAAATATAAAACTATCTCGACTAGCACTTCGATCTCTCCTGTACTTCACTAGACGCGTTTGCTTTTCGGTGTTATAGAATTTTTTTAATCGAACCCATTGATGAGATTTCGTTTTACAATGTGTTGTCATATCTTTATCCCAGCTGTTGTGTACTGCGAGAATAACATCTAAGAAAAAAAAAAAAAGATTTTGTTAGAAAGAATTCCATTTCGTAATACTCTTTCATTTATCTTCTTTTTCTACTATATCGTCTACTTTTCTACTTTAGAACAATTCCTTAAACTTATATACAAGAGTATACCAAAGACAAAACGGGTCTTGTTTTCCTTTCCACTTGTAAATCTTCCAATAGCAAAGTCTAAATGTTATTTTGAGAACACCAGTAGAATAATCAGAGAAAAAATATTGTTTTTATTATTTTTTTTTATTCCTTTTTTCTTCTGACAGTTGAGAAAAGATTTTGAAAGTTTCAGAAGCTACATGAAAGAAAATCTAAAGGAAATCAATAGAATAGTGACAATACAGTTTTTATCGAAAAATCGCCCAACATTCTTCTTGAAATGACAACAACGTCTTATCGCTAGCAAGTGACATACAAGCGTCTTAACGAATACGTGAGCAAAAAGTGGTTTGCAAGACTTAAAGTACCTCACTATAACAATCGGAGTCTGAAAAGAAAATCTTTACTGAACAACCAGAAAAAAAAAATAATAATAACATGCATACAGTTACTAAGAAACAAGACCTCTTTAAATGCATTATTTCCTATTGTACGAACTCGGCAATGCATGTTGTCGAGAAATAATTGTGTGTCAGAATCTATTTTCATAACTTTTTATTCATAAAATAAAAAAAAAATTATATTTCATAAATTATAATAGATATGTAAGCTTTTATGTCATAAAAATCTAACTCAGTCTTCTGCTGCGTGGGATTTTTGGAACAATGAGCACGTATTCAGTATTGTTTGTCGATTTGGTATTGTTAGTAGCATTACTAGTATATGACTGTGAACAATAACTCCTCTGTCTGAGTATTCTAAATTATAGATACGTTACCAATGTTCTAAATTATTAAAGGATTGTTCACATTAGAATGAATTCGCAGACTAGCTGCGTTGTTCTCGTTCATCAGGACGTAGTCTCGCTACCGTCATAGTTGAATAGCAGAGGGATAACAATCAGAAAGGTTGTGGCTGAGGTTGACATTAAGGTGAACAGGATTGGGTTCAATTGCTGTTGCTTCTAAGATTTTCTTTCAAGTTCATCATAGTATTTGTAAATAATTTCGGATCTATCCCAGTTTGCTGTGTGTGTGTGTGTACTCTTATATAAAAAAAAAGTTCAAAAATGACCGATAGGAGAAATATGGCGCTGTAAGTGAGAAAATACTGTATAGCGAATTTCACAATCATATACATCCGGTTAGCATTAGTGTGTAAGTTTCTTCTGCTAACAGCGCCATATTTTCCCTATCGGTCATTTTTAAACTTATTTTTTATTGTTTAAATCTTTTTTCCACGATCTCATTAGCGTACTCGTTCTCTCTAAGGATTGTTCTGAATAGGGGTACGTGAATTCGATACACCTTGCGTACAGAGTATACTTCGCGACCGCATGCATCCACGAAATCTACAAGTCATTGAAGTATATAATAGAGTATGACGTAATACTTCATGTTTCCATGACAACTGTATGGTCTACCTATGTGGTGAAGTCATGTTTGTTTATTATCAATAGAGAAGGTGATTCATAAACGTGTCCGGAAAATTCTTTGCTGGAATATTCTTCACTCGACAAAATATCTCTAGAATTGAAAGTCACCTAAAATTTGCCAACTGAACATTGATATTTGCAACTACGTTCGGGCATTAAATTTTAAGATTGTTTTTTTATCTCTCAATCACTTGTCTTACGTAAAAGCTTTTGGCACTGGACGAAATACCCGCCTAACATTTAAAAATATTAAAAAAAAATCGAAAATAAATATAAAAATATTTTAAAAAACCTGAAATAATTATAATAATTATTTTTGATTTAAAAAACAAACAAACATATTTTTATATTTATTTTCGAATTCTTTAAAATCTGCACAAACTCTTTAGTATCTAAGTAAGAAAAATAATTAAACTAAATTCGAGATTCTCGCTTTTTAACAATTAATAAATATAAAATATTAATGTAACTTTAATATATAACAAAATTATTCAAATTCATTGAAATCTAATGAAATTATTAAAATAAAACTGAACTAAACTTAGTAAAGTGTTTAATTTTTTGCATATACTTTTTATATAAATTTACTTTTTAAATGAAGTTACTCGCAAAGGATTGTTTCAAAATTGCTTGAATCATTAACGTGGTTTCATTGCATAGTTACATAAAACATAAAAACACAAACAATATCGAAATTGCAACATGCTTCTGAACCATCTCCCTACTTGTATAAATGAGGTCAATAAAAATGAACGAAGAAAATAAACAAAAATAGCGAACATCAATGATTCGTTTTCACTTTTCTTAATAAATAGAATGACAAAAAGTAAGCAAAATACCAAATTTTTTAATTAAAAATAAAATAACAATATAAAAATAAATAAAACAAGAAAGAAATTTAAAAGTAAACATTTTTAAAGAAAAGAAAAAAGAGTTTATCACAAACATTATTACGGCTTCTCGATCTTTGCTAGTCGACTGTTCCAATCAAAAGGCTTGTGCTGGCAGGTCCTTAGGCCTGCGGGAATATAATTGTAGGCTCACCGTCCTACTTTATTACCAAGTCTCTCAGTCCTCAAATAACTCCAGGAGACGCCCCATTGGCATGGAGGGCATCAAGGAACAGATCCGGGCTCTAAACAAGGAGGAGTCACTAGAAGGGCTGAAGTTCAGCATGACAAAGTTTGAAACTGAGTGGCCGGGTTATTTAAAGAACAATAGATCTTATGGAGGAGGACTCACCCACACAGGACATTCCGAAAAATTCGGAGAAGGTCCCCCCAAGTCATATTACGGGATAAGGAGAAATGGATTTCTGTCACATCAGCCCCCCCCCCCACCAGGGAGCACAACATCACACACTCCTGGGCAAAAAACTCAGATAAGGGAGTCAAGATCCAGCCAGCCACCGCCACTGACTACAGGCAGATAACAAGGCTAATGGATAACAAAAATCTTCCCTACCATCCCTTTGCTTTACCGAACGAAAATATTCTAAAGGTGGTGATACGCGGTGTCACAGAAGGAATCACCCCCGAAGAAATCTCCGCTGATCTAATCAGCCAGACCCTGACCCCAATCAAAGTGAGCAGGATGCTCAGGTCTGACAAAAGGCCAATGCCTTTAGTACTTGTAGAGATTGGTAACACTCAGAAGAAGATATATGAACTGGCTGCTATTTGTGGCCTCAGAATTACCACGGAACCTCTAAGTAAGAGAGCATCAGCAGGACAGTGCCACAAATGTCAGCAGTTTGGGCACGCCCAAAAATTATGCCAGGCGAATTTCAGGTGCTTAAAATGTGGCGAAGGCCACCAGACCATCACATGCACCAAACCAAGGTCTAAGCCGGCTAAGTGCGCAAATTGCGGAGGTCCCCATCCCGCCAACTATAAACAGTGCTTAGCACACGCGGGTCAGAAAAAGAACCGCTGATCAGCAAAAGTCGCCCATCCACCGCCCAGTAGTGACACTTCGGGCAACAGTGCAGATTGTCATCCAGTCCAAACAACCTCCACTTTGACAACTCAGGAAGGAAAACATCCAGAAACTAGGACCAAAACATACTCCGAGGCTGCACAATCCAAGGATGCTTCTTCCAACGAACTCACAAGCTCCAACCTAACATCGATGCTAACTGCCTCACTAGCCACCATGCTTCAGGAATTCAGCAAAACAAATCCTACGCCATCCTCCACGAAGAAATTCCTGCAAGGTACCCGTTCAATTCTGACAGCCCTCAATCATGAATAAAAGGAAATAAGCCTAACTCCCTTATCATAACTGCGTGGAACGTAAATGCACTGAGCCACAAAATCCTGGAAGTGCAAGAGTTCACTCACAGATACAATCCTGATATAATCTTAGTAAATGAAACACATCTCAGGCCAGCTAATAACCCTAAATTACTGAGCTACATATTGTACAAAACAGACAGATTCACCACCATTGGAGGAGGTACGCCCTCATACCTTAAAAAGTATCTAAGCCTCAACGTCCTAACTAATCCGCAAACCAAGAACCTAGAGATAACAGGTATTGAAGTTCATACAAACAATGCTGACAGTGCCAAAAATCTATGCGGTATAGATTCCACCCAGCATTTCATTACTGGTATCTGACTCGGACTCCATTCTCGGATCCAAAGACTCCATCATCATGGCTGGAGACTTTAATGCCAAGCATACAGCTTGGTACAGCTCCACAATCAATGGCAAAGGCCGTACTCTAAACCATTACTCAATGCAAAATTCTATTGTTATAGCCGGACCCACCGAGCCCACCCATCACAGCCCAGCTGGAAGCTCAGATGTACTCGACATCGCCATTCTCAGAAACATCGGATACCAGTATCGGCCGGAAACGCTAAACGAGTTATCTTCTGATCAACCCCATTCTGCGTAAGCTCCGTACATAAGAGCAATCCTCTCCTCGGCACTATTTTATATCTTGGGACAAGCTCTTCAGAACTTTCTCAGATCACGTAGGCCCAGTACCTATTATCCACAATAAAGAGGAAATAGACACAGCCGTAAACAACCTTACCAATCAAATCAAAAAAGCGATAGCATCAGTTACCCAAACCACAGTCTTTCACCCTAGCGGTAGGATCCCGGAGGAAATCATGGACCTAATCAGATTAAGAAACAAAGTCAGAAAGAGGTACCGTAGTACAAGAGCCCCACAAGATAAAACAACTCTGAATAATTTAAATAGACAAGTCCGTGAAGCTCTGAAAAGACATCGAAACCAAGATTGGGAAAACAAACTGACGAATCTAAACCCAGAGAATAACTCCATCTGTTAATTGTTGAGAACCCTCCGAACTAAAAGATAACTTATACCCCCAATTCAGACCAAGAAGGGAATAGACACTGACAAAGGAAAAGCAGAAGCTCTATTTGAGAGTTTGGAAACTCAATGTTACCACTCTTATGAAAACCTGAACATCAATCTTATCTACAAGATTCACAGCCGAGTCAACCAGGTCTTAAGACATCAAAAGGATAACTCAGAACCTATCACACCCACTTCTCCAGCAGAAGTTATAAATATCATAGCCCATTTGAACAACAAAACGGGTCCAGATCCAGACGTAATCGTAAACAGAATAATCGAACTACTCCCAATAACAGCCATTGCGCATCTAGTCAACATAATCAATGCCATCCTCAGAGTCAAGCATTTTCTCATAACTTGGAAGACGGCGGATATCACCTAATCAAAAGATTGGAAAGAACTGTCAACTCCCCCGAAAGCTGCCTTGGAAAGGTTGCGGGAAAAAAAAAGTCATCCTTACAAGGCTTCAATCAGCAACGGATAAATTAAGTATTATTCCAAATGAGCATTTCGGATTCAGAAAAAACCATACACTGTACAACAAATACACCGACTGGTCGAATATATCACGAAAGGTTTCAATTGGAATCTCCACAGAGCTGCGGTCTTTATAGATGCTGCGAAGGTTTTTGATAAGGTGTGGCATCAGGGTCTTCTCTACAAACTCATCAAATTCCATATACCAATTAATCTAATATAAATAATTGACACGTACCTCAAAGACAGATACATGCAGGTCAAAATAAACGAAACTGTATCAACCAGAAGCAAAATCCTAGCAGGTGTGCCGCAGGGCTCACTTCTGCCCCCCCCCCCCTTGCTATTTTCTATCTGCATAGCTGATATCCCTCAAAATCCAAGTTCAACAATCACTGCATTATATGCAGATGATACTGCTGCTTTATTAGCAAGATCTCGGAGCTCCAAACTGGCTATCAGAAGACTTCAAAGCAGTATTACTCGGAACAAACTGCTCATATACAGGATGGTAATATGCCCAATCATCACTTAAGCATCTCCTGCATGGAACCATACCTCGGATACAAATATTAAAAAACTGCAGAGGATACAGAATAAATGCCTGAGAATGATTCTGGATGCTCCGTGGTTTATCAGAAACTTCCAGATTCACAGAGAAGTCAACATTCCCTACATCGCATCCCTCCTTCACGACCCCTAGTTGAAAAGTTCTTCATCAAGACAATTAATCATCCGAACCGGCTGATCAAGCAAGCTTCAGACTACAATAAAGCAGATTTCTGCAAATACGAAAGATCCAAGTCAATTTTATGCTCAGCTGAACACAGCTAATCTCACTGCCCTTTCCATGGCGAGCTTAAAGCTCAATAATTCTCCACTCAAAGAACTTCCCTCTCAGACAAAGGGGAATATGAAAAGCATTTATGCTTCACCCATCAAATCAGTAACGTTCTGCATCAGTCAAAGAAATTTAAATGAAGTTCACTTTGTTTTATAATAATAATAAATGAAAAATAACTTTTAAATATTATTATAAATATAAATTTAAAAAGAAAAAATATAAATTAAAAAGAAAAAATATAAATTAAAAAAAAATTAATTAGTAAAAATATAATTGTTCAAAAGCTCTTTTTTTTTTCGTGAGAAAGTGGGGAAGGTCTCTGAAATCTGGAGGGAATTTTCTTTAATGATTATAATGGCAGCACACATAAGAGTCCATTATTTGACGATCACAGATACCTGGGGATGTAAAGAGAGAAAATGAGAAATGCAACTCGGAGAGCCAATAAGAGGACACACTAAGTTAGTTAGTAATTAACTTTATTCAGCGGGCTTAGGCAATACTCAACACCTAATTAAGTCCGCTGATGGCTTGCGTGTTCGATCGATCGTACGTCATTTTGTCCTCTGTCTCGGGTCATATTCTAACGTCGCTAAATCAATAAAGAACAAAAAAAAAGTATCCAAGTAATGAAGAGTGAAAAGAAAGAATCGATCAGATGCACATTTCTAAGAAATCGCAAGAATTCAGCTGGTTTTCTAAAAATTCCACCTGTGTGTGTGTGTGTGTGTGTGTGTGTGTGTGTGTGTGTGTGTGTGTGTGTGTGTGTGTGTGTGTGTGTGTGTGTGTGTGTGTGTGTGTGTGTGTGTGTCGTATTATTAGCCCTTGTGTCAAACTTATTGTAGCAGTTCAGAATTATTAGTCAGCAGAAGCCATCATTTTTAGGTCACGTGGTTTCGTGCCATAATGGCGGGAGGGAAATAATAATAATGGCTCCGCTGTCATAGTTTGGCGGATTGACGAATTTTAATGAAATTTAGTTCTAAACTATCGGCTCACATTTGTCCAAAAAATTCAATTCTTTTTATCAGAGAATTTTCAAACAAAAATAAACATATTACATAGAAATAATACACATTAAACTGAATCCACCATTCATGGGCTTTTATGTGTACCTTTTATGACTATCTCTGAAATTATACGAGAAAATCTTAAAATTCTAAACAGTAAAGTCATTTATATTGCGCAGAATTCTACCTTACAGACATTTTTTTGTCTTAGTGTATAAATTTATTTGTATTTATTGGAATACCTTCATGGACGCCATTTTTCACTTTTTTTTTATTCTGTATTACTTTATGGAATGTTAGCATTAAATCTGCGGTAATCTGAATCTTTCTGGCGCCAACTGAAAACGGCAATGACTAGGTAAATTACACAAAACATTCTAGTACTAAATTTCAGCAAAATTCGTCCACCCGGAGTAGGGTTATGCTCCGAAAGAGATAAAATGGATCTAAAAGGTGCTTACGAATTCTGCGAAATGTACCTAAAAATATCTGTAGGTGCAACGCAATAATAAAAGGCTCCACTAGAGGAAAATGTGATTCCGAATCACCTTTTCATGACTGTGACCATTTCCATACTATTTGCTTAAGACATTTAAGAAGCATTACATGAGAATTTTTCTTTTCTTGAGTATTTCTGAATGACTATTAACACTTCATTTAGAAGAATTTCTTAGAAAAATTCCTTAATAGAATGATAAAAACCTTATTTTTTCCCCCCTTTCGTGTTTTCCAAACAAACTAAACGATGCAATGAAAGCAGGACATTTCTGTCATAAAAGAGGAATCGGAGAGATTTTTTGAGTGTAGTCAGTCGCTATAAAAAAAGCCCCATTCACTAAGAATAAGGCTTAGAAGAGAATGAAAGAGAAAGAAAAAGTCATTTCTGGAACCAACCATGCTGAAGACTTCGTTAAAATCAGTACGTGGTGGCAAATAGACTGCCAGAAGTGTGTTGTTAAGGATGGCGATTTGTTCTATGGGATTTCTCACTTAAAAGTAATACAAATGGCAAAAGAAATTATCGGCAAAAGGACAAGAAAAGAATTGTAGATAGGATTTTTGGAAACGTCAAGAAACACAAATCAGTCATCACTGTGGGAAGTAAAAAAAAAAAAAAAAAAAAAACACGCTTAGAATTGCACGAGTTAGAAATAAATAAAAATATTTGAAGCATTTTTAAAATATATAAAGTCCATTAATTTATCACAATTAATAAATTAATTCAATAATGAAGTTTATAATACGAAATTGTTAATTTATATTACAGTTTAATAATAATAATAAAATTACAGTTCATTCTTCTTTCTTTGTTTTGCACGATTTTTTTATTCTTTCTTTTCTTTTTTCTTTACTTCTCTTGTTTTTCTTTTTCATACGTATCGAGTCATTACAGTAGAGAGAGAGCTACCTGTGAAGTGCCACAGGGAGCTGTACTCTCCTCAACTCTATTCAACATTTACACGCACGATATTAATCAGCTACCAGTCAAAGGCAAGATCTTCCAATACGCAGACGATACAGCAATAATATCCATCCATAATAACGCAGGCATTGCCCAAACAAATAGGCAACATGATATAAATCTGCTTATTGACTGGTTCACGAAAAACTGCATTCACCTAAACTTAGAAAAGACAAAATTAATGATATTCAGAAATCCACTGACTCGACCGGTTGATAACAAATATATAACCATCCAACATCCACTCTCCAACATAAAACACATACAGAAAAGGGAAACCACTACAATCACTCAGATTGAAACAATACGATACCTTGGAATTTACCTCGATGCAGATATGAACTGGAATAGCCACATAAACCATCTACACAACAAACTCCGAACAATAAGTGGCAAACTCTACAGATTAAAAGACATAGTTCCCATACGCCTAAAAACACTAATATACAAAGCACTATTCCAAAATATACTAAGATACGCTATAACAACGTATGCTTTCTGTGCACCGTACAAATTAAATAGATTAATGTCGCTACAGTACAAAATGATAAAACTACAAAGAGAAAATAACGACCTTATATACATTGCAATGTCAGAACACGAAATACTGTCAGTAAAACAACTGTATAAATACTGTAAAAATGTAATGTTATTCAACCGGAAAATTTGTATCAATTTCATTGTTAAAAAAAAGGAAAAAAAAGAACAATATGTTTTGTAAACGCATAATATATAATCAAAAGTTTAATAATAAAAATTATTGAATTTTTTAATAGAAATCTAATGTGGAAAATAAACCATAATCTGCAGCACTTAGTTGCAGTACTAAGTGCTGCAGATTGTTGTTGTCTTTCCGTCAAGAGATATAAGTCCATCTAGAATGGCGACGGTAGGAATTAATTCTAATTTATTTTTAACTTTATTACCAAATGCAGTTCAGATATTTTAAGTTTATGAGGACCAGAAGAGAAACCAATCCCATCACCACAGTCCAAGAAAAACGAAATCTTAATACTGAAAAAAAAAAAAAAGATTAATTTATAATGTATAATTAATATTTATGGTAATAATAATAAACATTCGAAATATCATAAATGTTAAATAATTAATTATGATAGCATTATATTTTGTTGTAATTTAAATTAATTTTAAATTGTACATTAAGTTAGAATTATAAATTATTATTACTTTAGATTAATCAAAATAGTTGGTAATTAATTAGTTTAAAACAATCAAAATCACATTAAAGTCCATATCGTAAATTACGATTAATTTCGTGGCTTGCCACACACACACACTGACGACTCTTACTGTTTCAGGAACTCCTTTGGTAGACAATAAAAACGCGAACAAATGACCTTGATATACTGTTGGTGGTTGCATCTGACAGAAATTATTGCTAACGTGGTGTAGTTGTTACAGACGTAACGATTTTTCTCACAGATGCTCTTATAAGAAATGATACATGATTAATAAATGACTAGACAGAGAGAGAGAAAGACAGAGAAGAGAGTGAGTACATATCCCATCGCCAAGGAACTGCCTAATTACAGAATTCTTCACCAACAATTTTTACGCCAGTGAAACGTGCAAATACCAACAATAAAATAGTTGTAGTCAATCGGAATGATTCAACAAGCGCCTGATTTTAACCAACAGTAAAAAATAACATGCTGAAATAGATCAATTTATCTTTATTTAAATATTAACGTGTTTATTTCATAATATGACGTCATTGGTATTGTTGTTTATCATTTACTCCATCGCGTGCTCTATAGAGCGAGAAATTGACATTGTTGACATCGACAGATGTAAAATACTCTTTTGTAATCAACAATAGTTAATGAAATAAATTGTTGTTACTTAATGCAATTTTTTTTTCTCGCGAAGGGAAAAAAAAACACGTCTGCTTCTGCAATAGCAAAGTACTTGGATAGAGTCGAGTGGTAACTGGCTGAGTAGCTTTCAAAGGACGATAAATTACACGTATAAAAACAGTTAATTATTACGGTGAAGTGTGTTTAAAAACCTGGCTTAGTTAAATGGTCCATTAAAATGTCTTCGTTGCCATAAACAGATCTAGTTTTGTTATCATATTGACACCACTTGGAAGGTCTACTTTTGTTTTCTAAAAAAAAAAAAAAGTTTCTTAATGATATTTTTCAGAGAAAGAAGTATCACTGGAGTCAAATGTATTAAAAAAGGAAAAAAATACTTGACTGAAATTTTATAAAAATATTCTGAAAGTGAAAAGCACATCTGAAATATACTTAAAAAAACAAGTATAGTTTTTAAACGGAAAAGACTGATTCATTTCCAATCAGATTACTTTCGATGTGTATTAAATATTCTCAATTGTGACATCATAGTGAAATTGACGAGCAATGTTATTGTTACGTGACAAATTGTTGTTGAAAGCTCTTTGAAACAACTTTAACAATGACTGATGAACAAGAATAAATCTTAAAAAACAAGATTGTTTTGAAAGAAAAAGTGTTAACTATAAAAGTTGAATAACAGACACTAAATAAATAAAACTAAATAAAATATTATTAAAAAAATAAAGGAAAAAAATGAGTAAAATCATTAAAATAAAAAGAATTAATATAAATATCGGTAAAATTACAAAATATTAATAAGGATTCATCGGACACCACATCAGAAATCGAAAGTTTTTTTTTTTTTTTTTTTTTTAATAGAGGGAGTAGGTTTTAGTGGTTTTTATATCGTAATAATTTCCCTTTAAATCAAACAGCTGTCATGAACTCCCCATCCCCTTAGTAAAAGATATTCGTGGCGTCGCGACGCAAATATCTTGGAGACAGACAAGGTCAATTCCTATTCTCTGTAAACAGATCGAATGTGTAAGTGGAAGTTGGAATGGTAGACATCCGCCATACTCTCCCCCCCCCCAACACTTCCCATTACTGCGATCGAGGGGGGGGGATCCTAGGTATGAAATATTGAAGAATTTTAGTGAATGTCATTTCTACTGTGGTCGCTTTTAACATTCTCAAATGACGACAGTGGGTGTTGGCAGTGACATTAATCAGATAGCTGACGGAGCTATAATTATAAGGGACAGACTTGGATACGTACTATCTCCGGCGGCAGTTGAAAGATGGCGTTTTCCCAACGTTGTATTTTTTTTTTTTTAATTCCAACAATAGGGCTTTCATAGTTCAATCGGTATGGATAATGCCCATTAGTGGGAAAGACCTTGGTTCGAATGCTTAGAAAGCCAACGACCTTTATCAGAGTTTTTCATCTCAACGTAGACGTGGAGGAGTTACCCTCGCGGAAATTCGGGTTTTTGATCCCCAAAACAGGCAAACCGGTCAAAAGAACACACGGAATATAGAGATGTAGAATGCTATGGGAATAAGAATTAACCACCCTATTCTGGTTAATATGGAGCGAGTGCAGTCGACTTGGGGAGACCAAATAACTACAAATTATGTATTTCATAACACAATATGTATATATATATTTCTTTTCTTATGTTTATAGAAAGCCTTCTTTGATATGTACAATATATTATGTTACATCAGAATCAAGTGCAATTTGTTCAGCTAACTTAAAGTTATACGGCTGTCTGAGGGTTTGGAAAAGTTGCAAGTGATACGGAGTGACAGATATTCGCACGTTTTAATGCACAGCTAAGAAAACAAAATCGACGTTTCATCATTAGTAGCTGGAATTCTTCGCCATTAGATAACGCTAAGACAGTTGATTCATAAGAAGAAGAAGAACAGGAAAGACAAACATAATTATCTCGTTCTAGAAGTAAAAAAAAAAATGGCATCCTTTGTGAACATGATGATTGCCTCTCTCATCACTAAGTCTCAAGAGAGACGGCTGTCCATTGTTTTTATTGAGTCTGGATAAAAAAAAAATTCTTTCAGCAAGGTTGTTAGTACGTCCTTTTCAAACTAATCAGTTTGTTTATGAAGACTTGGAATTTTTTTTTTATTTAAAAAAGTTCATAATGGTTTCCTTACGAATTCAGGAGAAACTAGTTTTGATCTAAAATGTTTACATTGAAGGCAAGTTTAGGGATGAAAGAAACTCTAGTGGTGACGTCAAACAGATCTGTTGAAACGTCTGTCGATAAGGTTTGACAATAAAGCAGTGCACACTTCATCTCATTTCCGGAATTGAAAAAGATATGTTTGTTCGTGGAAGTGATTTCAGACAATCGACCTTCTGTTTTATAGTTAGTCAATAATGTTTGTTTGTTTATTGGATCGGAAATTTTCAAAGGGAGAGAAAAAATATAAGGCGAAAAAAAATTTGCGATAACACTAAAGGCAAACAAATTGATTATTGGAAGTAATTACATTGGTTAATGAGATTTTGAAGTTCTAAGTGACAAACATAGATATGCAAGAGAGAAAGATAGATAGACAGATACAGAGAGAGAGAAAAAAACCAAGTAGTTCTATCAACGAAGTTAAAAAAGCAATATTAACGCCAGAAGTATTACAACAATGGCTTACTAATTGTTAATTCCAACACCGGCATCTAACAATGAAATCTCTCCCCTTTTTTTTTGTTGTTATTGTTGTTGTACATTGTGTTTGTTATGTCTCTCTTGGCTTTAACTCGGTGTAAATCGCTCGTATCAGTTATAGATAAATGAACTGCAAAGAATAAAAGACACAGGCAAGCAACTCTAAACCTGAATACTCTATACAGAGTTTACCTATTTCGTAACAATTGTGACTTGGCTGCCTTGTTTAAATTCTGTTGCAGAAAACAGGAAATTGATGTATATTTCATTGTTGTTGTTCCAAGCATTATTGGCTAGCAACAATGGAGAAATAGAAGAGTAGCGGAAAAACTTGCAACAATTAGAACGGTGTAATTAATATTTAGAATTATTATTGAAGCTAATGAAGTAAATTTGGTTAATAATATTATCGTAATACAATAATAATACATTACAAACGAAAATAAATTATGAAATATTCGTTATATTTTACTTTTAATATTCTTTAATTACAAATAAATGGTAATTACATAAAATAAAATGAAATAAACCCGAATTTCACATCAATTCGCTAGAAAATTGGAATAAATTATAGGTTAGTTCTCAATTTGATATCTTCCCGTAGTTTATTATTTTACAGCCAAATATTGGATTTCGAGCAATCTGTTTAAGTAATCGATTCTCTGTGCGCTGTGCACAGAGTTTATTTCTCCATTAATGTCCACAGAGATCAACATTGCTTCGGGCTTTTTCACGGAAGAACAAATATCACTGAATAAGAATCTGTCGTGGTTTGCCTATCTCAATGAGTCGAATTATGTTATTATTATTTATTTTTCTATTTTTAGTTGTGGATGTTGCATTTCATTGATTTATTAATAGAATTTCGGAGTTCGTTTATATTTTATCGATAAGTTATTATTTTTACCAATCGATGCATATTTAAAGAAACACAATTAAATATCGTGAATTTAAGTTTTGTAATATTTATAAAAAATTTCAATTTGACATTCCTTAACCTCGGTGTGACTTTTTTTTTACTTTGGTAATCGTCACGCAGACAGATTGCAACGATATTTGGAGATTACCCGGAAGTAAACATTGCTACGACATCTTAATAAGTGTCCTTCGTGCGACTTGACAGAAAGATTCTCTGGTGTGTGTGGGAGGTGATGCTCGTTCCCAAGGGAAGTGGATGTCAGAGAGTTGAAGTCGCCCGTCCAAGATTGCTTTCCATTAAAGGCACCAGCAAAACATCCATTTTCTTGGCTAAACTCTTTCTGGGGATTTGGATGCGGACTTTAGGGAGACGTCACTTACGTAAATTGGAAACAGATTGAAAAAGGTTGTGGAAGGACAGAAAGGGCGCAGAAATTTCCAAGGTGAAAATGAGGGAGTGAACGAGAAACGGGTTACAGAAAAAATGTTCACGTCGAGAGAGAGAAAGAGAGAGAGAGAGAGAGTGAATGACAAAGTCAGGTATTGCTGAAAGGGATAAGAAAAAGAAAGAAAATAGAGAGAAAGAAATAAAAATAAAAGAAGAATAAAAGAAAGAGAGATGAAGAAAAAAGATAGGAAGAAAGAGTGAGAAAAAGTGGGAAGAAAGAAAAACAAAAGTTAATGAAAGATAAACAAACAAAGTAAAAGATAAAATAAGTCGAAGAAAGACACGAGGAAATGAAAATAGAGAACGAATGAGAGAGAAATGATAGAGTGAAAAAGGGAGAGAAAGAACGAATGAGAAACAGAGGGTAAGAGATGAAGAGAGAGAGAGAGAGAGAGAGAGAGAGAGAGAAGAAAGAAAACAAAGTGAAATGAAAAAGAAAAAAAGATAAAAGATAAAACAAACAAACAGGAAAGGAAGAGAAAGAAAAAGGAAATGGAGAAAGAACGAATAAGAGAAAAAAACAGAACGAAAAAGGAAGAGCGAATTGAGAAATAGAAAGTGAGAGACGAAGAGACAGGAGAAGAAAAGAAGAGAAAGTAAGAAGGATAAATGGAAAACCAGTGAGAAGGAAGAAAGAAAGAGTGAAAGATATGAAAGGACGAAGAGGGAGATGGAATGAAAAAAGTTAGAGAAAGAAAAAGAGAATATCAGCAAAAGAACGAAGACAAAGAAAGAAAGACAGAAAAACGGAAAGAGATGAAGAAGAGTGAAAGAGGGTGAGAAAGAACGAATGAGAGAGAAAAATGAGAAAGATGAGGTAAGAGAAGGAAAATAGCTAGAGAAAAGAAAGTGAAAGAAAAAAACAAAAGATGGAAGAAAGAAAAAGGCAAAAATAGAAATAGAGCAAGAGCGAATGAGAGAAAAGATAGACAGAGAGAGAGAGATTTTATTCGTTTCCGAGGCTCTATGATCCCAATCGACTGATATTACATTCAGCTAATTACCCGAAATTCCTTGCGGTACATCATCGAGAGAAATGAAACGATGAAAGAGTTTGAGAGGAAAAATTTCGCTTTGAACTTCATCGGGAAAGAAACAGATGGCAAAAGGAGCCATTTTAATGGCACGATAATGTAGCAAATGAAATCGCTACTCCCTTCTGTCCGAGCCCCATCCGCCTCTCCGAGACCGCTCGGCTGACCAGAAACTCTAATGAGATTTCACTGTAATACGCTTCCGCTCATTAGTTCAACTTTCTAAGCCATCCCCCATCCACGAACTAATAGCCTCCCTCCATCTGCCTTCAAATCCCAGCGCTAATAGTTTTCTTGAACTCTTTTTTTTTTTCTCCCCCTCTTTCTTATTTATTTCGCAAACGAAAGAAAGAAGGAGTCCTCTTAAGTTTCTCTTTCTTAAGAAACAAATCTTACAAAGTACCTGTTATCCTGATGAACGACGGTCTTACAAAGGATCCTATTTCGGTCCACAAGCAAAGGCTCATTTCTTTTGAGAGCCAGCCAGTTGGAATATCGGGTTTCTTGTACGGCTACAGGGAGCGACACGAAACTTACAGAGATGGTCACGTGATTGCTCAATTCCCGCAGGTAATGGATAAGAAAGATTCACAGTTAAGACTGAAAACAAAAAACGAAAAAAAAAAACGCATTAACCTTCTGTTTCAATCAAATTGTTCATCAAGTAGAGCTGACCTCATTTAAGAATGTTATTTGTGCAATGGACTTGATGCGGGGTAAAAAAAAACTATTTGATATTAAACTCCAATTATATACGCTACAAGTATTCAAAATGACTGATGTAATATCGAAAAATAAAGACAGTTATTATTACAGTTGAAACTGTAGAACTGTTTCATTATTGTTTGCAGTTCATGTTATTTCCAGTACATTGTTCTGTTTTTGTCTTAATTATCGCTATTTTAATACATCCCTAATTTATCCCTGTTCATTGCATCTCTAGGAGCTTCCATAGCCTCTTCCATATCGACGATATCCTTCCGTTACAAACAAGTGAGTTCGAATCTCGTCAAGGACGAGAGGAACTTCGTATAAGGGATTTTTCAGATAAAAGAGAGTTAGTCAGTCATATGTACATGGAGGAGTTTTTCTTCTGAAAACATGTTTTCATTCCTAAAAACATCGGCATTTAAGATACTACGCCGGTTGCGTATGTATTACGTGTTTTCGGCTGTCATTCCAGAACAGCCTATTGCAATTACCCCCCCTCCTTCCAAAGCAGCACATTTGCATAATCATGCAGAAGTTTGTCAATTCATATTATAGTTCCAAATGTGAAACCCTCGACACCACAAGGTAAAAGGAAAATGAGATGAGATAAGATTTTGTAGTTTTCAATTATAATGTGCAGTTCGACCATTGTTGCAGCTTTATATAGTTGTTTCACCATTGTTGTAGATTTCTATGCCCGTCACCATGGTTACAGTTTTTATATACCTTTTCACAATAGTTTTACAGCTATTTCACCATTGTTAGAGTTTTTAACTCGAATCCATTAGTGCTTTGTTTTCCAGTCTTGTAGTTTGATATTTTTTTTAATATTTGAAATAAAATTTCCCATTACAAATGCAAGTAACGAATCACCACTTACAAAGATACTGTTAGGAACGTATTTATGTAACGCTATTAGTTTCGCTTTCATTGTCTTTCCAAATAATCTTTTCTTTTAAAAAAAAAAAAAAACCGACGTGTTATCGCAATGAGTTATGGCTCTATTACACATAATATCCCGAAGGAAAAACAGCCATCAGTGTGGGACCATTCCCACCTTTCTCGAACGACTCTACAGACAATGGGTACGTTCACAATTTCCAGCTTCGAAAAACACAAAGCGATGCTCCATAACAGTGCCCTAATGGAACTTCAGCTCAAAGCTATTGCTGTGAATCATGATCTTCGCACTGTCACCATTGCTCACACAATATAGCAAGAGAGGCTTAGTGATTATAGCGTGCTTTATCATCTCTGCTCAACCCCACCCCCCCCCTTTCGAATGTCACTACATATCTGCTTTTTTTTTCTTTCCCATATTTTCTCATTTCTTCTTTATTACTAGCGTCCTTTTTCTAATGGCTGTGTTCGTGGATGTTTTACTTCTTTTTTGCATACTTGGGTTTTCTAGGATATTTAAAATTTCGTGATGGATTATCACATGAACGCAATTTTCAACTTGAGTACTTTCATGTGCATGCATAGAAACTACAAACAAAGGAGAAAATATAAAAAATAGAAAGAGAATCATCTGGTAGCAAAGAAGTTTTAAGTATGGCCCGATAACAAACTTCTTAGCACACGAAAATTTAATTAAAATTTTGAATATTTTGAATTGTCATCGCTTTTTGGTAGTACGTACCTTTGTGAATAACTATTTTCAAGAATGAAGCATACGAAGATTAAACCTTGAGAACTCACTACGAATTGTAACCACTTCCCTCGAACTAGACATTGATGCATTGGTTTCAAGTAAACAAGGTCAAATATCTCACTCATTTTGAGTTTATGCTGCCCCCTTTTTTCTAATGTTATAATAAAAAATTTAAAACAAGAGAGGAAGTTTTGTGACTTATATACATTAACTATATTATATGTTTTGTATGCATCCCAAGTTAATTGCTATTCACTCACTGTGGCCCAAGGAAGCCAAATGGCTGGACACCCAGATCTACGCAATACCTACAATCAGCCATTTACACAAATTAGAAAGATTACAAAGAAAAGTTGTTTCAACGGCGTTTTGGAGATCTCATATACACCAACCAATAACCGACCCTCTTATGGCAACACGCAAAATTTAAAAAACCTGAAAAATTACCTGATTTAATAAGGAATGACATGGACATCTATCGTAACAACAGAGACACATATCGCATAACACGACTCACCCAACTTCTTCCTCTAGACCCTTTAACAACTCACAAGGTTCAGCAGTGAGATTACATCTCATACCCACGTTACTCAACAACCTACCACAAAGTTTAAAACACGTAAACAATTACAGAACACTAAAATACGAACTGTGGAAGCTCTACCAACACAGTTAGTACACGTATTGCATACAACACCTAGATACACTTCACAAATCACAAAATTGCAGCATCCAACGTCCATCTTCCACCCATAAAAAGTACTAAACAACATAAACAGTGTATGCTACTCCCACTCTCTTCACAAAAGCTAACACTAACTTCGAAGTCGGTGGGATTAGACCACCTCAACACACCTTAATCAACTAATCCTCATAACCACCATTATCATTGCTATTCAAACGCAAAAATCACTGAAATTAATAAATTATTATTCGGGGATTACATTTGATTTCCGGGAACGGGGACAACCGTTTTGAAAACACCGTTCTAAAATATAAAACGGAATTATTTATGCAGCCATAGGCTTATATTTATGATTATACAAATTCTATTATTAAAATAAAATAAAAAATAAAGTAAGCTAGGCCGTTTAACCCTAACTAGCTTTGGAAACTTGGAAAGGGGTACACAACCCATTTTCCCCATTAGCCAATCAGAGATAGCTGGTCCAAAATTTTCATTTATTTTAAACAGCATCTACCCAGTGAGCCTCCGTAGCTTAGTCGGTAAAGAAGAAGCCCTTTGGTTGGAAAGACCTCGGTTCGATTGCCGTCTATGACGTGAGGTACCTCTATCTGCTCTCTTTCGACTAAAGGTGAGTTAGTCGGTCTCATAGGGAGAGCTAGGAGGTTTTTTTCACCAGGAAACTTGTGTCTTTCTTCCCCCAGAACAGGCAAACCGGCTCCATGAACACACTCATCTACAGACATAGAACACGCCGAGAGGCATGGGGATAACCACCTTATCGTCGAAGCAGTCTCGGTTTCGAATCGTAATAGGCCATGCCAAATACGAACGTAACAGGCCACTAGGCCTAATATACGTGAAAGCAGAGGAGGAGGAGGCATCTGTCCAAATTAGAAAGATTACAAAGAAAAAGTCCACGGAAGACAGTATGGTAGACAACTGCCGCCATTTCGAGATCCCTAACCATAACACTATATATTACTGTCTCAAATAGTGCTAGTAGCCAACGTGGATTTTGTTTAGTGGAATATTATTAATACAATTTTATTTAATATAATAATCACGTTAATATAATTTATATTAAAATAGCCCGTCGTCCCTCTTTTTCTTCTTGTATACGTACATTGTCACCAAAGTGTATAACAATGTGTTTTTCGTAACAATGCTGATAGATCAAGTGTGAAATATCAGTGTTACGTACCTGTTATTTAACGAGAAAAATCAAACATATTATAACAATGATGTCGGCAACTATATAACATAGAAGACATCCTACGTATTGAACTAACGTTACACGTTGTGTTATCTACAACGTAATGAGTTTTCAATCCCCCAAAAGATTCATTACCTAATCCGACTGAGATCTCCATTTCCCGCATTCTTTTGCAGTGCTCAAACTCTATTTTTCTTAGCCATTAATTTTCGCATATATTTCGTTGTCATTGTGAGAAATAATCCCCTTTAATATCATTAATCTTCTCACTACAAGAAAAATTACTTGGAATTTATTTTCCTCACAGAAGACATCCATATTTCTTACGCGTAAGTTGAATTTGGTGTAAGAAAGTCGTTCTTTCACTTTTCATTAGCCTCTTTGGAAGACAGGTCGGTAATTTAACATGGCTTTGTGCTCCCCTCTTGTCAGGAAAAAGCCATCACCTACAATTCATGTGCAACGAAATTAAATTGAGAATTTAAACTCAGATGTACGTTTGAAGCAGCTTCCTTCACATAATAAGAAATCAACTTCAATAGAAATACTACTGCAATATGAACTATCATAAGTTATTAGATCGATCAAGTATAAAGGATCAGAAATCAGTCCCAGATTTTGTTATTTCATCTTATTATTTTTTCTTTTAAATATTCTGCATTAAAAACATAACGATGTTTATTATTATTATTTTTTTAAAAATAACCGCCATGATAATTTCCCTACAAACTCCATTGTCAAGTTGCTTTGTTCCAAATAGCTCAAGTTTATATTTTATAGTAAAGTTTTTGTATGCAAACTTTATTATGGTGTTTCTTTAAAGAGTAATGTTATTTGTTTGTTTTTCAAAGAATTTATAAATAATTGCTATTTATATCATTTAAAATTTAAAATTTTCTTTTTTTTATAGAAAAATTCTAGTTTTCTTCTTAAAAATGATTATAAATAAAAAAAAAACCTTAGCATTCGATGTCATCCTAAAAATGGCGCTACCACTTTCATCCTTGTCACTCGACGGCTTGAATTCACATCATTCGTCGTGTCAGTCTGTGCGCTTTCACGTAAGACAGATGTGCCTGTCAGTCCATTTTGCGTGTTCTTACTTTCATGACCCTGTATTTTATCTTCTTTCATGCACACGCCCAACCACGCGAGTCGTTGTCAAATTTCCGTGACTAAGTTCGGTTTTGGAGCTGTCACTACGATTTCTAGCCTGACAGGTGTGTCAGGAAGCATTGCTGATCGCACGTTCTACACCATACGTATGCACGCATGTGTGTGTGTGTGTGTGTGTGTGTGTGTGTGTGTGTGTGTGTGTGTGTGTGTGTGTGTGTGTGTGTGTGTGTGTGCGTGTGCGCGTGCGCGTGTGTGAATCATTCAACGGAAGTGTACTTTAAGGGTAGGTCCTTTCAAGTTGAAGGTCACGTCGCCAGACATACATTAGCAAGCTATTCTTAGAAGCTGGTTACAAGCAGCGAAAAGATTTATGCATTTTAATCAGCTTCATACGACTGCTACATACTCAAATGGTATAACAGGCATCTCACGAATACCCAATGCGCTTGGTGTATTTTACCATTCTTTGTAGATCCATCACTTAGTCCCTCACTGAATCCAACATGTCCGAATGCAAATCAACTAATTGGAACAATTAAACATTAAATAACAAAGCTTTTTGTTTACTGGCGTACTCTAAAAAGAACTGGACAAAATGTACATCATTTTACCGCTCGAGTGTGCTCTTTGAGACGAACGTTCGTTTCGATAGCTTCAATTGTTCTCGTGTAAACGTTGTTTGATTGAGATAATTCTCATGTCATAAATATGGAACAAGCGGGGGGGGGTTTCGTTTTAAACTAAACACATTCACCTCAGAATACTTTATGATCTTAAAACAGCGTGGATGCCTGCCAAACAAGTTCATGAGTTTTGAGTGGTTCGTGCTTGATATCAGAATGGTTGGGATTCAATAGAAGACCCTCATGAAATTGCTCATAAGGATTTGTTGTGTAGGACCAACGGTTAGCATTCAGTACTAATTTGGTGTGATGTAACATCAGAATTAACGTATGAGGTGAGTGTGTGGGAAGCAGTACCGAACAAACCAACTGTTACCACACGACAATGCACCTGCACATTGTACGTTCAAGGTGAAACAGTTTCTCGCTAACAATGCTACGATAGAGTATTTTTTCTAGAAAAAAGAGAGTTTGTAGTCTCCCAGCTTAGCGGTATTGATTGCAAAACACAAAAAATAATACACACAGTGAAACAATACATTCGTTATAAATATCGCTTCCTATCTAGCACGCAGTAAGAATGCACTCAACCTAGCTGAAGGCCACCACGAGCCTATTAAAAATGATAAGGCTAAAAGACTTCGTCTGCTTTCTTTGAAAGAACGAAAATAAATTAGATTTATTTTATATTATTTATTTTTCAGTTAATTACAATTATTTCAATTGTAACTTCCTATTGAGCAATCGCTAAAACTGTTCAAAATTTTAATATTTGTTGAATCACTGTTCAAATCATTGAATATCCGATCGGTTTTTAAACAACTCGTCAATCGCTCAACAATTCAACAATGGTTCAACTATCGAATAAGTATTATTGATAATACTTTGTACACTTATTAGTGCTATCACCATGTATTATTCCTGAAATTGCCGATGTATTATTAGATTTGGTTTTAAGTTCATAATATTCCTGCACGTATAAGAGTAGCTTCTCTAAAAGATACAGGGAAACATTCCTTGTTTCTAATTCCTATTTTTTAAATGTTTCTAAATATCTAGTTCTCTCTCTCTCTCTCTCTCTCTCTCTCTCTCTCTCTCTCTCTCCGCAAAAAACAGTAACCTGCAATGGGTTCGCGCTGTTCATTTAATGTACACATCTTAAAGAAATTGTTCACTCAACGCAGATTTGTTCCATCATCGATATTTAATCTAGGATGAGCTACGAGCTATTTTTCGTCAAGAGAAAGAGCCGCCACTTTTTCTTTTTTACTTTTTTTTTTTCATTTTCTAAAGGCGTTTAACCTTCTAAGCACTTTTTTTTACAGTATTTAATAAAAGTAAAACTCGCCATTTCAAGGAAATACTGCAGCGTCATCTAGCATACGAAATGTGAACCAAGTCACAGAAATATTCAACCTGCGCTCAGTGAAAATAATAATAATACAAAAAAAAAAAAACTAACAGAATTTTAACTGACAAACGTAGTTTACAATTTTTTAGCTATCTAAAGCTTCAGAATTTATCTTCGTCTAAAGGATACGACAAAAGGTTTAAGCTACACGAGCACTTTTACATAGATTATAACTTTTTCGTAATCTTTTTAACAAAAAAAAATCACTAAAAGAAGCTTATATGTTAATTTAACAACAACGTTCAAGTAATCACCTGTAAGATCTTCATTTAGTTCACATGACTTTTTTTTTAATTAAAAGATAATTCCTTTTAAAAGAAAGTTGTTAAGTTAAAAGATAAGGGATTGTTATACGTGGTAAATAAAGGTTACTGCTGCAAAAGCGCTCTTTGAAATTGAAACGAAAAAAAAAAAGAGATCAGCGATGTAAACAGCCTCTTTATAATGAGTTACAATTGCTGCAACATCCTTGGATTATATGCTCGCTGTATTCCATGGACAACAACGTTGTGGAATCCTTGGGAGTGACGTCATCATGATTACGTGCGCGATCTCGTTTGCATGTTAAATACATTACGAGTTCGCAATGTAAGAGTATCACGAAACGTTGCAATAGAGAGACATGGAGAGGTGCGAACCCTACTTGTACAATACAAAGTTCGAGACTTATTTTGTAAAATATTTGAATTAGCATTTCCGGATAGCATGGTTAGTCCTATGTCTATAGTACATTCTGTTTGTAAACCGTGTTCTCTTCGCCGATTGGCGGCGAATAAATCGTTTAACTCATCTCCACTTGAAAAAGTCCTGGTAAAGGTTCACGTCCTAGATGGAATTCGAATCCAAGTTTATCCAACCTGAAGGCACCGTCGAAACCGTGTGAGTTACGGAGGCACTTGCTTTTAATGTTAGACGGATGATATATTTATGCTTCCAAATAATAAATACATTATCCACAACGACGCAGTTAGGAGTGTTATACTACTATGAAAGAAAAGGGTTAATCTTCATATTTTAAGAATATAATATATAAAAATATATTTCTTACGATAGAAAGGATGTATCATATTTCACACTGACAAGAAAGAGAAGAACACAAGGGATTCGAGATCCAGCTAAAGATCCAGCATCATGGGGTCGATCCAGACTCCAGAAATCTCGTCAACGGAAGCTACAGAATCACTTACCTTCTTGGTCTTGTTGTTATGAAACAAAATAAAATTCCAATTAAAATAGATCTTCTCCAAACTTAAAAATTCATACGAACGTCAGAATTTTTTTTTTTTTTTTTTGTGTGTTCCTTTCAGAATATTTTATCACAATATCATTTCCTCTGTGATCTCTTTGGATTCTAAAATTAATTGGTTTTTAAAGTAGCTCCATTTCCATGCTTAATTTAAATGTCGTTTGTATCTTATCTCTTTCGCTTCAGTCTCTCCGGATGTGTCGCAAAAGAGGGCATCGCTGCGTCACTTGTTGCATTAGTGAATACAAACGAATTCATAAATGCAGACGAAACCTCACATTTCATTTAAGATACGCAAAAAAAAAAAAAAAAAAAAAATTGTCCTCTCTATCGTTCTCTGAAAATGGCGTTCGCTCGCTGACTTACAAGCCGACCATCCTTGATTAATGTGTCTCACCTTCGGCATTCCTCAGGGAAATCTAGAAAAATCACATCACTCCTTTGAAATTGCAGCTTGAACATTTTCGTCACAGAAAAATTAATGTCGCTGATAAAAATACGATCGGTAATTCTACGAAGGGTATTACAAGTACGTGTATAGCAGTTGGTGAGATATTCAGTAACACGTAAGTCAATAATACTAACTTCAATAACACGTTTATTACCTTTGTAGAGAATGACACGAAAGCCAGATGCTACTGTGTTCGTTCTATTCCTTGTTTACTGTTTGACTCAGTAGTTTCAGAAAATTGGATTTAAACCACAAGGGTATTCCAACCAAGTAAAAGACAATAGCCGAAGAAAACACTATCGTGTTCATATATTCTATTTATTAGGCTGTATATTATCCTTCAGACCTATTACTAGAAATATATATTCTCTAGAAACTCAAATAACAAGAGGAAACGTTTATAAAAAAATTTAAATGCACTTTCTTATTCAAGTATTGTAACTGCATAACTAGGTACTCAAATATCCACGTTTGACATAAACAAAAACTTGATCATCTTTTTCGTTTTTCAGTTGCCAGTGTTTGTTGTGTTTCATTTCATTAAATAGCTTGGCATTTCAATGCAGAACAAAATAATAAAATCAGAATTTTTTTCGTCACTCAGAGAAAAAGGGGGCGGGTCATACTGGTATCTGTTTGCTGTATTGTGTTCAGTAAGCCAAATTGGCGATTACGTTGGAGTTCATTGTGCAAAAATATTAATTTGACTTCTATTTAGTGTAAACTTTGCATTAAGATGAATAATTTTATAAAGTAATACATGATAACAATGCACTGTACGTTCAGGAGCCAAAATTTTGGCGATATTCCCATGCTAAAATGGAATCTACGGTAACTCACAACTAATGATACGATGCAGGTATCGGATAAGTAGTAGTAGATTACCTACGGATGACGATATATGCGTTCAAGTGCGTGTGTTCGTGACACAAAGGCCATAGTCACAGTAATTTCTAATGGGGGATGATAGTGGGAATTAGAAGGGCAGTAAGGGTATTTCGAAAACTGTTATCCTGAAAGGATAGTTACGTACAATCTTCTGTGATAATGGCGTAATAAAGAATAGCTACGTACAATCTTCTGTGATATACCGATAATGGCGTAATAAAGAATAAAATATAAAAATTCTTATAACATATAAAATATAAAAAATCTTAAATTTAATGTTTAATGCTTACTATAAGACTGGTAGCAG
Organism: Typopeltis vanoorti; assembly: GCF_054136105.1. Lineage (NCBI taxonomy): Eukaryota > Metazoa > Arthropoda > Arachnida > Uropygi > Thelyphonidae > Typopeltis > Typopeltis vanoorti. The sequence continues at coordinate 66,072,294 of NC_143569.1, forward strand.
CTTGTTAATGCAAAAAGTAGATGGATTAACATTCAACTGCAACAAGATTTCCAATCTAACAACAAGGACAGGACGCAGGACATATATGGCGCAGAGGGTGAAGCTTGACGTTTTTCATATTCCCTGTTGTCTGTTTCGGGAACAGTGATGGGAGAGATTTGTGAGCTATTTTAGCTCGCCCTGAGTGGGCAGAAGTGGTTATTCGTCGTTGGGTGTTAGGATGGTTTTCGGTCTTTTATGTTTCCAGTGGTGATACCGTCATAGTTTCCTGCTTGCTGTATTAGTTGGTTTGGATGCGTAGATGTCTTCATAAAGAATTTTTCTACTAGGGAGCGTAGTAGTGGAGAGATGTAGGGGATATTTATGTCCCGGTGGATCTAGGCGTTCCTGATGAACCACGGGGCGTCCAGAATCATTCGCAGGCATTTGTTCTGTAGTCTTTGTAGCTTGAGGATGTTTGTCTTGGAGGTATGGCTCCAGGCTGGGGAGGCGTATATAATTGTGGGACGGATCACTGTCTTGTACAGTAGTATTTTATTTCTTGAGCTTAGTTTGCTGTGTCTGTTGATCAAGGGGTATAGCTGGGCGATAACTTTCGAAGCTTTGGTGCATGTGCTCTTGATGTGGCTGTTGAAGCATAATCGCTTATCGAGAAGTATTCCGAGGTATTTTGCTTCAGTTTTCCAGGGAATTTTAGAGTTGAACAGGGTGATGTCTCCTTTGGGGGATGCTCGTCTTCTTGTGAAGAGTATCGTATTCCATTGTGCCTGATGCAGTTCCTGATAAATATGGCTGTACCACCAACCTCTGTAGTCCAGTCGGTCGTTTCTATATAGTGTGTAGCCTCTCAGTTTTGAATTGTCTGCAGGTCTTAGAAGTTTCTTTAATTAGGATGACGTCAGGGTTGTATCTGTAAGAGAATTCTTGAAGTTCCAGAGTGTCTTGTTTTTTAGGCCATTGGCGTTCCAAGCGGCGATCTATAGTGAGTCTGGGAGTAATCTAGTTTTATTCATTAACAAGCATTGATAATATGGTTTGAGTTTCTTTTAGAAATCTTTTTGGGGAGTTTGGTGAAGGGTTTGACTTACTGAAGTCTTGAAGCATGTTTGCCAATGAGGCTATGATGACTGTTGTCATGTTTGGAAGAATTTGGTCCTGCTGGATATATTTGGATGAGCGGGCTACTTCGGCGTATGTCCTGCTTCGACGGTGGCTTTCCAGACTGTTCTATTTTCCACTTGTGAGAGCTGATATTTTGTTGTCTTTTGTTGGTTGTCAGGCAACTGGGGAGCCGTCAACTCTGGTGCCTCTGGGCAGGGTTGAGAGATCTGTTTCCTTTTATTGTCTGTTTTATTCTTAGGGTAGTGACTGCAGCCTCTGTAGTTTGCCGGGTGGGGGCCCCCGCAGTTCGCGCATTTGGCTGGTGAGGTCCTGGGTTTTGAGCAGGTTGCTGTGGGGTGGTTTTGCCCACATTTGAGGCATTTGTAGTCTGCTCTGCAGAGTTTCTGTGCGTGTCCGTACTTCTGACATCTGTAGCACTGGCCTGACGAGGCTCTTTTTCTTAGTGGTTCTGTTGTGATTTTCAGACCACAGATCGTTGTTAAGTTGTATATGTTTTTGTGTGTTGGGTATCTCAACGAGTACTAAGGGCATTGGACTCTTGTCAGCCAGTAGCATTCTGCTAACTTTGACAGGTGGGAGATCGTGGAGGTAGAGGTCTTCAGTAATTTCATCTGTGCAGATGTTTTCTGTTACTCCCCTGAGTACAACTTTCAGGTTTTTCTCTGACTTCAGTGAGTAAGTATGATATTTAATATTTGACTCGTTCATGGTTTTTGTGAGACGTCTATAGTCGCCTACTGTGGTAGGCTGGATTTTAACTCCGTCGTCTACGTTTTTTGCCCATGAATAGGCAATTAGGCCTAAGGGCCGTCCAACGTTCTTTTTCCCGTAGAACAATTGGAGGAACTTTTTTGTTGTTGGGCGTGGGGAGGTCAGTGTTGGGGGCATCTTCTTCCATCCCCTCGTTTATCTGAGTCTCCGCTGTTTTACGTTTTTTCCGTGCATCGGTGCATGGGTTTCTGTGTCATGTTTTGGAGTGGGAGCAGAGATTATCAGCTTCATCTTCCCCTGATGTTGAGTTGTCCCCTTCTGTGGAGTCGTCTGTCGCTGAATATAGGTTTAGAAACCCTGGCCACTCTACCTCAAATTTCTTCAACAGTTTTTTGAGGAGGTCGAGCGCTAGCTTCTTATCCAACGACTGGATAAAGTCATCGGGACTTAAACTGGCCATGTTTGAAATATTCAAATATATGCTTACATGAGCTGGATCTAAAGGACTTCCGTATAGCGTATAAACACAAAATATAACACACTAAATGACTATCTCGAGACCGCAATCACTAATTAACAACACAATCATCAGCTACTTGTTTACTTTCGCTTTCCGCTCATATCAAAAATCTGAATTGCTTATGCGTATATCACTCCGTATTATTCATAACAACTATTAAAATCACTGATCATATAAACACTTGGCAACCCAAATTCTCAAGTTATTTTGACTACGAGCTACGAACTTAATAAGAGACTCACTAATCTCTAACAAACAATCCTTATAAGGACTGGCTTAAAGGGGCGAAGCAAGAATGCTTTTCATCTTCCCTGTTATCTGTAGAGGACAGTGTAGGGATAAGGTGTTATTGAGCAATTAAAGTTCTGATCATGGCAGGAGGATAACAGCAATAGCCGAGCCTCAGTTAGAACTTCACTGGCTACAGCATTGCCATCCATTACCCTCCAGGGTATTGGATTGAATGAATCAATCACCGACTATGTAAGTAAAGGTGAAATCTCAAAAATACGGACGATCTCTAGGCCACTCCATAGTGGGCGAAAGACCGTCCTAATCTCAGCGTTGGTTCCACTCAGTGACGGGCTCCCCGACCACTGAGCAGAACCGCTCAAATTCCGAGGAAAATAATTCACCGACAAAGCCCCTCAGCGGGCCGTGCCGGAGAACACTCTCCCCGGAGACTCAAAGTGCTCCCTTAAGGCAAAAACCTTAAGAGAGCGAACTCAAAAACTCATCGCCCAAGTGGGTAAGAGCAACAGCCGAACCTCAGTTAAACTTCATTGGTACATCTTTGCGTTGCTATCCATCACCCCCAAAGGCATTAATGAATCAATCGACCGTGATATGCGGTCGATTGATTCCCCCACTCTCTAACAAACATTGAATGAATCAATCACCGCATCTCTCTAACAAACAATGCTCGGTTGTAAAAATTAATACAAAGAATATAGACGTTTTGAATAGGTGTGTTATTTTAATTTTATGTTTGTCATTCTTTATCTCAAAAAAAAGATTTTCTTTTTATTAATTAAAATATATATACTTCAATACAATCATTTTCAAGATAAAACAATTATTTTTAAAGGCAGGAAGGAAATGAAAACCAAATATTTGCTACCGTGCAGTACATCTGTAACGAACCGGTAAGCAAACAATCATCTGATGAGACTACCGCCCTCTGTTGACATAAAAAATAAGAGGGATTCTTTGCAGTTGTGTTTGCTTAAGTGAACATATGCGGTCTCGAATAACCGAATGGATAAAAGAAACATTAACGGATTAACTCCGGATATCTTCGTCTTCTGACCCCTTCAAGATCATTGTAAAGACAGCTGGGGATAACGTTTGAGGCATTCTTTTTCTGCGCATTCAGTTGTAGCTGAGTCTAGACGAGGAGCATCTTTCCATCTGCGCTAATTGAAGACATTTTCAAATTTTAATAATGAATTTCTCTCTTAGGTGCGAAAAAACAAAGAAAGTTTTTATTTTATTATAATTGAATAAAATTATATTTTGTTTTGCTTAATTAAATAGCTTATTAATATGTTGAGAGTTAAATAAACAACGTACTGATATTTTGCTTGAATCGCTAGAAGTTGCAGCTTTTGTGGAACACTTCATGGAGACGGTTGGTCCAGAAAATATGGGCGGGTGGAAGTGGAAAAAAAGAACAGATGAATCAGGATTAATGGGTTGGCAGATAGATTTAATATTAATCTTTTATATCTGTCTATGTTTTACGCTTATGCGTATATCAATCCTGTAACATTCAGACTTCCAGAAACCAGATCCGATGGCACACTTCTATATTGCGTGTGTTCTTCTGGCCAGTTTGCCTGTTTGCGGGATCGAAAATCTTTCTACTTTTTTTATGAGACCAGCTAACTCATCATTTGAATGAAAATTCCTTATAAAAGGTTTTTCGCATCCTAAACGGGACTGAACCCAGATCTTTCCAACTCGAGGACATCTTCGAAAAACCAAGTTATCGATGGAGATTCAATATTTTATATAATTCTTTCTAAATGTTTCTAAATGTTAACTTTTGAAGAGGAAAACAGGGGATCCGTCTAACTCATTCCTTTGCTACTCTTCTGTAATATTTTTTAAAAAAAGTTAATCCACAAACACACTTCGGTAAAATTCAAGTTGCCCTTTCCCACCAATTTAATCCACTTAATTCTTCTTCTTGTTCTCTTTTCACATTATCCAAATCCAAAAAGAGAAATTAATCAGATAACGCATCTGTTGCCTCAGATGTCAAAAAAGGAAATCTCCCGTCCACATACCAACGAATAGAAAACATCAGTCCCTCAGGACTGTCATTCAACTCCTGAAGTCCCAGTATTATATTATATGTTTAGATTTTCAATGAACTATCCTCTCTCTCTCTCTTTCTGTGTGTGTGTGTGTGTGTGTGTGCACGCGCGCAAATAATTTTTCTTCATGTCATTCTATAATTAATTTTACATTGCCTAAAACGAATCTATTTTTAGTCTGGGTGTGTGATTTTCATATTTTATTTTAACTTTTTTCCTAGGAGTTCTCGATCATAACTCCATAATGTCTAGTAAAAAACATTATGATTTGAATACGCTAAAATGCAATTAGAATTCGGAAATGACCTCATACATCCACATGTTTCACGAAATATCTACTGGCCATTTTCCAAACTCTGAATGATTACCTGTAACTATAGGTAGAATTGCTTAGGTAACATATGTAGGGTCTATTTCATGGAAAAATATATTTCGACTGGGTTCTTCGATCAACATGGAGTAAAAAGAAATCAGGATGAATAAAGCATTTACACACTTTTTATTTTAGGAAAGCACATTCAATCTAATTCATCAATCTAGGAAAAAAATTATTGGAACTTAAATTTAAAAAAATTTAATTTAAATATTGGAGTTGCAGAACTTCCGTAGCTCAGTCAGTTTACTGTTTCCTTTGATAGGACAGATCTGGATTCGAATCCGTCTAGGACGCGAAGTACCTTTATTAGGGCTTTTCAAATGACAGTGAGATGTTCGTGTCCGGTCTCATACGGAGGTGGAGGGTTTTCCCCTTCTGGAAACTCAGGTTTTTCAACTCTTCCCCTGTTTTGAAGGCAAACCATTCCGAACACGCAATTGACAAACATGCAGATGGAATTAATCGTTCTATCAGAGTGTTAATTAGATTTCCAACAAGCAAGAGATGAGACGATATTGGAGTTGATAAAAATCCAGTATTTAAATTCATTATTATACAAAACAGGCTAAATTGCTAAATATAGTACTATATCAATGATATTTCAAAAATCAATGATATTTCAAACACTACATTATTCGACCAATTGTTTTCAGCAACTATCATTTTCGTTGCCATAGAGATAACAATTCAAACGTTCTAGGATAAGATTTTGATGATATGGGTAATTTTGTATAATTCAGATATTAAAAATAGGCTTAATTTAGAGTAAAACTGAATTGTATTTACTTAAAATCCTTTCCAACCATTGACTATTGACCTGATTGTTTATGTACGATTAGACACTTCACCGATAGATGTCGCTGATAAATGTTCTATTTTTTTGTGAAATAGCATTGTTAATTATCGAGATGACGTCATAAACTCGAGTCTCCCATAATACGAACACCTGTTTAAATTACAATGCAGTAAATGTTATTAAAATTAGGAATTAATAAATTATAATTGTCCTTGATTTTAATTAAAGTATTTTATAGACTTGACCCTCTGCAAACATAATTACTGAAATGATGAAGACTTCTTGTCAAGAGTTTTAACATGCAGTTTGCTTATCTTTTTAGTTATTTTTGCATCAGTTGATTCGTATGAAGGTGGATTTTAATTAATTCTTCAAATTGTGCTTTTTTGAAGTAAATAAAATTAAAAATGCCTAATTGCATATCCATAGAGTGAATACGTTTTTAGGTATGTAAACTGCATTGTGATAATAATAATGAGATAATCATAAAAAAGTAAATTCTGTTGACAATCATGTATAACAACATCAGCCCTTAAGCAGAAATTGAACCAAAGCCATTTTTAAGACACATTTCACCACGTAAGCAATTGTTTAATTTTTTTTTTAATCTTTAGACACACAATTCTTCTATGTTCGGACAGTAATAGAATTTGTGATTATATCAAATCTCGAGTTATCCTAAATTTCTTTCAAATGGGACCATTTACTGGATAAAAACTTAGTCAATCAATAAAGAAACGAAATACAGTAATAACCCAGCTGTTTGACAAATTTTGATGAAATTTGACAATGGCTATTGTATCGACACAATATTAGTGTGTCGATACAATAGCTTCAAGTCTCCCTAAAATTCTCCCAACAAATGGGAGAATTTTAGGGAGACTTGAAGGATTATTTCTAGTTTGGAAAATATAAACTGCTTATTTCGTATAAGCAGTTAATATTATTCGTTATCTTACACTTTAAGTCACGTACTAAAATCATCCGAAATCTATGCGAATGATTTTAACAAAACCTAAATTCTATTTGTCTGCTTTTATCATTTTTAAGTTATTCGGAAAGTCGCATTTTACCGCTTCAAACATACTAACTTTCTTTCATTAAGATAGATTGGAATTGTCCTAAATGTTTCTCGTGTACTTTATGGATTATCTTGGCAGTACAGCGCTAACGTGACGAACATCACTTAATCCTCACTGTAAGGCGAAAATGTCCCTCCAAGTGGTCAACTGTTGTGCGTAGTTGGAAACAAATTATAAGCTAATTAATGACATTGCAGAATTTTGTTGTAACTTTTGTAAACTTACTCAAACAACACTCCGAAATAGAAAGTGTACAGTATGTTCAGTAATCTTCCCCCCCCCCTTTTTTTTTTTTTTTGTTCCTTCTGCATTTTATGTGACAACTAGCATACAGCTCCTGAACAAAGATTCAGGAGCTGTATACTAGTTGTATACCTTCACGTAGATTGGTAACAATGGAAATTCATCAGAATGCATAATGGCGCATGCGCAACTGAACTTTTGCTAATTGGCCATTGTTTGAATTAGATTTCGTTTTGTATACACGAGATTTAGTTTAGAAAAAATTCTTTATTCAACAACGAAATCTTAAAACGTGTCACGCGTTTGGGTTATATGAGATGAACGATAATGCAGATGCATTCGTTGATTTGTTGACATAAATACTAGAAAGGTAGAACAAATGAATGCAGAAATGACAAGTACAAAAACAGATAAACGAATAGATAAATAACTGATCATTTTAGCTAACGTCCAACAAAACTTGTTGAAAACAAAATTCCCTTTCTGTTCTTGTGTGGCAATGTGCCAATTTCAGATTGGAACGAAGTGTTGCCGACACCGTAAAAGCATTTTCAAGAATAAATCGATGTAAATCTTATAGTGATAAACTCTACAAGTTGATACACTTTACAACTCTACAAGTTTAAGAAGAAATCCGATAGGACTCACAATCAGGGAAGGTTTATATGAACTTCAACTCTTAAAAAATAAAAGAAAAAAAAACGTGAGTTATTTGATGAATGATGATAGAAGCTGAGACGAATATGTCAACTTTTAACGTTTAAATAACTAGCAATGAAAATATATTTAAGAAAATAACAATCTAATTAGCAAATGGTCCAACGTTTCAACAGACTTAAACTAACATTTTCAAGGCAGCATTGTTAGGTGATTGGTCATAATACCAAAACAGTTTTAGAGTAATTAGTAAAAAAACTGATGACAAAACATACTGACAGTTCCTAATCTCGTGACAATAGCGCGCGCACACACACACACACACACACACACACACACACACACACACACACACACACACACACACACACACACACACACACACACACACACACACACACACACACACACACACACACACACACCTGTATCACATATTACCCACACTATTGTATCCATTCAAATACATTATGTCAGCACACCATTAGAAAATTTATATAGTTATATATTATAAACTTTCTCCGGATATCTTTATTAAACCGGTAATTTGTTTTCAGCATTAAATATCCTTAATGCATTAAGAATTATGGTCTTTAGCATGTGAACAGACCATTTGTTTTATTACATAGGTGTGCATTGTTGGAAAACTGCAAATGGAATTACAAAAAAAAAGTCAAAAGAGAGCTGTAAAGTCTTTTCAAGGACGTAACGTTATCTAAATCTCTGCGAATGACTACGATAAGAACTTGCAATGATTACAACTGAAATATGTTTCTATTTGTGTAGAGAATGGGATATACTGATAATGTTTTTATCGGGAGATAAATACATCGATCTGTTTCATTTATTTTAGTATAGATTGATATGAGCAAAACGTACTTGTGCGCAGGCGCAGAAGTTACTTTTTTTTTTTCGATATTAGGTAATCGTGCAGAGCAAATGCGAATATTTTACTAGGTAAGTTCATAATGAGATTTAATATTTTTTAGATAAAATTTTAAACAACATAGAGAACATTTCCAAAGTATGGATTGTCGTCAGTGTCGCACAGTTGCAACTTCTCGAACGGCAAAGCGATCGACCTTTCCCCCCCCCCTCCTCCTCTCCCCCAACACAATTCAACAAGTCACCAATAGCTGACGTTAGCACTAACAGATCTTGTTACCTCGAAATCCCATAACGGAATGTACTAGCTGCCGTCAGGGGGCGCAGCCAAGCACTAAGAGAGCTTCACCTTCAACAGTTACCGCGTCAACTCCTTTAGCCAATTAGAAGAGCGCATTGCACGGCGTAAACATTCCTCATTCTTACACACACCATTCTGTTCACGTCTCCTTCCCCTGGACATCAGGCTTCACTGCCGAGCTGAGAAGTGCTGCGTGGTAAAACAACAACAACAGCACAGGGGATGGCAGCAGAGACATCATCCAGGCTAGAGTACCGGGTTCCGGTAGGAAAGGTGAGGTAGTGGTAGGAGTCGCCAATATGCGTGAAGGATGTGTGCCATCGTGAGAGGGGATCGCACCGCAGCATCTTCCGTTAGTGGCGGCGGCTTCCGTCAACAAAGTCGTGCCAGAGCCGCTGACTTCTTGCTATGCTACAAGCGAGCAGAGTCAAAGGACAAGGTTTTTTCCTCCGCTTGTTGTCCCTGTTATTCCTGTGCAGCACGCGCGCCGACACCAACCTCACGTCACCCGCCAGGTCATTCCGCATAGTCGCACTAGAGTTCGACAGCGCCTGTAATCGTAACTCCTCCCTCTTCGAAGACATCGTCAACGAAGTTCTCCGCCACCCGACCTTTTCGCCTCTCGTCGCCGAAACCGGCGTGACCTTCGACTTCCACTTGCCTTTAGTGGGTTGTTTCAGCGGCGGTCTCTATCCGCTGATCAAAGCTTTAGCCGAGCCCGAAGTGCGGGCCGTGGTCGGAGGATTCGCCGATCACGTGTGCGAAGCTGCGGCCACCTTGGCTACCGTTCATCGCAAGTTGTTGGTGTCGTGGAGTTGCACGAGCTCGGCTCTATCCGACAAAACTCTGTACCCGTCGTTCGCAAGATCGGTGTCGACGGCCGACAGTTCGGCCAAGCTACTGGCCAGCATACTGAAACGCTTGAGGTGGAAGTTTTCCGTGCTGATTGCCGCAGACAGCGAAGGTTGGTTACGACTGGCCACCGAAACTGACCGTGCCATACGCTCTCGCGGATTTGTTGTCAGGGGTTTCGTGGTGCTGTCGCCTAACGCTAGTATGGAAGAGGTCAAACTGCATTTGTCGGATATCCATCCACCCGTGAAAGGTAAGACAAATTTTTTTTTTCGGGGGAGGAGATCGTGTGACATTTGGAGACAACCCGGAAGTGTAACATGTAATCGTATGACACTTCCGCATATCTAACCGACTGTACACCTGATCAACCAAGATGGTTAATAGGATGGCTTCTCTGAATACGGGAGTGTTCGGAGAAATATGACATTCAAATCAAATGCCGGTAATAACGTATAATGAGAAACATATTACAAGTTAGAAAAATAGAGTGCGGATCATTATCTGAAGATATGGCGAGTTACTTAGTTGCTTAATACAAGTTCCAATTACTTGATAATTGCACGGAATGTCGTTAATAATCGCGTACGCACACACACACACACGCACATAGAACTTAGAACATTCACAATATCAGATAAACGAACTTAATGATCAGACACACAAGCACGCATACACCACTAACCAGGATGTGTGTGTGGGGGGGGGTGCACCCATTCTCGTGAGCGCATCTGATAATATATTGAGGATCGGTGGGTGTTTACTAGATAGATTAATAGCAACCGAGAGGCAATTACTTACCTCTTCTGTGGCTATACATAAGAGAATTGGTATCAGTGAGACAAATGGATTCCTACCACCAAAACGCAGCCAATCATTCCCATCTCATTTAATCACAACGCACCAAAAGATTCAAAACACGAATGCCACAATAAACAGATGATGATGTGGCTAGCTCCATCATCATCAATAGACAGATGATATGCCTGCCTACAACGTCATCGCTCCACACTAGACAGCTGACGTACAACCATTTCCACTGCTATGACCTCTCTACTTAAAGAATTACTAATACGGTTCAATAGCCTTATGTTCGTAATATAATATGCAAAAATTACCGATCCCTCATCCAATATTTAAAGTGTAATACTAATGACGTATTTCTTTTTCAGTGTTAACAACGCCCTCTTCTGGTTCCTAGTGAAAGTGTACATCAATAAATGAATTTTTGTTTTGTTTCGTTTCTTACCATTAATTTCATATATTTCTAAGCATACGCCATGAATATACTGCACAAAAAAATGCGTCACTTGATACATCCGCAGTGAGTTTTTCCCACTTTAATAGTCATTGTTTGCAATGACTGTAGCTAATCGATGTCTCCAATGGATACGCACTCTTCAAAACATCTCAGTACCAACTTCTCATTAAAACATGGAGGAGTATCACAGACAAAACCATTATCGATAAAAGAGTTTAATCCATACTGTAAAAATGTTGTTTGCATTCGATTTTTATTTATTTATTTACCTTCCGCAGTATTCGTATCTATGACAACACATTCTACGTTGATGTTTCTATTTATGCTAATACATAATGACAAAAAAACATTTAAAATAATAAAAATAAACAATTTTTATTTGATTTTGGCTACCAACAAACCATTGTATTAAACATCAATACATTTTGGTTACATAAGAATGGCATTCAATTCACAACAATGTAGCACGCGCAGAGTATTTTATTTATTTATTTTTTATTTCAATACAAAACAACAATGGCCAATCACATGTTTGTTTCACAAGTAAGTTAATAGAAGCTTTAACGATATGAGTGATATCATAAACTATTTAGTAAATGAGAAGGATATGGAAATTCTGAGTCGCCAGAGATCACAGAATTTTGGAAGTGAATCGTGGAAAATCAGTTGTCACTATATGGATCCGTAGTATATAGTTGAACCCATTGCCTATTGAATGTTAACTTCCGGGAATGATATCCACATACATTGCCTTTGTGTGACAATTGAGTGACAGGTAATAGCCTTCTATCTTCATGTTCAATAAAAAATAACTTCTCAGGATTCAAGAAGACAATGGAAAATATAACACCACCTGCAAAGGCCCCATATTATTTCTTGGCATATGACATTTTTTCAGCCATTTTTTCAATTTATTTGAAAACGACTTCTATTCCTCACACTGTCATTGAAATTTTCCGCTAAAAACTGACATGTCTGTTGGAAGTTTCATACTTTTGCTTCGTAGAGTTTTATCGGAGTGCGTAGCTTCTGTAATAGATGACTAATAGGTCTACGTTATCAAAGTGATAACATAGATTGAGATCATTTATTTATTTTAAAATAATAAAAAATAAATTATAATGTATAAATGAGGATGCTTCTTACTGTAGCATGTCTCAATTTTAAAACAATAGGCTTATTAAACCAGTCTCGGATGGAAGTGGAACAGAACACTTGATACTCGAAGCCCAGTGGCCGGTTTGGGACGGACTAATCCTGAGCAGTAAAAATAACCGAAAATTCCTATGAACTTCGTATACTAAGCAAATATACTTATTTGCTACTAACTGATTTCTGTTAACACGTTTCTTTGATAAGGTTTAAAAAATATTATTGTGGGTTGACTGGTGAGTCCTGGTTAATACAGTACAGACTTCGTTAGAAAACTGGAAAATGAAAATAATGCAAATATAGGAACGTAATTCTACAGCAAACTCCTTTTTCTGAGCACTAAACATCGCCGTAGTGACAGAGGATGTCGTGTTTATACATCCACCACAATTGCGCAGTTTAATCTATTATTTCCCATAGATCAAAGTACGCAAACCTATTCCCCTGCGCAGTTCAGTGAGGTGTGGATCGAGAACAGCCTTCGTTAAATGCTTCGGTTGCTGCCCACAGGAAGTTCTCAGACAATCTCGTTCCCGGCAAACTGTCTTATGAGCACACACACACTCACGCCTCTTAGAACACGCAATGTGGGTTATTTTTCCACTGATTAAACAACCGGCATACCTCACCTTTTGAGAAACCAGTCAGTTCTGCTGTTACGTTTTGCATTTATAAATTAATGTGGATATTAGAACACGTTCAGACTTATTATGGGATATCACGTGACACTCAAGAAAGGAGTTGCCGATAAGAGTCTTCGAAGAGATTGGGAAGTTGGACAACATCCTCTTTAGTTGAAAAAGACTCGGCATGGAATCTTTTCATGATTTGAGCCTTTTTAACGCAGTATGAGTTAGTCTGTCTCATACGGATGTGAAAAAATCTTCTGCCTCCAGGATCTCGGAGTTTTTCTTCTTCCGGAAAACGCACGCAACTAACAGCCACAATATATTTAAACTGAATGATCTGTATAAGGCGAAGTTCACTGTTGGCGCGGTTCCTGCAATAAATTCTGTCTTTTTTACCTTTAAGTTAAAAGATCGTATTAACATACGTAAAGTTAAGTTGTGATTGAATTTTGAAATATTAAAAGAAAACTACTTAAATTTTAGATAAAGAAATAATAAATAGAATAAATTAATTTTTTGTAATTTTTCTTATTAATATAATTTTTATATGAGGACGCATTTTATATGAGAGATTGGGATTCTATATACATGAGACTTAATTTTCAAATTTCAGTAAGACAGAGTGGAAAGTAATTTATATCCCAAATATCTTGTATCGCATTAGCACTCGCCAGTTACCCGAATTCATCATGCTGGCATTTTTTTCAATGGAAATACTATTTATTCTTTACTGATATCAATGTTGATTTCCTGGACTTCTTTATATTTAAATCAGTCAAAGAATGTTGCATATGCTGTACGCCCCTTTTCAAAATTTCATAGACACGCCACCCCGTTAATGATGAGAATTTAACGCAAAATGCTGTATTTTCGAGTGAATTCAAAATCTGCTATTGAGGCAATGCAATAACATCCCAGTAAGCGTAACTCAGGAACAAAACATCAGTTCATGATCACGTGATTTTAATAAGGGCTATATAGATTTACGATTCAAGCAATCCCTTTATATTTCACAATTTTAACTTCGACAATACTTAACACTGAATCACCGATTTCGCGATATCATTTAGTGACGATGCATGTCATATACTTGACCACCCTGGTATACGCAATCAGCATACATTGTTGTAATGGAAATATACGTTGATATCCTTCATGATCAAGTAACATCGGAAATTTTATTTACACTACCTGGTTGACGCGAGCAGAATATATCGTTGCCATGGAAACAGAGAGAGATAGAGGTCTTGTGTTCTCGCATGATTCTGTTCCGATTATTAACATTCTAGTAAGTTTTGAGTGCAGGTGTGTTTCAAGGTGACATTATTAATACCATACACGTCTTACACATAAGTGTCCATCTATTCCGTGGGCATGACTCCATCATCAGTTCGAAACTGGTGAAATAACCTTCACATGTTACTAACCCTTTCGGCAATTTTTCAATAAATGGTAGTCCCAAGTGTCGACTAACACTTCACACTTCTCGTGTAATCTGTTGCAGCGCATGCTTTTAGTGTATTGATCTCGTGATCAATGATAGATCATTAAAAGAATTTTGCATTGCAGAACCAGCAAGGCAGTACCAAACAGAGAAAATAGGTCAGGCTTTTTTTAAAAAAAATCTTATAAACAATGGTAACTAAGTAACCATTATACACAAATATAGGGCAATAATGAAAGAAAATAAATCGAATATTTTGAGGGGTGGGAGAGTAGATTCTTTTCTTTTTTGTAAATAAAAATCTAAAATATTTTAGTCTAAATCTATCATATTTAATATACTGCAAATCGTCGTAAAACTTAAAAAATGATTAGTTTAAAATACATACTGATTTCATTTTGAACTACAAACCCGTACATAACCTAAGACACGCGTATGACTTCAAAAAAGGTAGAAGAGCAACATATTCAGTTAGAACCTATAAATTCTGATGTGAATACCTGTTTCACTTGATATTATTCTTTAATGTATGACCACCAAACTTCACAGAATATTTCTGTGGCTTGGAATCGTATCGTCAATTTCTCTCCAAGACATTTTGGCAGTAATCCAAGGCTCGATGTACCTTCTGGGCACCTTTAAAACTAACAATAAAGCGACTTCGAAACAGTTTTGTAAAAAGAGGGAGGTAAACAGTCCTATAAATTATATACTAAATTTACATCGATATTTATATATAAAAGTTTAGGAACTTGCCGGCAATTCTTATACAAATTAAATAGGATTGATAATTATATTTCCTAAAACCTTCTCGATAGTGAGAATAAATTCTATCTCACTCTATCTATCCCCCTCCTCCCTGATTCTGTAATTAATAAATCTTTATCCTGGTGACTAATATTTTGTTCTTAAATCTATCTCTCAGCATTGTCAAATTCACGAGTGATTTTTTGGTATTGCTTGTAAAGGTAATTGTTACGTCATTTGATTTTAATCCAATGACAATAATGCTTCATTACCTTGGTGTTTATTATACTTTACTTCGATTGTTAACTGATATTTAATAGCCTGGTCTGTGCAGAAAACACTATCATCATTATCTGTCTATACGATTAGCATGGTTGTCATTTTTTTTCTCTTTAGTTATTAGTGTGTTTCTAAATAGAGTGGATTATATTAGATTATTTTCGAAATTAATTTTAATGCTATTTGCAGAATTAGTATTTTATTTTGTTTTAAGCATTAATGCTAATTTGAAGAGACTTAGTTTTAAGAGTGTACACTCTTCAAACGGAGCTCTAAAAAAACATCCTTCGGGATAGCGATTTCGTAACAAGCATTTTAGTGAATCAGTTGAGCTTACGGGCTGTATGAAATAATCTCTTAATCTTTAACTAACAAACTTAATCTAGTTTTAATTATATTATTAAGTACAAATGTTAAAAGAAAGACTTTTTCACTTAAGAAAATAGAATTAAAACTAAGTTTGAGGATTAGTGACTAAGAGGAGGAAAAAGAAAAGATCCCCTAAAGAGGAAGCATTTCGACGCTCTATGATGATGTTGTGGACTTTGAAAACGGATTTGACTCCATCAAACCTCAGCTATTCTAGAATTGTTGTTCAAACAAGGAAGAGAAGAAACACACAGAAATAAAAATACTCTGTTATTAAAACTGCATCAAAAACGCGAAACTTTTCCAATAAACAGAGAAATAAATAGCGACATACGATATCTCCCAAACTCTTTACGTCTGCTTAGCGAAAGTTTTGAACTGGAAGAATGGATACATTTAAATAAACGAAAAGATTCAAACTCATCTGTGTTTTGCCGATGATATTCTTCCTTGGTAGAAGATGTACTAGAAATAAAAATTAACAGAATGAACTCACGTTTCCATTCGAATTGGATTGAAGATGAGCACAATCCAAACGAAAGTAATGAATCACAATTTACCATAAAAAATTGAGAAGTGGACACAGTGAATTCATAAGTCTATCTGGAAGACAAATCAGGAAAGTTAAAGATGAACAAATAGAAGGAATAAAACGAAGGATACAGCTAGGTTAGATGGGTTTGGGGAGGAGGTAAAATATCGTGAAAAGTGATATTCCCATTAGTTTGAATCTGTAATTGCATATAGCAGTGAAACCTGGAACTTAACTCAAAATATCATTCACCAATTTAAAGTTAACCACAGAAGAACAGGAATGCTCGATGAGGCAATTAAAGACAGGATACTCTCCCGCTTTCCAGCCAAAAAGACTGCGGGTTCGAATCCCGCCGTCGGCATGGATGTTCTGTGAAAATACTAGTGGTGGGCAGTAGATACCGTTGGTGTAGATGAATGCGGTTCGCTGTAGTTGGTGGATTGAATGGTAGAGACGGAGAGTTGTGGAGTGGGTTTTTTTTCCTCGATGAGTCTTTGGACTCATTGGAGTTGTCACGTAATAATAATAATAATTCAAAATGGAGATGGGGTAGACACATTGCAAGATATAACAACGCAAGGGGGGGGGAATAAATTATTGACGGGATTTAAATCTATGGATGGAAGTAGACAAACGGAAAGATCAAGGAAGAGATGGCAAGATGAAATTACTAAGATTGCTGCAATACAATGGATAATAAAAGCTGAAAATAGAATGTAATGGAGAAAATTGTTGGGGGAGGCCTTCGTTTAGCAGTGGAACCGATCCAGGTTGAAGAAGAAGATGATGATTTTATTAATACTGAACTATATGATAGTTAATGCTGACCTTGTTATACACCAATCTGGTGATGGTATAACAAGTGGTCAAAACTACAGATGTGTCTTCACCAAGAAACAAGAAAGAGAGAGAGAGAGAGAGAGGCCCTCTTCCTGACAGCTGGTTGATGGACTTAAAGCTGTCGCCTGTCATAGGCCCGTCTTGCCAAGATCCTATAATCAAATTATCATAACTTTTTTAGGCATATATAGCTGAACTTTCGAGTTTTGTTAAAAGGAAATTGACCAGGCCCATGGAGACTAACCTTAATATTCTGATCAGTGACCTAAAATTTGACTTCCTAACAGGGGTTCGTCTTACAGAGTTCGTCCTCTCTACAAGACCCATCAATATGGAAATCGAGCTGATCTGATGTTGTCAGCGAGGTTTTCACCCTTACTGACAAGGAAAAGAGAGAAAATAAGCACCTATCTCAAATGATCTCGATTAATTATCTGTCTAGGAAGCATTTTACAAAAGGAAAACAAGCCTGAAATTTTGACTACTAGGTGCTTTTTAGTGATTTGAAAGAAACGGTGATGGACGCCATTTCTTTTAAAAACTGTCCCTCCCTAAAACTTCTGTTTTTCAATTTCCTGATGAATTTCATCGCCAATTTATCGTTCCAAGGGATTGGTTCTACTTTTGATCTTCTTATTAATTCAAAATTTATTAAACTGCTTTCGGTACGGTGTTTGCAAGGACTTACCGAAATTTTTCTACATCCGAACGATCGATGCCGCTTGCTGCATACAAAAAAGAAACAGAAGCAAGAAGGCATCCTTTTTTTTTCAAGAAAAGAGTGTTTCTATTTTCTCTACTGCGTACCCTCTATCCATACAAATCTGAAGAAAAATGTGAAGATTTTTTAGAGCTTATGCGGTATGAACCACGAATAATAAACAGTAAAAATTGTCATCAATTACCTGATTTACAATTTGGGGTTCCTACTGGATAACTCACACCGCGGAAAAAATTATTAATATACAATTTTGTTCTCTTCTTCCATTGAAATGTTTGTTCAGTTTATTTTTGCTAGAAACTGAGCAACAATATTCTTTCCATCGTTCCATCCAGTTGTATTTGCATTTTCCTTCTTCAAAATGCCATTCGAACTACGGAAACCTCCTACAAGTAAACAACCAGGAATTTTATGTCTCTCTCCCCCCCCCCCCATCGCACAGAATTAATTTCGCCAGCGATGTATAGTCTGCACCGTTCATCATAAGAATTGGTTACATTTTTATAAGATTTATTTTCAAACCACATTTTTTTTCTTTCTAAAAACGTAAATTATTCCAAACACACCAGTTTTACTTTGTTGAGAATAAAGCAATTCTCTGAATCTAAATGTTTGAATTTTCTTATTGTTGGGTCGCTAAACAAGGAAAAAAAATCCAGGCATCATCAAATAGTATCTCTGATTTATTCTTTTTTTTTTTTTTTTTTCATAATTTTTCATCTGTTTATCATTTTGGTCATGGCTTGTGTACAACATCAGTAATAATCTTATTCATTTTTTTTTGTTATTTATTTCCACTGTAATGATAAATTTTTAGTTACAGAGTAAACATCGAAATGTACTTTATAGAATATTTACATGAATCTAAGAGATCAACGTAATCCCTCCAAGATTCATTAGCAATTTATACTCATAATCTCACGAGACACAGAACCGATTATTCTTAATCATGTAAAATAACAAAAAAAGCTTTTAAAATATTAATTAGAATTAATGTATGCAGATTAATGGAAAAAAGCTCTTCTGCGTTCGTTCTTGATGCTGTTTGAAGTGCTAAACTTTGCTGAATGTTTCTTGTAAGCATTTCACGTTGCGAAACGCCTTCTCTAGGTCCGCTGCTGTTAGCGCACTTTCATTTCCTTGATAAAGCCGAAATAATACAGTTTTCAGTAATATCAATAAATATAGATTCAACTCTAGTGTTTATATTTCTGAGAACGGATTATATATATATATATATATATATATTTTTTTTTTTTTTTTTTTTTTTTTTTTTTTTTTTTTTTTTGTCCTGCAAGACCAACTGACTTGGGAATATACGCAATCGACAGAATTATTGGTAGACAATAATTCTGTCTACAATTTTGTTCATTATTATTTTGGTCATGAAAGGTTGCAAGACCTTCCAGCACATTAGTTCAGCCTATGGGCAAGAAGATAAGAAGAAAGAAGAAATCTGTGAACGTGTGTTTTTGCTTCCCATGGTCAACGGTTGAAGATTGTAGTCTTTCAGGAAGACCGAGTAAAGGAGGTTCGTTCATAGAACAGAAATAGATGGAATGAAAGAGGAGAAATGAAGTTTATTTGGTAAGTTTGGAGCTGGACTGTAAATGGTTGTTGACCAGTAGTTGTTCGGATTAATGGTTTAGGAAGAAAATTAAGGAATAGTAGACAATTCCTGAGAGTTTTGACCACAAAAGTACTTGTAAAGGAGGACTAATGCATAAAATGAACATTTATGAGAGAGAGCGAGAGAGAGAGAGAGAGAGAGAGATTGAAATAGATATGTAAAAGATTGATAATCTATTAAATTTTATTGCCATCTCGCATCTAGCAATCTTGGAGAGTAATTTGGCGTACCATCTTAAACATATGATCATTATTTCGGTGTTGGGTGGATATGGAATTTGTCTAGTCAGCAGCTGTGAAATAAGTGTCTACAGCGGAAAAGTACACAGAGTTTTGTGGCAGTTGCAGAAGCTATGGTTGAGCTAAGATGTGTTGATGTGTTGGTATCAGGAGATGTCGGTCAGTCCAAAGAGGGAGATCTACTCTGATCACATCTATACATGATCAGATCCGAGTTTTAGTAGCAGAAGTTTACAAGGTTGTCCAAGCTCCATTGAAGTACAACAATGGAATTGATTATGATAGATATTGAAGTCTCTAATAATTGGCCACTAGGAGGTTTGCCACATGATAAAAGAAGATTAGAGTATACGCTCATCAGCTAAGCCACAAATATAATTTAAAGTCAGTATGAGGTGTCAATTGATGTTCGGGAGGAAGAGAGTAGGTGAAAGAACGGAACCCGGAGGAGAAATTTGAGGATAGGAAGCTGTTCATCATGACTCATGGTGAGCGACCAATGGAAAATATGGTGATACAATTGTAGAGGGTGAACGGCATCCCATGCAACAGTTTGCTGAGCAGGCCTCTATGCCAAAAACGACCTTTGAAATGTCGAAACAATCATATCAATTTGTCCAAACCTTTCCATGGCTTGAATCCAGAAGTGGGTGGTAAATACTGTGGATCTAAAGTGGCCGATTCCATATTGCTGATCATTAATTAGATGCGTTGCCTCTAGATGGTGAAGAGGTTTGCTTGTGATTCTAAGTTTTGCTTTGGAGCCACTCATAATATGCTTTTTGATTGGATTGTGTTGCTACACTTGTTTGAGAACCAAGGTTTGGATAGTTGTAATGAATTTTCGGTGGAATGAGAGATAACGCCCTCACTCTAGTGAGGACTATATCTGTTATTTGAAATGAAATGGGATCTGGATCAGGAGAACAACAGCATCACTAGTCAGCCCATGGGAAGCAAGCACAAAAGTCATCCTATTTAGCACACTTGTAACGCCAAAAAAAAAACAGGAGATTGAGAATGGTTGGGTAAAGTTGATCCTTGGCGAAGGAGACATGTATGAGGTTGTGGTATGAATTACCAATATGAAAACGGAGATCAAAACTGACATCTACAACGTATTTGGAAGGGAGTTTATTAAGAAGTGAAGGGTGTTGGCAAAATGATGAGAGTTGTCTGATATTCTGGTAAGTAGATGAGGATTGTCTGTCTCAGGTCGTTACCGATTACAAAACCTCGACATCCCCGCCTGCTTATCAGGAGTGGACTGGTCCGCCGGACTACAAGGAATTTCCCAGTGGACCGTGGTGGGAATGGGCCGAAATATCTCCTATAGTGTTTTTTAAATTCATTCACGAGTTAATTTTATTCATAAAATATGAATATACTTCTTAAAAGCAAAAAAACAAAATGTGGCGAAGTGCATGTACGACAATTCAGATATATTTTGTAAAAATATATCCAAATATATTTTCACAAGTCACTTCACAATTACGTGACACTTCGATTGTGTATGTCAGGGCTATCCAACCTTAGGTAATCCGAGTGGCCGCATTCAATGTATATCTAGTAATTTAGTGAGCAGCAGCGACACAACCTCGAAAACTGAACAAACGAACAACACTAATGGCGCACCAATCGTGCGCTCACGTTCCCCGTGAGCGCCCGGAAGCAGGCGCGTTGGAACAAAACAGTGCAAGAACGCTTCTTTGACACATCTAATATTTGAAAAACACATGGATCTATAGTGATGTAAAAACACCAAATAAAATGACCAGCATCGAGATTATCGATTAGTGATAGAATTAAAATATGTAACACGCATTCGATTCAAGTTGTTATTTTATTTTTTTTCGCTCGTGAAAATCACAACCAGCGGAGGGCCGTGGGCAGTGCTTTGGACAGCCTTGGTGTATGTGATCAGTCTTTCCTACATCTTAGAATACAAATGTTGATGCAACTTCATCACCTAAATACTTGCAGTTGAATTTAATCGAGGTTATTTTTAACCAATAAATACGCGCTGACTTTATGTTCTAAATGAGTCAGCAACAGAAAGATGAAAAAAATATATATATATAACATAAAATAGTAGGCAGGAGGTGCTCAAGCAACTACCCGGATCTAATCGCTATTTCGCCAGCGCTACTGCTGTTAGAATTATTTACAAAAACAATTCAAAAAAAAATAATAATAATTAATGTATTTTTCATGATCGTGTTTTGTAGGAGATTTTTATGACTGCAATAACATCGTGTTTTATTGAGTTATCCTTCATTGGATGTGAAGTAAAAGCGATAAATAAAGCGTAGAGGCATGAAATGGGAGGTGAAAGGCATGCAGACATACTGCCCCATTGAGAGAATCCGGTTTCCTGTGCACACTTAACCTTGACAGTTTCCTCATACAAACCACTGTACTCAGTCTCATTCCACACACACACACGCGAATGGCAGAATAAGTGGTAACAAGATTTTGCACTAGCTGATAGGGAAGCCTTTGGATTCGTCATCAGATTCATTCTGGTGCACACTATCTAGCGGCCAAACTACGGGACTTGTGTCCTCGAATGGGTCCTTACAATGTGATCGAAAGATATCCCCTCCCCCACCCGCACTGCATGTGAGAAAACTTGGACAGAAGCCGGAGTCTTTGCTATAAGGAGCAAACATGGAAGTAAACCACTTCAGGCTTCCAATAGGCAAGATGCTGAGATTTCGTTCGGCGATGACAATCTACCACCAAGAGATCGAATTGTACTTTTCTCCAACGAGGAAGTGTACGATGTCTGCGGTGGCAAGTCGTAAATGCCACCACGTTATTTGATGAAATATGCTGCACCACAGGAAGTTTTTTTTTTTAATTTTTTTTTTCGATGTTGCGAAATTAGTATTTTTAGAACTTTAAAAACAATGGTTCAACTAAGATGCATATAAATAACATTAAATATATAACTAACATTAAATAAAACTTTTTTTTTTCGCTAGATGGGCGAAGCAAGAATGCTTTTCATCTTCCCCGTTATCTGTAGAGGACAATGTAAGGATAGAGTGTTATTGAGCTATGAGCTCTGATCATGGCAGGAGGTAACAGCAATAGCCGAGCCTCAGTTAGAACTTCATTGGCTACACCATTGACATCCATTACCCTCCTTGGGTACTCATTTTAGTCGCCTCATACGACATGCATGGGCTGCAGTGTAACTATTCTTATCCCGGCCACCACACGGGGATTTCTAAATAAAACTATTTTTATTTTATTTTATTTTATTTTTATTTATTTATTATTTTTTTTTTTGGAGGGGAGGAAGAGATGGACCGAGTCCTTGACTCTTTATCCCTTCCTCTGATTGAAGAAAATGGGGTGGATGGGGTGTTATTGAGCTAAAGGCTCTAGTCATGGCTGGGTAGCGGCAATAGCTGAGCCTCAGTTAAAACTTCATTGGCTACAGCATTGCCATCCATTACCCTGGGTGGTAAGCCAATAATAAATAAAACTAACCTAAACCTAAAAAGGACTGAGTCCTTGACTTTTTATCCATTCATCTAAATGAAGAAAATCTGCGTGGATGGTGTTATTGAGTTAAAAGCTCTAGTCATGGCTGGGTAACGGCATTAACCAAACCTCAGTTAAAACTTCATTGGCTACAACATTGCCATCCGTTACCCTGGAAGTCCTAAAGAGGATTCTACGTCAATATTTCCTTTACCACCTATTTCTCTTCAAAAATGTACGGGAGGAAGAGAGTGAGTGAAAGAACGGAACTCTAGGGTACTCCTGCACTGGAGGGGGAAATCTGAGGAGAGGAAAGTATCCATCATGACTCTTGGTGAGCGACCAGTGGAAAATATGGATAATAATAATTTGTGAGTTCAACATATCTCATCATTGGCCTAGAGAAAAAAAGGTGCTGAGATTCAGCGGATAGTAGGAGAGGAGGATAAAAAGATAGAGGTGATAGTGGTAGAGTAGGGAAAAGAGGCCTCAACTGACCTGTTTTAGCTGTTGACACCCCCCAGGGGTGCTTCTAAAACGGTCGTTGATTTTTCACTATTAAAGGAAAAATCCTAAAAGAAAAAAACATAAGAGACTAGACAAACTTAACAAATATAAATATATTTCAGGACTATGCGGAAGACCTTTCTAGAGAGAAGGAGAAAGGACTGAAATACCAGGAACAAGAAGGGAGATGATCTGGCCCGGAAGACCCCGCCCTGAAAAGGGCTTGAGACCACCTCGGTGTTGGCCTTCGCAGTCCGGATTTGTTCAGGTCAACCCGATCTAGGGACAGAAGCCTTAAACTGGGAATAGAAAGCTGGATAGAAATCTATAACATAGATGTTGGTTTGGGGAAGGGTGCGAAAGCGCACCATCTCCTCAGGAACGGGTCTTCGCCTAGCCGGCACCTTTCCTGCTCCAGGAAACGGCGGAGAGGCAATTCCTAATACGGAGATAAATGCGGTCCTCCTCAGTGAGAAGGTGTTTTTTCCTGATTTTCCATATCACAGATATTGAAGCACATTCCATACAATAGTTTGAGATAATGGGGAAAAAAAAAACTAATATTAAACCGACCATATATTTACTAAATTTATATTAATAAATAAAAGGCGTATTTTCATAATTCTTTATATTATTTGAAATATTTAAAATATTAACATTTTGAGAAAAAAATTTTTTTTAAATAAAAGTTTCACTTCTTTTTTATATAAATATTTAATTTATTTAAAAATTAATTTATAATAATAAATCGTATAATGTAATAATTCACAGTGCAATGCATATGATCCTATCACTATCTCTTTTCTTCATTCATTATCCGTAATGTGTTTCCTTTATCTCCACGCATGTCCTTCATTTATCTTTCAATTACTTGTAACAGGATAACAAGTCCAAATCATCTAGAAACTTTCTTTACCAACTTTAGTATTTTTTTATTATTATTATTTTTTGCAGTCTTATCAATCAAATGATTGAAATTAAAAATTTAGAGACCATCTATAGGGAGAGGCTGAAGAGAGAATCAAAAGGGAGGAAAAAACTCTCAAAGATCGCCCGAGGAACGTTATTGGCGAAGAAGGACAGAAAGTTATCGACCTGTCTAATAGATTGCAATGCTGAACCACGCCTTGCGAGGAACGTACGGACACCAACGCCAGTCTATAAAAGGAAACAACGTCACACAGCTATCGATCAAATGCCATTCTGTACGACCCTTGTATCCAAACGGATGAAAATGTTGCGAACGATTGGAATTTCCAAACGACGAATACTGAGTTTATCGTACGGGACATAGCGCCGAATATTTTACGAAGTTTTAGGTTTACACGGGATGTTAAGAATCCGATAAACTCCAGCCGGTACGAGATTGATAGCGGAAAGGGGAAAAAAAAATCTAAGCTTTTGCCGTATGCTAGCTTTTATTGCATTCCCTAACATCTGTTTTCATTACGAGTATGCTATGAGCCTTAATAGATTCGGCAGCAAACCTCCTTGGAATCTCTCAATCTTGACTTTCTCCTAAACCCGCTCTCTTACAGCATGTTTCATTCGGAGAAGCCAATCTCAGTCGGCAACTAATGAAAAAGTTCTTTACCAAGATTGAGTGTTATTCGAGAGATCGCGATAATCCAAGATAATTCTTGGTCAATTCTTCACAGACTTTGACCTTTAAGAATGAAAGTTTATTTCCTAAATCAAATTTTTGCCTGCAAAGTTATCAAAAATTTTATCCTCAAGATTATCAAAAAATGTATCTTCGAGATGACCAAAAAATTTATTCTCAAGATTATTAAACTTTTGCTTTCATAGTTATCAAAAATTTTTTTCTCAAGAACAACCAATTTTTTTATTTTACCTTCAATCGCTCCATATTTTTATCTTCAACATTTTCAGGATTTATCCTCAAGAATAGGAAATGTTTCAGGAAAAATTCCCCATTTGCTTATAGGAACAACGGAATTTATCGTGACAAACTAGGATTTTAACTTCCGGTATTTCAATTTAATTGTGAGCTTAATTTAGTTGTAACAATTGAAGGCAAAAGCCTACATCCGCATGTCACTGAGGGACGGATTTTAATCGCATTTAATAGGAAGGGATCCTCCCACTTGAAAAAGACAGTGTATTATCTTTGCACTACTCTAAACTACACATCCGCTGACGAAAAAAAAAATACTTTGTTTCTTTATGGTGTGAAAAATCTACTACCAACTAAGCACTAAAATATTTCTATGTTCTCTCTGGAGATATGGGGGGGGGGGAATAGCTTCCTAAATAATATAACGCTGCAATCATTTAACCCCCGTAGAGGGCTTAATACAATGAGAGTCAGTAGGCAAACAAGAATAAATTTACTTCGGTGATTAACGAAATCAAATATACGCAATGCAAGCAAAGTAATTTGTCTACTACAGCTAAAGATAGTGCTGTCTTCATAATCTTTGCCCGCCGCTAACATGGATAATTACAAAGACCTAAAACAGTACGGGAACGTCTATTAAGCAAATATGTGTCTAATCTCATTTGTTATGCAACCTTAATATCCTCCCTGGCACCTCATTTACATTCTTATCTCTGCCTCCTTCGCATTCCGCGAAGATATGTAGCACTAGAGGGGACGAGTGAGTCTAACCTTCTATTTATAGATGCGGAACATTAGAAAAGATAACTGTTTTTACACTCATAATTAATAATGCGATGCTAATTTTGGCAGTGGTTGGGGGGGTTTGCATTTACACTGTTCAAGATTAGCATTAATAACGTTATACAACTGAGTACATACCAATAAATAAAGATAATGGATCGAATAACTAATTATAGAATTGATGAGGATAATCCTCTGTCGTATTTCCAATAGAACAGTGCAATTGCACTACTGAAATAGTGTTCATCTTTTTTTTTTTTTTTTTGAATTCAAGGTATGCAAATGAAATGCCGATCTAGTAGGCCTAGCGTGTAGCACTTCCGGTCTACACCTAATAGGTAGTGGACGAGAATTCCTTGAATGTTAAATAATATAAAATGAATAAAATACAAATATCTTATAAAATGCACGACTTTATACATTCGTTGTAATAAATACGACTCAACAAATGGTCCTTTATTTCATTTTAATCCAATCATTAGACGCTTGGGTAGCGTAGTTGATAGCAATTGGTAACAATCACCATTTGGTCGAATAAGTTTGGGTTCGAATTCTGTTCAAGATGAACAGATCTAAAAAATTCATCCTATCATTATAATAAGGTATATTTTGCAATAGCATTGTTGTGCAATGACATCATTATCACAACAATCGAAATCGAACCACAGCAATATTTTTATCGTATGTACTACAGACGTTAATTTTGTTTTGCCTAATTCTGCCATTACATTGTTTCAATTATAGCGTATGTGTAGACTATTTTTTATCTATAGAGATCTATTACGTTTCTATTAGTTAAAATTATATATTGGAAACTTTTATTATAAAAAAATTGGATAAGATTGCGTCAAAGCAACGTCTGTTATTAAGAGAATGTAATATACTTGCAAATTGCAATTATTCTCTTACTGGTTTTTTATATAATTATTTATTTATTTTGTTATTATTTTGAGAACTAAAATATCCCTTTGTTATCTCTATATAAGATTGGTAATTCATGTTCAACTGAATTCAAAACCCTCCTAATGGTTCATGTCGACTTGTAATATGATCGAATCCAAGACAAAATAACTCCGTCACTACCGACTAACCTACTGCTAGCAATCTGCGAGATTAAAAAAAAAAGGAAAATACTCGATTAAAAGGGAACTTATAGTGGAGAATTTTCATCACCACAACCGAAACGTAATTATTGACATTGAAATTACAGTTACGATCAATGAAGATGGTTTAAATGATGTCCATACGCGCATTGTTTATAGCCACAGTGTACATATAAGCAGCGAAATGAATAAACATGAATCCACAAGTGAAGAAGATGATTCAGTTCCATGCACCCTACAAACCACTTCGTACGCTGTCATACCATAAAGCGTCATCCACCATTAGTTCGTGCAAGGGCACTGGTATTCCACACACGTCAATCCACAGGCACAATCCCTTGCTGAATTATCCGTATGAACATGGCTGTTCCGCTAAGCTCACTGACACCGTGGAAGGTGTAGAAATGAATCGAATATTTACATCACTATGGTTACAGTGGCGAAATGTACCAGGATATATTATAATCGTTAAAAGCAGAGTAAGTTGCCAATACAAAAATAAGTCGTGTGTCTATTCCACTAGTGAAGAATAATATCTTTCACATCAGCCACACTATTCTACATAATACGAAGATCAGTAGTAGTTAACCAGGTATATATTAGTCGCAACGGTTTCGTGTGCGTGTATGTAAACTCTCGTCTCATTCTACGAGCTAAATACTTCACTTATAGGCACTACGGTATTCTTTATTTTACTGCATAGACTTTCCTCTGTCGATCTACCACCTGTTTGATCTCCTCCAAATGCTTTGAAACGTTGTCACTTTGCCAATGATCAGAGCTGAAAGAAAGAGGTGGTGCATACATGGCAAGCTGCCCAGCCATTCCCCCCCCCCTACAGGTATTAAAAAATGTGTATTTTGTTCCTTGTTTAAAACAGTAGGGGACAAAGTTGAGAAAAACTGAATATTTGGTTATAATTTCGCTAAATACAAATTCGTCCGTTAAGATAAGAATAAATATGACTCAGAAGAGAGAAATGAATACGTTTCTTTCAATGATACAGTTCTATTGGCAAATGAATATTAGTCAATATTCATTTGCCAATAATAATCAATTTCCCACAACCCTTCATACTCAATGATTGTACTTCACTCTGCTCCAAGAGATGATTTAACTCAGCATCGTGTAACAGTTTACTGTCAAGTGAACGTAGCACATTCCAAACATCCTCAGTTGGCCACAAGAACATTAGAGATTTCTAATGAGAATAATGATAGTACGGGATAAACAATTATTGGTCCCTCGATATTGTAGAATGCAAACGACTCGATAGAATTCATTTTGCATTGTTGGAGTTTTTCCGATTGTAAATAAAATAATGCAGTAAAAAAAGTACATAACCATTGTTGGAATTTTGTTACTGTTCGATCCAGGGGCGTTCGTGCATGGGCACTGCGAAACTGCAGCACCCCCAATTTTTCTCGATATATAAATATATTTATTAATTTATTTATATTTGCTTGTAATATTTAATTTTATCATCAATAATCCTATACAATTCTCTTATTTTGTATTTAAAATAATAAAAATCCATCTCGTAGCACTTAGGAGGGCGCTAGCAGCACTGTGTTTACCACAGTGTCATATTGTTACGCGCGCAAGTATAGCACGTCATAGTGAGATCCGGGCTATTAGCGTAATGCGGCACTGTCCATCGCGCAGTTCCGCTGTTGTTTATATGCAGTTTGCGCCAGTAGTAGAGTGTTCGGAGTGCTTATCGTGTTTACTCCGTCTCTTTAAATATTTGGACATTACAATTAAAGACATAACATTTGTTATAGTTTTTATTTTAGAATGTTATTGGGGTTATGATAATGGCTTTTATTTTTAAGTAATTTTGAATTATATCAAAGTGTATAATTTTATTGATAATAAACAATATTTTTTTCATGTTTAATTTTTTTTAAAATTTTTATCATAATTTTGATATTTTATCCAAACACGTATGCACTGTACTTACAGTGTGTATGTATGTTTCGAGAGTTGTAGCACCCCCACGATTTCAAGCCACGAGCCACCACTGGTTCGATCTTCTGGAGATTAAAAGGAGGAAATGAACTCCAAATTTGATAATAATAATTTTACAAAGACAGATTTAGAACAGCCTTAGTCCATCAGCGAGAGCTGACCCAAGGCTATCAATGATTTTATTAGGCATTCAAGAGGAGAATAACGTAGACGTACCAGTCGCCATCTCGTGGTCTCTAACCCTAACAATATATATTATCTGAAATACTTTCATTTCTACGGTCGTTTTTATTACGTTAGAATAAAAAACTCGACTTTCCGGAAGAAAAAAAAATTTTTTTAATAATAAAAAATAAAACGTTCCTCTAGTTCAGAGGTCGCGAACTGGCGGCCCACGAAGGCTTCGTATCCGGCCAGCGACCTTAATGATTTCTTTTCTGAAAATCTAATTTTCTGCGGGGATTAAAACAGAAAAAATCCAAACTTCTAAATGTTTTACGACCATCTTAAATGAAAGTAAAACTTATTACTACAATTCTTTGTACCATGTTTTTATCATCAAATTTGGACAACACTGAATGGAAGTTACTTGCCACGCAGTCATTTTAAACCACGTGATACAATGTCAATAAGTTACAGATTACTATTGTAATATGATAGTCTAATTAAAAGTTACCTCAACTTATATATTTTTTGCCCATAACGATGTCTGAATTGAAAGTTAAAAAAAAAGAAAATAGATCAAGAAGGCAGAACTTTTCAAGAAAAATGAGAGAGGCATATTTCTTTTTAAAGTAAAAAAAAAACATTCCAACATGTTTGATATGTAGACAAAGTGTCGCCGTAGTGAAAGCATATAACCTAAAACGCCACTATGAAACAAACTATGTGATTAAATATACAGAAAAGATGCGTGCTGACAAACTTAAAGATTTAAAAAATGAACTGAAGTTTCAACAAAGGATATTTTCGAATGTTATCACAACAAGTGATGCTGCTGTTAATTGTAGTTACGTCATAAGTGAAAAAATTGCTCGAGCTTCGAAACCTTTTACTGATGGAGAATTTATTAAAAATTGTATTTTAAGCGCAGTCGAAATCATATGTCCGGAAAAAAAAGCAAGCATTTCAAAGTATAAGCCTGTCAGGAAATACAGTTGCGGAGCGTGTTGAAGATATAGCAGAGAACTTCCAAGATAATATTGAGTGAAAAAATAAAGAGTTTTGTAGCGTTTTCCATTGCAGTTGACGAATGTACAGACATTATTAATACTTCCCAGTTAGCAATATATATTCGTGTTGTTGATGACGATATGGATGTGACTGGATAACTATTGGATATAGTGCCTCTGTCAGGAACAACGACAGCAAATTAATTATTTTTGTGGATTGAGAAAAGTTTTCAAAATGCTCACGCGAACTGGTCAAAATGGGGCTCCTGTTATGGTTGGTGTTAACGTCAGACGTGTTACAAAACTTCAAATGAAAAAGGAAATGTTGTGCAAGGACAAACTTAAATCGTTTCATTGCATAATACACCAGGAGTCACTTTGTGCTAAAAAAAACTAAAAAATGTGCTAAAAATGCCGTATAATACAGCATTTTGCTATATTATACGGAGGCTTGGTCGTTGCGTCGTTTTAAAAAGATTTTTTTGAACTCTTAAAAGAAATTGACATGTTTATTTTATCCAAAGGAAAATTGATTCCTCAGCTCACCGATGAAGATTGTTGCAAAGACTTGGCCTTTTCAGTTGCAGCCACTTAAACACTTTGAATACTGCTCTGCAAGGACGTGAACAGTTGATATGTCATATGTAGGATTCAATTAAGTCATTTCTGGCAAAACTCTATCTTTGGCAAACCCAGTTGGCAAAGAATAATTTAGCCCACTTTCCTACACGTAAATCGATTTCTCGAAATAATAATGATGCTGAAAAGTACATTCCTCAAATTGAAGAATTGAAAATTGAATATGAAAAAAAAATTATGATTTCAACCGGTTTGAAAATGAATTATTATCATTTAGTTCGCCTTGATTAATTAATATTGAAAATGTTCGCGAAGAATTACAAATGGAAATAAATATAACGAAGTTGGCATACCAAATTTTTATAAATAACTCGGAAGTAAATATCCCAAATATAAAATTTATTGTACAAAATTGTTGTCAATCTTTGGAAGCAACTACTGTATGTGAGCAATTATTTTCAATTATGAAGCTTAATAAGGGATTAAAGATTCTAGATTAAATGCAATACTTCATATTGCAACACGAAATAAAAAAGCAGATATTGAATGTTAGTAAAGAGAAAAAGATATCAGGTTTCAGGATCAAAATCAAATTTAAAAAAAGGACTCGTAGATAAAAATCTTCATTTTTATAAATCAAAATTATGTATTTAAATAATTTTCTTAAAGTATGAATAAAATGTAATTCAAATTATATTTTCTGAACTTGTTATATTTTTAAAATTTAAAAATAAAAATGGTTATAAATGTAAAATTTAAAAGCTGGTGCTGTTTACGTAAGTCGTAAAGGCCCGGCAACAAAAGAACTTTCTTTTTTAGTTTATGTTTTGGTTCACAGAATAATATTGAATACGGCCCGCGTCTGATATACATCTAATTGACTGCCCCTTTGCTGCGTTTGAGTTTGAGACCCCTGCTCTAGTCGAAGAACTAGGAACTTACAACGGCCTTTGTAATTTCAATCCACAGGGTTGCACTGGCCTCTAAATAATAATAATAATAATAATAATAATAATAATAATAATAATAATAATAATAATAATAATAATAATAAAAGCAAAACATGGGAATATAAGAAACATTTAAATAATAAAATATTTAAAGTTGTTACCCTTCCCAATTATATGAACAGATTTTTCCCATTGATTAATATAAAATTACAAGAATCGCCTAAATATAGAAACTTGATATAAGTTCACACAAAATTCACGACTTGACTGCCTCAGTAAAAAATGCATCCAATGGGAATACTTTTGCAATTCTGTTTTTAAATATTTATGAAAAATAATAAAGAAATGTAAAAATCAGAGCAGTTACTATATTTAAGAGCTTATAATTATGAAAAAGATACAGAATCATTGGATAAACGGAACGCAAATAGCATTAATTTTGATGAATAAATATATTTAAATATATATTTACCAAAAGTTCGTCCTCTTTTAAATTTTTCATGTCTTTGTGGATTTATTGAACAGTCCCACTTAACTGTAATACGCCATTTAACATACTAAGTTGAACAGAGTTTTTTTTTTTTTATTTCAATAATCATTTATCATTTACAACAATACTCCAAACTTTCCTGTTTTATTACGGAAGTTATTGTTAACATATTGATTGATCAGAAGCTGCCATTCTTAGCCAGTGCATTTAAAGAGCTGAATAAAATCAGTCTCAGTGCTTTATACTTCTCATAAGGTTTAAAAGAACAGGAAAGGACAACTTTACTCTGAAAAATCGCGAGCGAATGCCGGTGTATTCGGCATTGATCGGAACCATGATTTAGAAGGAGAAACGATACCTCTTACTCAGGATATCTGAAAATATTTTAAGATCTTTAAGAAGGTATACAATTTACTTAAAAAAAATTCTTAACCTGTTACGCGTTTTAAAGGAAGTTAACCACATCATGTGTGGAAAGAGTTTAGAGACTGCGCCAAAGCAACTAAGCTTTGAAAACAGGTATGTTCCGGTAGGATGAGAAAAATTGCACAAATTTAATTTTTATTCAGAGGAAGAATCTTGGAACGAAAAAATATATGGCTTTTAGGTGGTGAGAGCGCGAGATAAGATATATTTGATATGTTGGCACTCGCTTGCATTATTTATTCTGAAATCTAGAGAAATCTAATCTAGTCTCGAGATCCGGATGTTTTGACGCCAATAACAGCTTGAAAAAAATTCCCCCTTTTTTTGCAAATAAACTAGGAGAGAATATCACTGTGGTGGAGTTAAGTACGCCATCTTGCTCCCAGTGGAGAACGATTTGGAGATAAACACTTATTGATGGGGGACAGAATTTTCATAAATATGTTTGCTCCTCTTAGAAAAGATAAAAACCAATTCAAATGTGAAGTATTTTAGCTTTTCACGTGTATTGGGTAACACTACACAACAAAAACATTTTTACTCTATAATAGGTAATGAAATTACATTAACTTTTGAGATTTTACTAAAGCTTCCCGTCAAAAATATATATAAAGAAAAATGATAATTTCTTTAAGGCATGTTATTTCCTCAAAAACTGGTAAACATCGACAAGAGTTGGTTGATCTATCCGTCTATATACGTATAAATTAAAATATCTTCTCGTATTTGTCAAGTTATTTTTATTTGGACTTCTTAGAATAGGACAGAGCAAATACTCCTATTTATGATTCTAGGATTATTTCTCCTCTTTAAAATCGCATAGACTTCGTAAACATTTCCATCCTAAGTTATCATAGAAACGTGAAAAAATCATTGATATAAAACAAACCCATCCACTTACATATATCTACTATAAAATAATAGAATTAAATTTTTTTTTTTGTTGTTTGGCTAGATGGGTGAAGCAAGAATGCTTTTCATATTCCCCTTTATCTGTAGAAGAAAATGTATGGATGGGGTAATATAGGGCTATAAGTTCTGATCACGGCAGGAGGGTAACAGCAATAACCGAGCCTCAGTTAAAACTTCATTGACTACAGTATTGCCATCCACTACCCTCCCTGGGTACCCATTTTAGTCGCCTCTTACGACATTCATGGGCTACAATGCGGCGATTTTTAAGTAAAGTGCTTTCTAAAAATTAAGACGATCTCCCCGGACCACTCCCTATGAGTGGCCAAAAGATCGTCCAACATAGCGTTGGCCCACTCAGTGACAGTCTCACCCTACCACTGAGCAGACCCGCTCATATTCCAGGGAAAGGCATCCACCGACAAGGTCCCCCCGCACACATACACACTGGCCACGCCGGAAGCCCCCCCTGGAGACTCAAAATACTCTGTCAGGTCAAACACCCCGAAATCTAAGCTTCCCCCTCACCGGGAGCAAAATTCCGGAAGAAACCTGAGAGAGCGAAACTCTGCGTCCATTTTATTCGCCTCTTACGACATGCATGAGTTACATACAGTGGGACAATTTTTAAGTAAAGCCCTTTCGAAAAAATAAGACGATCCCCCGGACCACTCCATATTAGTAGCCAAAAGACCGTCCAACTCAGCGTTGGTTCCACTCAGTGACACACCCCCCACCACCACTGAGCAGAAACACTCATATTCCATGGAAAATCATCCACCGACAAGGCCTCTTACGGGTCACGCCGGAGAATACCCTCCCCAGAAACACAAAATACTCTCTCAAGGCAAACTTCTCGAAATCTAAGCCACTCCCCCTCCACCAGGAGCAAAATTACGGAAGAAACCTCAGAGATCGAAACTCTACGTCCCATTTTAGTCGCCTCTTACGATATGCATGGGCTGCAGTGGAGGTATTCTTATCCCTGCCACCACATGGAGTATATATATATTATATCACACTTTAACTCCTTAAAAGGACTGGCTAGATGGGCGAAGCAAGAATGCTTTTCATATTCCCCGTTATCTGAAGAGGACAGTGAAGGATAGGGTATTATTGAGCTATATAAGCTCTGATCATGGCAGGAGGGCAACAGCAATAGCCGAGCCTCAGTTAGGACATCATTGGCATTACCCTCCCAGGGTACCCATTTTAGTCGCCTTGTACGACATGCATGAGCTACATTGAGGCTATTCTTATGCCGGCCACCACACGGGAAACACTTTAACTTATATAGTCCTTATAAGGACTGGCTTAAAGGGGCGAAGCAAGAATGCTTTTCATCTTCCCCGTTATCTGTAGTAAAAATGTGTAGGGATAAGGTGTTATTGGCTATTAAAGCTCTGATCATGGCAGGAGGATAACAGCAATAGCCGAGCCTCAGTTAGGACTTCATTGGCTACAGCATTGCTATCCATTACCCTCCAAGGGTATTAATCACTGCCTAATACGTGTCTGACCTGTCTTCCCTAACACTTTAACTTATATCCTTATAAGGACTGGCTTAAAGGGGCGAAGCAAAAATGTTTTTCATCTTCCTCGTTATCTGTAGAGGACAGTGTAGGGATAAGGTGTTATTGAGCTATTAAAGCTCTGATCATGGCAGGAGGGCAACACCGAACCTCAGTTAGAACTTCATTGTCTACAGCATTGCCATCCATTACCCTCCAAGGGTATTATTAATCACCGCATCTCACGGTCGATTAATTCCAATCCTTCCAACATTTTAATAGTCCTTATAAGGACTGGCTTAAAGGGGCGAAGCAAGAATGCTTTTCATATTCCCCGTTATCTGTAGAGAACAGTGTATGGATAAGGTATTATTGAGCTATATATAATATAATAAATAATAAAGCTCTGATCATGGCAGGAGGGTAACAGCAATAGCCGAGCCTCAGTTAGAGCTTCATTGGCTACAGCATTGCCATCCATTACCCTCCAAGGGTAATGAATGAATCAATCACCGCATCTAACGGTCGATTGATTCCTTCAAAACTCTCCCTCCAACATTTTAACTATGATTGTATTCTATTTATTTTAAATTATTTAAATATTGTTATGGTGTATTAATATATAATTAAATATATAAAATAAATTTTATTTATTAAAAAGTTGATTGATATTTTAACTTTTGTTTATATTTATTATATAATTGTATAGTAATTATAAATAAAAATGTAGTTATTTGAAAAATAATTGTATCACTATAGACAATTATTTATAACTATTTACGGTATAGTTTTTATTGTATAATTATATACGGTATGGTTATATCAGATTAGTTACATGCAGTTCTTTATATGTAGTTATTGCATAGTTATATACAGCTGTATATCTAATAATTCCATCCGAAAGTTCTCAAACCAACGTGAATGATGAATCTATTTCTTAATGCGTCCCATCAATCTTTTGTAATCTCGAACAAAGACTCCAAACAGCTTCTTTCTAAGAACCATTCAATTCTTACATTATATTTTTCCTTAACTCAATTCAACTCTTTTTTTTTTTTTTCAAAGCAGTTTTAACTTTGCAAGTGATTACCGCAAAGGATTTCGTTTCCGATCTTTTGCATAAACCATGAAGATGTTTTACTGACAAGAGCTTCATCTTCAAGTGTTCTGTTAAAATCCGTTAACAAATTACCATAAGTAACAGAGAGGTCCTCTGTTTATCTTTCTAATAGTAAAATTGTGTGCGTGTGTGTGTGAATATTTTTTATCGAACTTTGCCTTTTACATGCTGGATGATCAACTGGATCGGAATTGTCTTGAACGTTTTTTCTAGACCTTTTAAAAATCCCGACTCTGTGGTGCATACCATAAAAAACGAAATTGTTTTCTATTAGTCGAAAGTCTTGTTTATACAACGATATACAGGAAATATTTAAACGATAGCTGTGAATTTAGAAATACGGACGGACTTTTATCTTTTATGATTGAAAAAACACGTAACTTCCGAACAAAACCAGCGATAGCTTGCTATATTCGAAGGAAAAGTTATGCACCCTGTAACCGATAAGTAGTGGGTTCGAATTCCTCTACCGGGCATGAATGCTTGCGAATAAATGGATGAAAAAAAATGAAATTCATCGTCATGTGAGAGATCACCTGTTTATTAGAGGCATAAAGTGGTTTGGTTTTGAAAAAGTTCCATATTTGATTTGTCGAGGGGCGGGGGGGGATTCTGAATTATCTGACCCTTAATTTACCCAACACACTCAAGCGCGATAGTTTTATAATGTTTTGTGGGTGGGATTCGCATAACTAAAAAAAATAATTGATCAGAACGATAGCTTTTAGTTATTTGTTCTCAAAGAAGAAAAGGGGCCAACTTATCCGCATTTAGGGAATCAGTTACTTGATTCCAGCAAAGAAATGGAACAGATACAGAAATCAATCAACTGACTGAATTAATGTCCATTCTTAAACTCATTTTTACAAGAGTTGAGAGGTGAAATGCATAATAACCCATTTTAACACGTGTATCGCAGTAGATAGAATACAATTATGTTGATGGCTACAGTTGAATATTACTCACAGAGGAATTAGAAGATAAATACGGACATCTATCATCAATAGAAATATTTTGGAATTAATTTATATTTTAATTTTAAAAAAAGATATTAATTATGCATCATCGTCCTCGTCTTCCTATCTAGGCTCTAGGCCACGTGGCCTGTTCCGGACTCAGTACATCTTCTTGGTCGTCCCCTATTCTTTGTTCCTCTAGGATTATATGTTAAGATTTTTTTTTGGTAGTCTTTCTCTCTGCATTCTTGCTACATGTATTGTATCCTGTATTGAGGAGGTTATTGTAATCTGTTTTTAGATATTTTTTATAAATCGGTAACTAGAGCTCTACCCCAGCTTTTTGGAGATTTTCCCTCTTTGTATATTTGGGTTATAAGTTTTAGAAATTTAACGTTAAATTCTTTACCTGCAAATTTAATAAGTTCTGTGTTTATATTATCTTCTCCTGGTGACTTGCCCGTTTTGCTTTGTTTGAAGGTGTTTTGTAGTTCTTCGTATGTAAACTCATCTATATGACTAATATTATATTTTAGGGAAGATCCTTGCATCCGTAGCTCGGTTAATATCGACGATAACTTTGGTTGGAAAGATCTGGGTTCGAATCCCGTCTATTGTCAAGTCCTAATAACCTTATTAGGACTTGACAATAGAAGGTGAGCTACCTGGCCATGCTGGAATTGGAGCCTGTTCAGTGGAGAGCGGATGCACTTAGTCCATCAGACTTTGCCTGATTGGCTAAGTGAAAAATCTAAAACTTAATGACTATGGAGTGTCTTGAGGAATCCATCTTTTTTTTGGTAATCACTTCTTTACCGAAGTATTCAGAAACCTATCACGTCGTGTAAGAGTGACACGTGTCGCACTTTGTACTTGAGTCATAGAAAGTAATTGGGAGTCAGCGCATAGAAACAACTACACGGAAAGAAAATGAATGTCAATGTTTTAAAATTCCGAAGATGATTTTGTTTTTCTAATTTTTCACTTGGAAAAAAAAAAGTGTCGATTCTCAGTAAAAAAGTACTTCTTATATTCATTGAATGCAGACAGTGTATACAAACAAAACAAATGGAATAATTATTGTTCTGTAATTTGGTAGAAGAGAAAAAGTATTTTTGAGTTGCTTGTGATTTAATTGACTTCCTTTATTTAGACGTATTCTTTCCATTACGTGGCAATGGAAAGAAAGAATAGATGTAAAGTGTTAGTTTTTTAGATGGATTTCGTTCACAGAAAAATTAAGTGAAAGGGTGGGTATGAGGACACTGCTGTCGCACATGATTTCCATGTGTTAATCCGACCAGATTGCTACTTTTTACGAGATGAAAAACCTGACTTCCCGGAGAGAAAAAATAAAAATAATAAAACGCTGCCAACCCCCTTGAGACTGACTAATGGACCTTCAGATGCAAACTTCTATTAGATTTTTTTCGCATCCCAGACGTTATTCGAATCCAATTTTTTCAGAAGACTTGAATAGCTTCATGACATAATATCATAATACTCGTTTCACAATGATTATAGAAATGGTTGTCTTTTCAACTGAATGTGAGTTATCCGGTCTCATATACAAATAGAAGACAAAAGTAGCCAACAGAACACACGCGATGAAGATATAATAAATACATTGACTTATAGTATTACTTTGTTGTAACTCCAAATAATCCCAATAAATCATCCTCTACAAATTATTATTACCATTTACCAAAACCAAATGTTTTTCTACAATTATATTTATGGTTATTGCTAATTATTCTTAAAAAATACGCAAGAATCATACGTCATTCAGACAGATAAATAAAAAAATGCGCGTTGTCTATTGATAACGTAATATTCGTTTTTAATAAAATGCCTGCAGGCCTGGCGAGCTGAGTGTCCAACCGTTAGCGTCTGGGGTTGAATCCCATCATTTTGAGCGTGGATGTTTATGATTGTCTTTTATATATATATAGAAGACAATATCGGAAAACTGGGACGTGAAGTCATGGATTTTTTCCTTAAGTTTTACTTAAGGAGTTTTTTTTTTTTTTTTTTTCTGCTTTGAAACGAATCTTTGCTAGTGTTGTGCAATCATTTGGATATTTTAAAGGCGTCTCTGGTGGGAAAAGCACATCAGACGAGTTAAAAGGCAAACCACTCATCAAAAAAAAAAAAAAAATGAATGACATTCTCAAGGCGACTTATAAATTTAAGATATAAAATGTCTCGTGATTTTAGTTCCTAATATTTGTGGGAAGGAGTGTTCCTGAGAGAACCCCCTGTAAATATATAGAATGAGAACCAACACTCTAATTTAGTTTACACAATGGCTCTCGACGCGTATTATATTTACCGCATTAAGAAGGTAGCGTCTTGGAAGAGTGAGAAAACAAAATCTCACGTTCTCTGCATCACCTAAATATGCAACTGAGCTTATCTTTTATTCAATCTTAATACTCTTCTTAACATTTCATCATCGCCGTTGCGTTGTATCCCATGAATATTGCATCGTTTGCATGTATGCAAGCGATGCCTATCTCTCCTACGTATGCAAAGCCTCTTTCATTTACTGCCGGCTAAACTATTAGCTATATAATTCGTTGTGTCGACATCACGAGACACTCTAATAAGATGCCTCAGATAAAGCTGTAACCCGCTTCATCAACAGCAGAGAACATCATTAATTGAATAGGCCAATATTTCGTCTCATGGCATAATTAGCGTTCGAACAGTTAAACACTGCTTGTCGTAGTCTATTTTTGTCGACTCGCCAACTTGTACACGCGCATTAAAATTACAACGAAGTTGCATTGAGATTTAACGCAACGTACAGCAATGCACTGACAGTAGTGTAATATACCGTAATGTATGGACGTTTTCCTGCAGACAGTAGCTGATACATATATTAATGTGCTACTGCTGTTGCCTCAACAGTAGTGCGACATATAGTAATGCAATGCTACTATTGCAATCACACTAGTAACATACAGTAATGCATTTTGTTGTTTTAGCGACATAGTAACCACTGCTGTTACTGCAACGATGTATCAATGTCCTGCTGCTAATGTAACAACACTGCTAACATACAACAATGCGCTGTTATTGTTGATGTTCGATACAATAATGCACTGCTGCTATTGCAGTGACACTAGCAAAATACAGCAATGCATTTTCCAGAGGTAAAAGACTGATTTATGGTCCCAATTTTTATTTCCGGGTCAATATATCAAATAGATTACGATCATCAACCAAAGCAAAAATCTCATGACGTCATATATATATATCATTAATTGTCTTCTACCGTCTTCAAAAAAAAAAAAAAAAGCTGCTATCGAAGCATCCAAGAGAAGATTATTGATCAAAATTAACCCCAATATCCTTCTGTTCGATATGTGAAGCTTTTCAGCGTGCGCGCAGCCGTTGTCCATTGAGGCATGTTCGACAGCCGCCTTCCACAGCTGTATCGTATCTATGGAAAGCTTACATAAAGATCTGTAATTACCTCTGCTCTCTCCATCTTCCTAAGTAATTGTATTCTCGGGAAAATGAAAAAGAGGCGAAATACGAGCAAAGGCTAACTTTTAACATTTTTCAAATGACTTCGTACCAAAACTTCAAGATATGTGTGAAAACTTTCTTTAATAATAATAAAAAAAAGAGATATCGAAACTTTAAATTGAATAAAAAGTCCAAAGTTTCGAAATGGAAGATGCACTTGAAAGAATTCGACATATCTGTGAATTGAAACAATCGCCAAAACAAAAGGGTTAAAATAAATCTATAGTGTTGGTATAGAGTATTAAATATAGTAAATGCCACTCGCTATCAATAAATGAGAATAAAATTATATATTAATATTAATACAGTATGAAATATTATTACTATAAATTTAAGGAAAAAAGCACAAAGAATTAAACACAATATATTATAAATGATAAACCGAAATATTTTTATTTTAATTAATTATCCTTTTAATGAATTACCTAATTCAATCATAAGCTATACTGTTTTATATAATATTATATATAATATTCATGATGAGTACTTAAAACAGTATTTTAGTTCTGACAATGCAAACTCACCATTACAATTTCCGGTGATTTGCAGGAAGCGATTAGGGAACAAGCAAGGAGCACAGATTTACATAAACTAGGTGAACTAGTTTATGTAAATTGCAATAGGTTGGAACACGAGATATAAACAATGGAGTTTCTACGTGTAGATTTCTAAGTTATGTAATGTGGTTGGATAATCAACAATGTAAAATGCAAGTTAGAAATGGGAATTGTTTACAACAATGTAAGAAAGAATACATTCGTCTGATTTTACATTTATTGTTGCTAGTATTTAACAAATAATTTCCTTATTTCTTTATTCAAATTCTAAGACAATACGGGAAGAGAATCGAGTACTGAAAAAATAAAAATAATAATTGAATAGTAAATCTCTAGGATTATTTAACTGTACAAATATCAACGAACAAGAATCACAGACTTCCCTTTCATAATTAGTCTGAATTTCAAGCTTGAATATTTAGAAATTATGTTTTTTTTTTTCATAAATTCGAACTTAAAAGAATGGAGAGATAATAATGTACCATTTAGAAATAACAGTTAGCTTTAAATGAAAAAGGAAAATAATTTCTAACTAACCGTCATTAATCCCTGAATCTTAGGGATTAAGTATCAAACTTGACAGATTCTTTTGAGAAGTTTTAATTAGACCAATTATAAGTGACATTCATAAGAAATGGCCTCATCTTTCACGAGGAAACACAGCATGAAGAACTTTTACAAAGTTGTTACAGAGACCGGCAAAGACTGTTTTTTTTTTTTTAAATCTTCAACCATTTAAAAAAGAAACTTGTCTTTATGAAAAGATTAATATTTTAATATCCGAAATGAGCTACACTTGAATATTCAACTTTGAATAATAATAACAGGAAACATTATTTTGTCAAATGCACGAGGACTTTCTTTATTTTTTAAGGATTCTTTTGTGCTGCAGCAATTTCAGACAATTCCGTTTGTTAAACGTAATCTAATTTATATACACAAAAGAACGAAGAATGCAAGCGTACAAGGAAAGAAATATGGAGACGCAATTACAACCAACTGGTATAATCACTAATAACATTATTTCTTGTTGAATATTTATTATTTTCATTTATAGAAATGTTTGTTTGGTGTATTATAATTATTTTATTTTTACACTTAAAATTATTAAATTTATTAACATATCGATTAAAATTGCGACTGAATTTTAAATAAATTATTATTTTTTTAAATATTTCTTTTTCTTTTTGTTATTTAAATTTCTCAGGCTGCCTTAAGACATTTATGACACCATATTATTTATTTATATTTTTTCATTTGTTTGTTTCTAGTGAATATCTAAAATGAGAATCTTTTTATGATGCTA
The DNA here is from genome assembly GCF_054136105.1 of Typopeltis vanoorti. Classification (NCBI taxonomy): domain Eukaryota; kingdom Metazoa; phylum Arthropoda; class Arachnida; order Uropygi; family Thelyphonidae; genus Typopeltis; species Typopeltis vanoorti. Next base: position 66,115,242 of record NC_143569.1, read on the forward strand.
TGTTTCTACTTTCTTTTTTCTTGTTAAAAAAAAACAAAACAAAACGTATAACTTCTGAATTGTATTCACTGATATATAATATAATGTATTTTTAATTTCATGGGGGGGAAAGAGTCACAAAATAGATGAGAGCGAGACTATCTGAAATGGTGACTTCAACTTTACTGATTCCAAGGGTGAAGCAAGATGCTTTTCATATTCCCCGCTGTCCGAAATGGATACAGTGAAGGAAAAAGTTTATGAGCAATATGCTCGCCCTGAGAGGGCAAGAGGATTATAGATCATTTCTTGAAAATCAGGATGGCTTTAGGTCTTTTGTGTTTGTACAGATCCGTTTCATCATAGTCAGCAGCTTGTTGCACCAGTGGATTGGGATGTGTAGACGATTTTAGGAAATACTTCGTTGCAAGAGACTGGAGGAAAGCGTATATATAGGGAATGTCGGTGTTCCGATAAAGTCGAACAACTCTGACAAACCACGAGCGTTCAGAATTATACGAAGGCACTTGTTTTGCACTCGCTGCAGTTTGAGGATATTAGTATCAGCGGTGTGGCTCCATGCTGGCGAAGCATATGTGATTATAGGAAGAATCATCAGTTTGTAGAGGAGCGGTTTGATTCTGGACTCAAATGGTGAAGAGGGTTCAGGTAGTATGAATAAATTTCTTCTTTTTCTTCCCTTCTAGATATTTGGCCTGTTAGGGCGCTATCTTTAGCCCTTCTAAGCCGTACCAGTCCCGAAGATAAGGTGGCTAGCTCTATGCCTCCCGGTGTGTATCCTATGTCTGTAGCTGCGTGTGTTCACGGAGTCCATTTGCCTGTTTGAGGAAGGAAAAACCCCCAGATAAACTGGGGAGAAAAATCCCGCAGTTCAGACCCTGGCTGCAGTTCAGACCCTGCAGGATTTTTTGGCTATGGCTGAGAAAGATCCTTAGGCTCCTCACGTCGGCGACGGGAATCGAGCCCAGAGACACTCCTTCCCAGGCATATAGTTGCGAAGCGCATAGCCACTGAGTAACAGATATATTTTATTAACCAATAACAAATAAATACATAGTTAGTAAATTATTTACAATATAAATAGATATAATATATACATCCTATATTTACATATGCTTTACCCTCCTTAAGGGAATTATCATTTGTTACAAATAATTCATTTCGTGAATTTACTTCCCATAGTCATTAATAGTGAACAGTTACATGACATTTCATTATTAGATATATTCAGGTTTTAGCTGTTAACACCTTTTATTAAACTAATCACAAATAAATATATTGTAGTAAAAATAAACACTTCATAAGTAGATCTATACATCAAGTATTTTCATATATTTTAACCTCCTTAGGGATATTACTATTAGTTACAAGTATTTCATCTTGTGAATTTACTTCTCATAGTCTTTAACATGGATCAGTTACATGACGTTTCATGATTAATTACGGTACATTCAGGAAAAACTCCTAATATCTTTGTATTACTGTTATTATGCAAATTAAAATAACTACATAGCAGTAAAAATAAGTACATCATAACTAGATATATACATCATATATTTACATTTGTTCAACTTCTTTAGGGGTACTGTGTTACTAGTAATTCATTTTGTGAAGGATCAGTTACATGACATTTCAGTTATTTACATTCAGGTTTAACTCTTAATACCTTTGTATTACTGTTTTTATACAAATAAATATAAGTACACAGCAGTAGAATAGATACATCACTGATTGATATATTCATCCTCTATATGCATATGCTTTAACCTCCTTAAGGTATTACCATTTGTTACAAGTAATGTATTTCGTGAAATTACTTCTCATAGTCACTGACAATTATATGATATTACATTATTAGTTACATTCAGGTTTTAAATCTTAATACCGTTTGCATTACTGTTATTAATCACTTTAGATTGTTAGCTATTTTACCACATCATTCTGATTAAATATTTCGAATCCTTACAAGTTCACTTGGCATATATATATATTTTGTGAGCTCAACAAACTTCATCATTGGCCTGTAGAGTAAGATAGGCTGAGAGTCAGCAGATAGTAGGAGAGGAAATAAAGATAGAGTGCATAGTGGTAGAGTAGTTAAAGGAGGCCTCAGCTGACCCGTTTTAGCTGTTTGCCCCCCCAGGGGCGCTTCTAAAACGGTTTGATTTTTCACTTTCAAAAAAAAGGAAAAATCCTAAAAGGGAATGTAACAAAACAAAGAGAGAATAAATCTGGAGAAGGAATGGAAAGATAAACTTAGAGGTGGAGGAAGGATCTGGCCCGAGTGATGCAGCTCACAAGGAACTGCACCGCCTCGCTGTAAGCCTTCGCCGCTCGGGTTCTCAGGTTCTACCCCACCTGTGAGAGCTAAAAACCAGTGAAGCTGAGTACAGAAATCTACAAGATGGTTACTGTTCCTTTCTTTTGTTGTGGGCTGTTATGATTCTTTTGGCCACCTCATTTCCCTTGGCCATGTCTAGTTTGCAGAGAGCTATGAAGAACGCCGAAGCTGCCTCCTCGTCTATATCAAGGGCTACCTCTACTTGCTCAGGGGTGATTTTGCTAATGTCATCAACGAAGAGGTCACCCCATTTTGCACTAACGATGTCGGGTCCATATTTCCCTGTGAGGAGGAGTTCAGGTTCTCCTACTTTATCTATTGCCTCTTTAAACTTTTCTGCCACCCCGGGCATACCTCTAAGGAGATGTTTTAGAGTCTCCCCTGCTTTTGCATGAGGGACTTCTGGGTGTTCGGTTTCAGATACTTTTGCTGTTTTGAGATTTGTCAGCTCTTCCTGCGGACTTAATGGCCGTTTGGAAGTTTTGGTGTTCGTCTCCATCTCTCCTAGAGCTTCTTCTACTGTATCTGAATTGGCGATGTCTATATTGGCAGTGGTAGCTCCGCTTTCGTCCGTGGGAGTTACCATGATGGTTTCTGCATTGTCAGTCTCTTCTGTTGGGATTGTATTGCTGGTCTCTGCAATTCTGGTAGGTTTCCCTTCCTTACGGGACCTTTTAGTTGTCTTAGACATGGCGGCATGATCAGGATTGGCCTCAAGAGGCGGAAACTCTTCCTGTGTTGTGACCTTTTCATTACTTGGTTTTGTTGCTGATGATTGCACCACCCATCCTCTCTGCGAGGGTTCTGGATGGGCAGGTGTCAACTTTGTGGTCAGTGACCCCACATTTCAAACAAGCTGCCTCACATTTTTCGTGGTTGTGGCCAATTTTTAGGCAGTTCTTGCATTTTATGCGAGGGCAGTCTTCCCCAAGAAGGCACCACATCTAAAGCATTGCTTTTTGACGCCTGGGTAATTTACCATTACCCGGGCAGATCCTATGAGGACAAAGTTAGGAACTTCGGTCCCTATTTCACGAGAGATGGTTACCTCCCCTGACTTCCACTCAGGATTGTCTGCATCATTCTGTACCTGGATTTCCCGTACAACTCACCACTTAGAGAATACGCTATGAATTATATCGTTGTTCTCTGCATATTCTAGGGGAAATCGTGGTATCTTAAGGGTTCTCAGGATGCTCCCAACCATGAAGGGAGATACTTTTACTTTACCACAGTCAAACCCTTGGAGAAGCTTTTCTCTGGTCTCCATATTTTTGGTCACTACCTGGTATCTTCCTCCCCCATAAGGGGTAAATCCAAAAATGTTCTCTGCGCCGACGCAGTCTATGATAGCTTTCGCCATCGCCGGTATTGTGGCGTCAACCTCAATTCCGAGGGTACGCACACGCGGCGGAATGGAGGACATGATCAGATGGGGGGGGGGGCTAACTTTTCCCACAACCAAGTGTTTGATATTTCCCCAGTCCGGGGTTTAGGAAGTTCTGTAAAATTCCGGTTAAATATATCGTGAAACCCGATGGGACTCGTACCGATATTAATGGTTAAGAACAGAAACTATATACTACATACTTGATCTTAGCCAAAAGGGATCTTTGGATTAAGAGAACAGTGATAAGCAGGGCACATATGTATGCACATATACATATACATACACCAAGCTAACAGTACAGACGTATGTATGAATTTATAATAAGTTCTTATGAATAGTAATAAGGTGTGAATAATATCTGTCCTTTTTAAATTAGTTCCTAACCTAAAGAGGTCTTTTATAACAATAATAATAACAATAAAAATGTTTTCCAAAAATATGTATTCTATTTTATCTTAAAAACGTAAATTATTATACTAATTTATCAATGTCTAGAGAAAAAAAAATCAATTGTTATTAAAATATGGAACCGAAAGGCCACAATTATATATTCATTTATTAACCAATTTAAAAAAATAAAGAAATAAGATGTCTTTTTTATTTATTATTTTTAAAGATATTATTTGGTTACTAAGCCAAGATTTATGGTTGGTTGTTCAAAAAAGAGATTTATTAATACATAAAATGTAAATAATTATTATTTTAACACAGAGAGATATACGCCTGTATTTAAAGTAGATGTATTCTAAACCTAAATGTTAATTTCGTTTCAGAATAGATGCGCATTCTCAATTATATATGTATATTCTAAATGTATAAATGCTAGATACATATTCTAAATTCAAAATCTAATAAAATAACATATCTATGTATTCTAATTAAGTATCTATCTATATTTAAAATACACATATTCTAAATGTTTATGCCTATCACTAGCTGTATTCGATGTACTACGTATAGAAGCATAAATTCCACCGACCAGATTGGTGATAAGCATAGTTTGCCCTGAAGCTTATCATCCGATCTGCATCTCAATTTACTTTCAGTTGAATCGCTTCGTTCTTTTCGATATATTTTGAATAAAATATTGTACTTACAATAATTCCAACCAACATCTTACTGCTCATTTAATAATTTTATGTCTAGACAACTACTGCAGTACACAGTAGTTGTCTAGACATATACAGGTCCTCTTTTCTTCAGCAGTTGAATCCTTCGTTCTATTACTGCGGCAATATTTTATTTAAGAATTTCGTCAAAACATGTTGTGGTTTAACCTACTTTAACATTTCAAGAATATGTTCATTGCTAGTTATATTCCAGTCCTTAACTTCACATTTATTTATCTTATTTCTAATATTTCTTCCATCTCACTAAAAAGAATTTATTTCTCCAGAAATTTTCTGTCTGATAATCTACTACTCTTCAGTCATTTCATCAGCTGTTCCTCTTCACTTTATTGCATTTTTATGGGCCTTATCTGATTTTTCGCGCTGTTCTTACTTAAATCGGATTCTTATTATTTCTTCACATATTTTTGAGGTATTCAATTAGCTTTTTTCCATTTCCATCTATCATTCGTTCTTTACGATATATTTATTTTCTTTTAACATTATTTTACTAATTACGTTCTCTCTCTCTCTTTTTTTGCTCGTGTCTTACAGTTATTTTACACTTACTTTTTCTTTATCGAATTTCTTCTTCTTTTTTTTTCTTTTTTGTACTCTCTCATAACCACTGTTTATTATATCTTTCTTACTTTATTTTTTTGACTTCTTCGCCGATAAATTTTTAAACTTCATCTCAAAGAATTTGAAAAAATAAATGGGTTGTGGTTTCTGCCTGTAATTCTTTAGAAGCTGTTTTTTTTTAATTATATATTTTCACATTTTTTTGAAATATATGCGAAATATAGTTTCATTTTTCTTATTTAAATATGTAGTACGAATCGACTTCTTTTAATAATAATAATAATAATAATAATAATAATAATAATAATAATAATAATAATATCCTTAAGTGATCAGGACAACATCATGTCATGTCATGTTTTTCGTGGAAATTTATCGGGTTTAGATAGTATGATGGGTAATGTTTTCCCATTATCGAAATTAATTTAGGCTTTCCGAATACAACATTTAATTAATTAGCTTAATTATGCTATGTGCAAGTCCATCTTAACTTACTTAGATCCAACACTTAGATCTACTCTTGGCGATCTTTAATTTTTCGTGATACTGGTTTAAGAATTTTTCTTGTGTTTGTCATAACAAAGTTATTAGTTTCGTGCGTATTCCTATCCATTTATCCAGGATATGCATCCACTTCCGCGATTCAAAAATATATCCTCGACCCAGTTTCAATAATACTGTTGTGAATGTTCATAGGTTGAGAATATTTAGAATTGTGAAAGCTGACGTCATAGTTACCAAATATTATTACAACATTCCCTACTACTAGGAAGCTGACGAAGATCCATATTTCTAAAAGATGAAAAAAAAAAAAAAAAACTTCGATGCATTACGGATAGTATACAAATTTATCCCCCCCCCCATACACATCGACTTCAAGAAACCTCTTTATGCATTACTATATTAAAAGGCAACTTCTGTTCTTCGTAACGAATAATTACGTACATACCATTACAATTCTTTTCACGCTGAAGAGGGGCTAGAAATAAAATGTCTTCCAATCAGTGATGTATATATTGTGTGAGTTCAAGTCTCTCGTCGTTGGACTTTTGAGATGAAAGTGGCGCTCTGATTCAGCAGACAGAGAGAGAGGGGAAGATAAAAAGACAGAGTGAAATAATGATAGAAGAGAGAAAGAGGCCTCAGTTGACCCACCTCATACTTCTAAAAGGGTCGTTTGACTTTTCACTAACAAGAATAAAGAGATAAAAAGAATTAAGATAAAAAGCCAAACGGCTATTTTTTCTGGCGAAGTTAATTAAATTAGTGGGATAACAATCCCTTATTATTTTACAGCCAGTGTGCGAAACTCTGAGATCGAAAACTATGATCTAAAAGTCTCATGCCGAAGAACTATCGGCGAATCCAAGCGTAAGTGACCGCCTGGTAGTACAACACCAAGGCGAAAGCTATCATAGATTGCGTCGGCGCAGAGAACAGTTTTTTATTTTTAATATGATACGATCGCTACATTCATTGAAGAAACGACTACACTACTCAAAAACAGGCAAGCAGCTTTGTCTCGAAAAATATTCTTATATATAATTTGTATTTTAATAAATGAATGGGAGATTTAATTATAATAAATATTTATTTAATTTTTATTTTAATTTTAAGCATTATTACAAAATGAAAAAATAAATAAAAGATGCATCTAAATAATATACAAAAATCTGAAATAAATTAAAAGAAAAAAATTAAAATAAAAAAACTTTAGGTTCCTTGGTTATTAATTCCAATTTTCCTAGAGAACGCATTTTGCTTAAATAACATTTTTAGACTTCTTTCAAAAAAATGCATGTTTCGGTTATTTCCAAAGAATAAATAACCAAGGCGTTATTAAGCTTAGAAACTTCTCTAGGCAGTCGTTTTCTTTCAGCGACTAAATCTCTGAATATGAATGAAGTTCCCAAAACACCTTGCTGAGTCAACAAAAAAAAAAAAAAAAAAAAGCAGAAAAAGCTGTTGTCGATTGTTAGGGATCCAATTAACTCTTCTTCCACCTCAATCCTAAAATTTCAAATACGGCGTATGCTAAACCATTCGTGTTTTCCTGAGATCGTGAAAAGTTTTGCTTTTCACTTCCGTCTCCTGCATCATATTTGCAAGCCTCTTGCCTATGATGAATTGCCTTTGGCAGAATATGACTTCCGCGAGATCTCGGCGTGGCATTGTTGTCTTGAACAGCTAGCTTAATTCGTTTCCATGGACACTGGCGCATGAAAGTACAGTTATTTGGTATCCAATTTGTGACGTACTTATTTGTTGGAGTAGTCTCGTGAATCATTTCATTTAAATGTAATTAAAAGAACGAATTGCCTTTCGCATCAGTGAAGTTGTAAATTTCAATTCTATTTATTAGCTCGTGTAGATTTCTCCTATAATTTGAATTCTATTTTTTTTTTTTGTAATTTAATTATCTTCTATAGTTTCTATACTTCTTTTTTTTTTTTTGCTTGCTTCCCACGTAGCAAGGTAATTAACTGCTAGACTTTATTTATTGCAAGTGGGTTGACATCTGTCGAAATCGTGCGAATCTCACGGTATGTATTCTCGAGTAATCCCAACAGTGTATGCATATATGTGGGTAGAAGATTTAAAGCACATTCATAGCAGAAAATCCTTTAAAATATCGTCGATAAACAAGCATTTAGAATTTTCCGCTGCAATTCTGACAGTATCCTTCTTTTTTTCCCATAAAAAATTTAACAGATCTTATGAAATAAATATTTTTTCTGATATCCTAAGTACGCCGTAAGTTTCATCGGATGAGAAGGTAACCTTCCTCTTAGATTACACCCTAAATACCCCATTCGTTTCCCTTTTATTGATGGAAATCCAATATCGTGTTCTACTGCATAGCAAAATTTCGTAAATCTTCAAGAATATTGCTGTATACGAATGAATTTTAAAACATCCACAAAACGCAAGACTATCGAGTTTCTTATTGCACCTACCTTATTATAAATAAATGATTGAGGATCTCTTTCCCATGCCTATTCAAGCATTCTCTATACGGTAGATTTCCGGTGCATTTTATATCTTTTAAAATGTAACAGCAGTTCTCATCGAAAAAAAAATGACATTGGATCCTAAAATCTTTTCTAAACCTTGTAGTTGTGTTGGAAAGAAAACTGATACAATATCCGGGGATGCAACTACCTGACTCATTTTTAGTGTCGATTTTTTTTTCTTGAGTGTGACGTAAGCAACAATTCCCCCCCCCCCCCCCCATGCACACACACTCTCTTTCTGCCACGACTCATGCTTTTGTTGATCGATTTCACCTGGAGTATTAGCAACCTAGCGTGTGGCTACCATGTTGAAGGCCAAGGTTATAATAAACGCTGATGACGTCAGATCAAAATCATTACAGCTTAAGGACTATACCATCCAGGTCATGAACCGCTGATCTATAAACACTTTTAATAATATTTAGAAAAACATTAAGATATCTAACCGGAATTAAATCGGATAAAAATAGCATGACATTGAATTTTTTTTTGCCATATACGTAATTGAAAGATTGCTTAGAATTCTATTAAATTCTGCTTAGAATTAAGAACATTATCTTATATAACACACCGTAGAAATATTTTCCACGTCAGTGATGGTAGTTTCATCATGAAAAAATTTCGAGTTGAAAATAGGCCACCTACTCATGAACGAAAACCCATAACAATATTTCATTATGTATCATTACCAATCGAACTATGATAATTTTATTATTATTAAAAATAATATTATATTTTATTTATATATTGCTATTAAATATAATTACATTGTTTAATGATTATTAAAACTAGTAAAATATTGATTTATTATTAAAATAGTTTACAATATATTAATACATCATCAATTAATAATTAACATAATATATAACGTGTCATTTGGCTGAGATATTATTGTTGTGTGCAGAGATAGAGTAATCAACCGTGAGATGCGGTGATTGATTTTATATGAGATGCCCATATAGGGTAACGGATGGCAATGCTGAACCAATGAAGTTTAACTGAGCTTCGGCTGTTGCTGTTACCCCCTTGGATAATGAGTTTCGAGAGTTTGCTCTCTTGAGGTTTTTGCCTAAAGGGAGCAATTTGAGTCTCCGGGGATGGTGTTCTCCGGCACGGCCCGGTGAGGGGCTTTGTCGGTGAATTATTTTCTTCGGAATTTGAGCGGTTCTGCTCGGTGGTCGGGGAGCCCGTCACTGAGTGGAACCAACGCTGAGATTTGGATGGTCTTTCGCCCACTATGGAGTGGCCTAGAGATCGTCCGATTTTTTGAGATATCACCTTTACTTAAACAGGCGGTGATTAATACCCTTGGAGTGTGATGGATGGCAATGCTGTAGCCAATGAAGTTCTAACTGAGGCTCAGCTATTGCTGTTACCCTCCTGCCATGATCAGAGCTTTACTCCCTACACTGTCCTCTACAGATAACGGGCAATATGAAAAACATTCTTGCTTCGCCCCTTTAAGCCAGTCCTTTTAAGGATTATTGTTGTGTGTTGTCTTCGTAAGGAAGTGGTGCTCAATTCATCCGATTCCGCAGGTTTTCTGTTTTAATCGTCCAATAAAACGCTTTATTGGTGTTAGGTAGCAGAGTGGAGCGGTGAGGGGGGGGGGCTAGACCTCGGGGGGTTTGCCCTGAGAGAGCATTTTGAGTCTCCAGGGAGGTTGTTCTCCGGCATGACCTAGTGATGGGCTGTGTCGGTGGATGCCTTTTCCTGGAATATGAGGATTCTGCTCGGTAGCGGGGAAGCCCATCACTAAGTGGAGCCAACGCTAAGTTGGACGGTCTTTCGGCCACTATGGAGTGCTCTAGGGAGATAGCTTTACTTATTCAGTAGCCAATGAAGTTTTAACTTAGGCTCGGCTATTGCCGTTATCCAACCATGGCTAGAGCTTTTAGCTCAATAACACCCCATCCACACAGATTTTCTTCAATCAGATGAAGGGACAAAGAGTCAAGGACTAAGTCCATCTCCCCCCTCCCCCCAAAAAATATTTACATTAATGTTTATAGTATAGTAAAAATTGCTTTTCCCCACCCTCTCCTTTATGTACTTTTATAATTGAAATAATTGTGTTTACAAGTATACAAGAGTTTGATTTTAGGAATAATTCAATTAAATTGCAAATCATATATTTACGTCTTAATTATTTTGCAAAAATAACCATTCAATATTTTTTCCGGTGAACTGTATGAATTAAAACGTTAAGCGATTATTAAAATCAATTGAATAATTTTAGTATTCAGAGCGACGGTATATATATATATATATATATTGTTGTTGTTCGTGTTAGCCTTTTATTGTATATTTATCTTAACCAAGAAGAAGCCACAGGCATCTGTGTCGAAATGAGTATATTTGCAAGTACTTAATATATTTAATACTTGCATATTGTTGTTGTTGGAATAACAATATCCTCTTCATTGTTGCTTCCTTATTATTATTATTATAATATCCTCCAGGGAGTCCAAAGACTCATCGAGGGAGAGTGTGCCAACAGCATCGAATGATTGAATCCCTTCCAACTACTAACCGCGCTCAAACTTACTTAACTGAGCCATTAGTAGCAGAGGCTCTAACAATCGACCAACCTTTGCCGGCAAGGTTGGTCGATTAGTCGATTGGATTATCATCATTATCAAAGTTCTCTCATTTAAAAGTGTTTAGTTCGTTAATCTATTGTCTTTCGGAAGTGAAGAATATTTTTCCCCTCCTTAATTTAAATAATTATGTTTGCAAATATATGAGTTTATACTTGTTTTAATTATTTTGCAAAAATAGCCATTTAATATTTTTCCAGTGAGCTGTATGAATTATTTTGTTATATTAGTATGAATTATTATTATTATTATTATTATTATTATTATTATTATTATTATTAAACTTTAAATATTTTTAAATCTTGATTAATTTTATTTTTATTATAAACTTAATAATACACCATTATTTTATTTACATCATGAGACAATATAAGATATTATTTAATTTTTTTCTTTCGTTATTTATTTACACCTGTGTCGTGGCCGGGGTAAGAGTAGCGCTACTGTTGCCCATGCATGTCGTAAGAGGCGATTAAAAGAGAGTGAAACTCTGTGTCCCATTTTAATAGGACACAGAGTTTCACTCTCTTAGGTTTCTTCCGGAATTTTGCTCCCGGTGAGGGGAGCTTGGATTTCGTGGCGGGGTGGGGGGGGGGTTGCCCTGAGAGAGCATTTTGAGTCGATTGGATTGTGGTGGGGGGGAAACGTCACTACGTTGGACGATCTTTCCGCCCCTCGTAGGGAGTGGTCCGGGGGATGGTTTTAATTTTTAGAAAGGGCTTTACTTACATACCAGCCCCATGTATGTCGTACGAGGCGACTAAAATGGGTACCCAGGGAGAGTAATGGATGGCAATGCTGTAGCCAATGAAGTTTAACTGAGGCCTATGCCATTGCTGTTACTCTCTTGCCACGATCAGAGCTTATAGCGCTATATTACCCCATCCATACATTTTCTTCTACAGATAATGGGGAATACGAAAAGCATTCTTGCTTCGCCCATGTAGCGAAAAAAAATTATTTACATTACATGTCTATATTAGATATACCATTAAATAAAATAATGCAACACATCCTGTTCCGGTTTCAATGTTGTCTGGAGACTATAATCTGTGTTTTGCCTGTCTCCAATAATTTGTTCCTTCAGCCTAATTACGTTTTCTTGTCCGAAGCCGACACAATAAACTAGTCCTTCAAGTTAGAATGTACCGAAAAGTTTTCTTGACTACCGCTGGAAAATTTAATGAACTATTAAAACAAGGTCTTGTTTGTTGGTATGGAAATAAGTAACAAGAAAGCTCTTTCATGTTTGGTGCCATGCTTAATTAACAAGCAACGCTAATGAGCTCTTGTTGATAGCGGTTTAAATGCATTTACTGGTTTAACTTGTAGCTTGAGTATTCCCAAACAATACACGACTAAGGTTTGGCATTTTCACTGGAGTTTGTATGTTGACGTTAATTTCAACGTAGAAGTAGTGCATGTCCAGGTCGATGGTGATTGGTTAAAATTCCTCGCATTAAGAAATTAAACCAATAGTTAACAGAGTATTATAGAATTCAATTTAGTCCCAATACCATAACCTACTCGCTTTAGTTCGCGTGCCAAAGCACACTTTGGCACGCGAAGTTTGTTAAGACAAATAAAAGTTTAAACAGATTTCCGTAACTTTCACAACTATGACTTTTTTTTTTGTTTATTTGTTTTATTTTCCCGAACGATGCACCATGTTGTAAACTAACGTCACACTTTAACGATGTATATCTTTCCTATAAGAATGAATCAATGCGGATGTTTGTAACTCTTAAGATAGTTCACCATAAATATTTCAAATCCGTCGATATTATTATCCATACATCGTTCACTGTTACTGCACGCTACTATCTTAATGGATAAAATACTTCTTTTTTTAACGTTTCGTTTATTTTTCTAAGCACGTCTTACAAAGCTTACCATCGGTCTAGAAGAAAACGGTCACGCACGCCAACCAAGTAGGAGATCCATAACTTCGACACACACACACACACGTTGCCACTTTCTGCCAGTAATATCTACTCATCAATCTTTAAGTCTATGAAAAGAATAAAGAATGTCTAAAGAAACTAGGTTTTCTATTATATAGATATAAAATTATATCGGACGCCTGTTAACAAGTGGAATATTCAAAAAAAATTCGATGAGAACTGTTGCTTGATTATATATATTTTCCCTTTAACAAGACACCTTTTTAAAAACCGAATAATCTTTATATATTTTGGAGCGTTATGGATTCAACTAAATGGGGTGAGGGTTCGAACGTGAGATGCGGTGATTGATTAATAAATAATTAGCACCAAATAACACCTCATCCCTACACTGTCCTCTACAGATAACGGGAAAGATGAAAACCATTCTTGCTTCGCCCCTAACCAAATAGTTTTTTAATAATTTCTTCGTAGCAAAACAGACATACTGTATTTCAAGAATATTATTATTATTAAACTGAATATATAAAAATAAAAATGTGTACTATTTAGCTTCATCGATTAAAAATATAAAAATAAAAATGTGTACTATTTAGCTTCTTCGATTAAAAAATTGCATGAGTAATAACACTATTAAATCCTTTTTAAATGTTACTCCTATCCACAAAAGGTGTAAAACTAAAAATATATATTAGTAATGTGAATGACCTAAGAATTTTTATGATTTTTACTTTTTTTATGTATAAGTAATCAAGAAACGCTACTTAAACCAAACATGGAACTTTTTGAAGCCATTTCAGGAGAAGTAATTCCATCTTTAGGCATTTTTTGAAATTATTTTTACTTATTTATATTCGTATTTGTATTTTAAGCGTTCTTTGCTATAAAACGATAATAAAGGAATTCCTTTTGGATGGGACTTATTTGTTTGACAAGTTTATCATCTCTCGATGGATTTCAATAAATTTAATAAGTGAAGTCCTGAATAAAATCCACCTTCTTCACAAGTTCTTTTATACCGAAAACAAAAGTGAAGACTTTATTCTTGGCTGTATTACGTTAGCTATAGTCAATAATAAAAATAAGGGGAAAATCGTATAGAATTTGTTTTATTTCACAGAAATTTGATAAAATAATACTTTATTAAATAAAGAATTCAGCACCATTTGTTATTGTAGTTACGTGATATCCAAGAAATCGTTGACGTAATAATAATTATAGCATTGTTATATTTTTATGCATAAATATGAATGGCGTATTAATTTTCTCTAACTACTCTATCAGATTAAATTAATTTCGGTGATTAATTAAAGTATTGAGCAGCTTAAAATACATTTTAAAATAAAATATAAACAGAAAAGATAACAAAAAGTTCATTATTGTTTTGTATTTGGTCACTTAATATTAATACTTGAGATTTTTTCTTGGTTTATTGGTCGACCATATATTAGTAAATGATATACATAGTTTGTCAACAAGTTTTACTAGCTATTCTGTCTGGCTTCTTCAGGACTTTTGTGACTACGAAAATTAAAACTGACTCGTAACATCATAAGCATGGAGCGTGGTGTTACGCGTCAGTTTTAATTTTAGAGTTGCTCTCAAACCTGTCAAAACTCTACGCCACATTTTAAGATCTCCTAAGAATGCCTTCTTCAAATACGTAGGTGTATACAACATCCCATGTTCCTGTGGATTAAATGACATAGGCCAAACATCAAGAAGCCTGGAAATTCGAAAAAAAAGAACATATAGGGGATGTGAACAACAACAACAGAACAGACACTTCAGGATTAACCCATCACTTCTCGATCTCTAACTACACCATCGATTGCGATAACAGCTCAATGCCTCATATAGAAGAAGATCTTCGATGTAGAAACTTCAAAGAAGCCGCGGTTGTACACTCCGTTCGGGAGAAAATCTAAACAGAAATGAAAGAATGATTCTGAAAGACATCAGGAAAAGCCTAATGAATTCACTAATGTTACTCCATTCTTCTTTTTTAGTAGCGAACGTTATTGTACCGACATACTTGTCCTGAAGAAGTCAGACAGAATAGCTGCAGAAACTGGTTGACAATTTGTGTATATCATTTACTAATATATGGTCGCCCAATAAACCAAGAAAAAATCTCCAATTATAACAAAAGTGGTATCATTTTTTATTTTATGAAATATGTAGTTGGTATATTTTATTTAAATGGCATTTAGATGGCGTTAGTGCTTTAAGGGCTTTTCGTCGATGGTATTGTGTGTGTAGGATACCCATATCGCGGGTTAGACCTTGAATTCATGCATTGTGGAGCTCTGGCATTATTTGAAGAATTCGAGCAGGCGATTAAAACACCCAGTGGTTCTATTCTTTTGTTATTGAAAAGATCATGCACCGGACCTACTTCGCTTTCCATTTGGTGCTACCAGCAAGTTATTCATTAAGTGTCAAGTTAGTTTAATAACTTTATTTTGTGGATTGTATCGGATAAGTAATAGTGCTGAAGAATAAGATCTTAGATGATCCTACTGTTGTAGACGGTAATTTGCTAGTTCAAATACGTGATGATGCTGTGCAACATGTGTGTCTCGGAATCAATAGCCTGTTAACTGACAAGCTCTATTAACTTTGCATTGGCAAAGTATGCCGTATTACAATGCCATACTTTTAAGAGCTAAAACTATTAACTTAGTCACGTGTTTCCTGTGGACCAGTACGGATTCTGGAGTTTTTTTTTTTTTTTTTTTTAATTCTTAATACTTTTTTTAAATTTGAATTAAATAAACATTTATTTAGAATATGTTCTTTAATTTTTAGTGGTTGTTGATTTAAAAATTTTACTACGTAAATACTGATAATTTAACGAATACACCATTACTGAGAACTTAAGTGATATCTTCAAATATCTAATTTATTTTAGGGAAATTATTCAAAATTAAAAAATATTGAAACCCCATGTGGTAGCCGGGATAAGCATAACCTCACTCTTACGACATGCAACCCATGCATGTCGTAAGAGGGGACTAAAATGGACGCAGAGTTTCGCTCTCTTAGGTTTCTTCTGAAATTTTGCTCCCGGTGAGGGGGGGGGCTTAGATTTCGGGGGGGGGGGGGTTGCCCTGAGAGAGAGAGCATTTTGAGTCTCTGGGGAGGACGTTCTCCGGCGTAGCCCGTGAGGGGCCTTGTCGGTGGATGCTTTTCCCTGGAATATGAGCTGTTCTGCTCAGTGTTGGGGGGGGGAAGTCATTGAGTGGAGCAACGCTGAGTTGGACGATCTTTCGACGACTCGTAGGGAGTGCGGGGGATCGTCTTCATTTTTAGAGGTGGCTTTACTTATTAATCCCACTGAAACCCATGCATGTCGTATGAGGCGACTAAAATGGGTGCCCGAGGAGGGTAATGGATGGCAATGCTGTAGCCAAAGAAGTTGTAACTGAGACTCGGCTATTGCTTTTACCCTCCTGCCATGATCAGAGCTTTATATAGCTCAATAATACCTTATCCATACACTTTCCTCTACAGATAACGGGGAAGATGAAAAGCATTCTTGCTTCGCCCATCTAGCCAAAAAAAAAAAAAGTAAATTAAATATTAAATAGATGCATTTATTTGTTTATTCATTCGTGTGGGGTTCCCCCCGATCCTCGACAGTCCCTTAGAACTGCTTGAGCCTTCCTAATGAGGGATTAAATATGTACTTTTGAACTGTAGCAGCGTGTATTTACTGGACCGGTTTGCCTGTTCTGAGGGATAAAAAACCGGAGTTTCCCAGAGGAAACGCCCTCTACCACTCCGTATGAGACCAGCTAACTCACCTTTAATCGAAAGAGACCAGATAAAGGTTCCTCACGTCACCGACAGGAATCGAACCCAGGTCTTTCTGACAAGGGCTTCGCCTATACCAACCGAGATACGCACTGTAGCATGTTTAAGCCAAGAAAAAAATGAAAATTAAAAACTTATTTGAAAAATTATTCTTTTAACACTACGTTACTAGAACCTCGGCGCGCGTAGTAAGCTAAACACCCATTCGTTGTTGGAAGCATAAAACACCATTTATTGGTGATATTATGTTACTGATACTGAAAACGTGTACTGATAGCGGTGCCATCTGCTTCGTTTAGTTAGTTATTCAGATGTGACATCGGTTTGAGCCCTACCTCCTCAGGTTTTGGAGGCGAAGTCTTCTGCGGGATTCGAACCCGCAGCCTCTTCGCTGAAATGAGGATATACGTTAACCACAGGGAAAACCAAGCAAATATCAATTATTGTTACTATGGAAACATAACATCTTATTTGTTTAACTATTCTACAAACCGAAGTATTTTATATGTTCTGATAAGTACTGCAATACAGAACTTTTGGAAGCTAAACTACTGTAAAAAACTACAGACCGAAACTTTTTTAATCCCCCTTTTTGTGTGTGTGTGTGGGGGGATTCCCTTAAGGCAATGGTAACACTGTTCTGACCTATTGTATGAAATATAAGACAAAGAAATCTTGCAAACATCTTATGTTTTCTACTTTGAAGCTATCAAAGTTTTTTTCGATATGTAAAACGGGGAAAAAAATATTGATCAAACTTATATCGAAGTCGTCGACAGAATTTTGTTGTCGGCATAATCCTTACTAGCAGAACAATCAGTAAATAAAACTGTGACGAGAAGAATTGCGAAGCTCTTGGCTCGTCAATGGAGAAACTATGGAATGTTTGCTTACTTGCAATGTTGGATTTCCACTGGGCTTCAAAACGTCTGACTGCTACAAATTTATGTCAAGAGTACATCGCTTGAAGGGATGAAGATCGCCTAGTGCTGCCTTCTGTTTTGTTGCCATGGTGAAGAGGCCCATCACTCCACCAACGTTTCCGGTTGTATCAGACGCACGTGCAATATTACATCACCAGAGAAGAGAAAAGAGGGAGATGGGGGGGAAGGGATAAAATCCGTTCTCTAGGATGTGCTCGAAGACAGGAAACTAAGACAGGATTTCCTGTTGGAGTTTTATTCCAGGTAGAGTACTAAAGTAAAACAGCGAATAAAATATTCTTGGGATAAAATCGTATACGAAGGATGAGGATTCGGAGAGGCGTAAGATGTGATTAATATCCATGCTAAAACGACTGTTGCTAAGTGTACATGCGTCTTTCCCAGTTGAATTGTCACTTTGTTTAACGATAAGGTACAGACATAAGGGAGTGATAAAATTTCTACGTACGTTCCTATGGAGGAACTTGTAAGCATCAAGGTTCCCCCCTCCCCCCCATTGGAACATAACGCAGATAATGTTTATGGGATGCGTTTCTTTTTAAGTAGGCCACAGAGAGTATTGTAGTTATGGTTAAAGAATATTTATTAAGCCTTTATATAACGAATTTTTTCTATGTTTTGTTCATACTTGATGTAATCACAATTTAAAGTTATTTTAAATATAATATATTAAAAGTTTTCTAATTAATTATTGAGATAAATTAACATTTTAAAGCTCAAAAACTTTTTTATGTAAATTTGAAATCAGGACGAAATCTCACACACCTTTTTTCAGATTAAATAAGAGATAATAATATAGCCTTTGTTGAAATGCGTATAGTAAACGAATTTTGGAGAGTGGAAAAATGGCGGCTCGCGTGTTAGTGTTTTGTGTCGTGTGTTATTGATGGTGAATTGTGTATTTGACTGATAAGTTTTCAGAGATTTATGCTTATATTCATTAGTAATATCAGTTATTTGCTTGCCGCAATAAACAGGCATTTTACATTTTATTTCCCATACAAGGTAAGTCAACTGACTTCGCAAAGGCGATACGCTAGGCCTACTGCCATTAGTGTCGTTGTTGTATTTTAACATCTTGTTGCTAGTTGACGCGCCTATGCTTGATATTGCTGGTAGTCCTTTGCGGCTGCGGGATATTTTACAAAAACTTCTGCTGGCAGGTCTTTAGACCTGCGGGATATTTTATTAACGCACATACGCAACTAAATCGATATGAGCGTGCCTGACCTGGACGTATTTGCTGATCTGCTCGAAAGAGAGCCAGCTCTTGAACTCATTGATAAACTACAAAAGAAGTTCAAGTTGACATGGCCTACTAGCATGATTGACCCCGACACTATTATTGAGTCACTCGATAAAAAGCTAGCACTCAGTTTTATTAAAAAGCTCCTCAAAAAGTTTGAACGGGATTGGCCCGGCTACTTAAATTTGTATTCCTCACCTGAAGTTGAAGTTGAGGAAAATGAAGACTCCCCACAAGTGGAGGAAAAACTCAATCTAGTTGTCTCTACCTCTAATCCTTCTGATCAAGAAGAAACTCACGCACGTAAGAAGAGAAAAATTCTTGCTGCTGAATCAACAAATGTTGTTGGTATGGAAGAGGATGTTCCCATTTCAGATCCCTCTGTTTCCCACAATGAAAAGGTGCCACCGATTATCCCAAGGGAAAAGCAGAGATGGACAACACTCAGAACCATCATGGCAAATTCACAAATTCATTACACGTCTGCTAAAAATGCAGACGAGGGAATACGAATTCAGCCCACCACGGTGGCTGACTATAGAAACCTTACAAAGGAACTGGATACTAGAGGAACCCAATATCACACATTTTCACTTGCCTCTGAAAAAAATCTGAAAGTAGTCTTACGAGGAGTCTCTGAGGATATTGACACAGATGAAATAGTTACTGACCTTAACCTACAGGAACTACCCCCCATAAAGGTCACTAGAATGTTTAGATCAAATAAGACACCTATGCCTTTAGTCTTAGTAGAAATTCATAACATCTACAAAGACATTTATAATTTAAAATCAATCTGTGGACTCAAAATCACCACAGAACCATTGAGAAAGAAATCATCTTCTGGGCAGTGCCACCGGTGCCAAAAATTTGGCCATGCCCAGAAGCTATGCAAAGCTCAGTTCAGATGCGTAAAATGTGGCGAGAATCACCCCACAAACACCTGCGCCAAGCCAAAAACCACCCCGGCTAAGTGCGCTAATTGTGGGGGTCCCCACCCTGCTAATTATAGAGGGTGTATGCATCATCCCAAAAACAGATGGAATGATCCCAGTCATCAATCTACCTCGTCATCTAATGCGAGAGTTCCTGAAGCTCAGGCTACTCAGTTCTCCAAGAGTGAGAACATGACAACTGGTGCTCGCCCATCATTAACTGAGCCCCTTAAGAAAACGAATCTTCAACATCAAGTAAGAACATATGCTGATGTGGCCCGCTCCAAACAGATAGTACAAACCCAGAACCGGAATACTCCACACTCAAATCTATCAGCTGTTATCACCTCTTCTCTTGCAAACATGCTCCAGGATTTCAGCAACTCAAATCCATCCTTAAGTGTCACAAAAAGATTCCTACAGCAAACCCAATCCATATTATCTGCACTCTCTGATGCATAGGAAAAAAATCGTCCCAAACTCTCTTAGGATTATCGGTTGGAATGCCAACGGTATAAAAAACAAACTATTAGAAATCCAGGAATTTAATAATAGATACAACCCAGATATACTGCTAATTAATGAAACTCACCTGAGGCCTGCTGACACCCTGAAAATCAGAGGGTATCAGATTTACAGAAACGACAGGCTTGGGTATAGAGGTGGAGGTACAGCCACTCTTATCAAAAGCTATATCAATCATCACTCAATAACCAACCCTACTACCACCAACCTCGAAATCACAGGAATCAATGTTCTCACAAACTCAATTGGGAACCTCAAAATTTTTTCTGCTTACAACCCTCCATTAAAGACATTATTGACCTCAGATCTGGATGCCATCCTTGGAGTAAAAGGACCGATCATCATCGCTGGAGACCTCAATGCAAAGCATCCTGCTTGGAACAGTAAATCCACTAACAAAAATGGTCGTATCCTTTCTAGCTACACAGGATTAAACCATGCTGTTGTGGCTGGACCTACCGAACCAACTCATCTCAGTACATCTGGCACTGCTGACATCTTGGATATAGCCATCCTGCAAGACATTAAACTACAGTACAGCCTTACATCACTAAACGAGCTGTCGTCGGATCACAACCCAATTCTACTGCAATTGGGAGAACAAGAATGCCTGTCTCCTCCTCATTCAGGCATATCGTGGGAGAGATTGTCTAAAGCACTTCGGGATCAAATAGGACCCGTCCCACACATATGCACACCAGAAGATGTGGATTCTGCAGTGACTAGCCTCACCCAACAGATTAAGTCCGCTATAATGGTTGCAACCTTCCAGAAACCTGTTCCCAAGCCTGATCGTTTGCCTGAGGACATTATGGACCTGATCAGAGAGAAGAACAGAGCTAGGAAGAGATTTCGTAACACTCGCGCTCCTCAGGATAAGACAGTGCTTAATAGATTGAATGGAGCAGTAAGAGATGCACTTAAAACGCATAGAAACGAAGTTTGGGATAAAAAGTTAGCCTCTATCTCACCTATTGATCACTCTATCTGGGGCCTACTGAGAAACATCAAAAACAAAAACAGATCCCTCCCCCCTATAATCTCAAACCAGGGCCTAATCCACACAGATGCAGATAAGGCAGAAGCCATACTTAAAAATCTTGAGGATCAGTGCAAACCATCTTATAACAACATTGATTTCAATCATCTGTATAAAATCCACAGACAGGTTAGACATGCACTAAACCTCCCGGATACCAGTGCTGATCATATTGCACCCGCATCACCTGTTGAATTATATGATATTATTAAAAAACTTAAGAACAATAAAGCTCCTGGACCAGACAGCATCTCAAACAGGGTGATCAAGCTGCTGCCTCGAAAAGCTATAGTGCATCTGACCAGTATAATAAATGCAATCTTAAGACTTCACTATTTTCCTTCCACCTGGAAACTGGCTGATGTGATTCCTATACATAAGCCAGGCAAAGACCCACACTTACCGCAGAATTATCGTCCAATCAGTCTCATCTCCAACCTGGGTAAGATTGCAGAGAAGGTCATCCTCTCACGACTCCAAACCTCAATAAATGACCTAAACATCCTCCCTAAAGAACAGTTTGGTTTTCGGCAACACCATAGTACTACCCAGCAAATCCATAGAATTGTGGAATATATCATCACCAGCTACAACTGGCGCCAGTACACAGGAGCTGTTTTCCTAGACCTATCTAAAGCATTTGATAAAATCTGGCATTTTGGACTCCTGCACAAACTTATCTCAGCCGGCATCTCACTAAAAATGGTTCATCTAATCCGTTCATATCTTCAGAATAGATCAATGCAAGTTAAAATTAACGGTTCTATATCGTCCCAGCGCCATATCTTTGCTGGAGTGCCACAGGGATCTCTACTGGCTCCATTGCTGTTTTCTGTATACATGTCAGACATCCCTCACAATCCGATGACTTCCATTTTAGCGCTGTATGCGGACGATACGGCAATACTAACCAGATCCCTCAGACCCCACTTCGTTACTAGAAAGCTTCAAGAAAACATTCTAAAGCTGGAGGGTTGGTTCTCTAGGTGGAGATTGGAAGTCAACCCCCTGAAAAGCTCAGCGGTTCTTTTCTCAAAAAGGCCAATGTCTCCTGCAGGAGATGTGTTACTATTCAATACTAAAATTCCCTGGCAGACAGAAACAAATTACCTGGGTGTAATTCTCGACAAAAAGCTATCTTTCAACCAACATATCAAGTCTGCATGTGCAAAAGCATCTAAAGCCATAGCTCAGATTTACCCGCTAATTAATAGAAATAGCAAGCTCAGCAACAGAATCAAATTGCAACTTTACCAGATGACGATTCGTCCCATAATCACCTATGCCTCTCCAGCCTGGAGCCACACCTCTAACGCTAACATTATCAAGATTCAGCGTGTGCAGAACAAGTGCTTGAGAATGATTCTGAACGCCCCGTGGTATGTTAGAAACAGCCAGCTCCATAGAGACACAAATATTCCATATATTCTCTCTTATCTACAATCCTTAGCTTCCAAGTTTTTTCTAAAGACGTCCACACACCCCAATGATTTGATTCAACAAGCTGCAGCATATGAGCCAACGGACATATTCAAATATAGAAGACCAAAAACTATATTAGCCTCCTATAACGATGCATAATCTCCATGCCCATTCAGGGCGAGCAAACTGCTCGTAAATTTTACCCTCACTGTAACCACGACAGATAGCGGGGAATATGAAAAGCATCTTGCTTCACCCTTAAAGACATAAATGTCAATTGTCAATTGTCAATTGCGTATAGTAAACAGTTGTTGGTTGCATGTTTTTTAAAATAAGGATTTCTATCGTTCTGGCATGCGTCATAAATAATAAATTTATTAATTTTGACGCTTCTCCACGTCAACAAACTGGAGAGCTGTAAATCCAACGAAGCAAAGGTCACATATTTGCATTTTCACGCATGAGATTAAGAATGGAGCAGAGCGTACTTTTTATATTGGAATCCGGAAGTTTGAAAGAAGGATGCAAAATACGTATTTAACGATATTGTCTTCGAGGGGAAAAAAAAAGACAATAGCGAATTCCTTTTTCTTTTCTTTCTTTCTTTTTTTTTTAAACGACACTTCATAATTTCTAGTGGTTAGTGTTGGTATTTCTAAAAATAAAATGTCTGCGTCTGTATTACGCTGCTGCCACTTGACAATCCATGTAGTGTCTACATGAATAAGATCGATGCTTACCTCGAGGAGTGTGCAATTCCTCTAGCGACAAGCTACTGACTTAATAAAATATGGCGTAATTTCCTATGCTATTTTCCGTGCCAATGAACAAACGGTTTAGACGCAAGAAAAAAAAAAAAGATGGATGCAGGAATCACGTTATATACTGAAGGTTAAAGAAGCGCATAACAAAGCATGCATTTTTCCAATTATAGATAAATAAACTTTACTAACAACGTTTTAAAATAAATATTTTAAATTAATAAAATATTCATGTTGTTCTTTTGCACGTTTTACTTTTAGATTCTGAGAATTTAAACGTGACACCATTTTTAAAATAAAAGCGAGTTTATTATTGATGTCAGTGGCTCCCACTGGTGTTAGTCATTTTCATTCCAAATGTCAATTAGCGCAGTTTAAATCTGGTTTCTGTGAATAATACACAAGCGGTGCTAATTGCATTATAGATTGTGTCGGTGCTTACTTGACTTTCGCTTCGATATTATTAATGCAATTACGTTGTCGTTTTGATCTTGAAATTATAAAGTAGCTTCTCAATTATGTACATACACGTGGATTTAAATGTTTGATGAAATAAATATATCTCCATTTCATGCATAATTTTGATTATTAGGATTGTTTGTCTTGTAAATATTACAGTCGTGAGTTCATAATGTATAAAAGGACACAGTAATAAAAAAAATGTATTTGCAATATTGAACTAAACTGAATGAAATAAACTAAACTAAATGAAATATCGAAATATGTTGAAATTATTATTTTTATTTCTGTGCACGAAATACAATTTTAGTCGAACTATTCCGAAGGAATTTATAGGGATAAAGTTTCTCTGGGTGTTGCTTATACACAGAAAGAGAAGTAGAATATTACGATTACGTTTTTTTTTCTTTTTCTTTTTTCTGTGACCATTAGAAGCCGATCTTTAAAGTTAGAAGAAATAGGAGACATCACGTAAAGGCGACGTTTTCCCTCCTTAAACGACATGCCAAATAGAGCTGTTTCAGACAGTAATGGTTTCTCTGCCACCACATCCATTTCTCTGCAATTTGATGGATTGGAAGGTATACGAATGGGATCAAGGTTGGCTAGACGGAAAAATGCATCTGACTCGATATCGTTTACGACACCAATGGTTATGACAGAGAGAGGCCTTTTATTTCTTATTGACTTTTTTTTTTTTTCTATTCTCTTTCCTTCGGTTTTTATGCTTGATTTTTTCCCGATTGATTATCACGTTCTCCCTCTTATCTTTATTGTACTTTACTTTAGGTGCGATCCCCCCCCCGTCATACTTTACTTAAAATCATCTGAAGACGAGATCATTATCATAGGAAATACGATACTTGATCAAAAAGGGATAGATTGAAAGTGCAAATCGTTCCGAGCACGGATTTGCCGTGCACACGTATAACTCCATTGTTGACATGGAAGTATGACGTCACACTGGTCTACGTTAATAACACAGTTTTTTTTTTTTTTGGCTGTCTATATATGGAGAGAGAGACAATACTTATGAAAGAATTAATTCCGGTAATTAGACCCACCCTACTTGCGAATGAATCTCGAAAAACTATTGTTTTCATTGCAGAGTGACGTGTGTTGCTCCATATTTCATGGACAAATATAGTAAGAGCTTATGAGAATATTACCTTCTGCATTAGAGTTGCCTCGGTTTGCGCCATTGAGTTTGCACTTATGATGAATTTAACTTTCCGACCTAGGATTGACAGAACACATTGGTCTTTTGGTTTCTGCCTAGTTTCTGATGAAACCCAATACGTTCGAAACAGCTATCAGGCCAGTGAAAACTAGCTTAAGCACTGATAAAAGATAAGCATTAGGTCTCCTGGGTAAAGCTTGTATCTTTTAAATAATGCAAACCAGAGGCGCATCCAGAGGGGTGGGAACAAAGGAGCCCTGTCCCCCAAAGAAAAAGGAGAGAAAAAAAAAAAACACTAGAAAAATTTCCCAAAATCTTTTCCTAATTGAAATTCTTTTTTTTTTAATTTATGTTGTGTCGTGTCTTCTATTTCTATACTGCTTATGAATTAGCGATCATTGCAGATACTCAGTCATGCTCAGGTCGTATGCGATGCGTAGTGTGTATTTTCAAATCGTCTACTCAACTACTCCCCCCCCCCCACAGATTAAATCCTGATTGCGGTACCGGTGCAAACGAAAGCAACTCCGATGACAAAGGTTATCTTCTCATGCTCTCTATCCTCTTTCATAATATATTAATTATTCCGAATTGAAGAATTTTGGTGTTATATTTTATTAATCAAATATCTTATATTTCAGTAATGCTGTAGATATGTTATGAGCATTTCACCAGACCTTAATTATTCATATTCACTGTGGGATGTTACTCATGTTTGTTAAAAATGCGAACAAAAAGATGAGTGACAGAACCTCAAAAGGAACAGAAAATCTATTTCGCTAAGATATCAATAAGTTTTGCGAATCGTAGAAGGGGTAGAAATAATCTGGAAACGGAAATATTGGTTTTAGATTCAGAGAATCTGCATCTAAATTAACATAATAGTGAATCTATTCAATTTTTATCAGGCCTTAAATCGTGTTTCATGTAATGGTCCCTATGGTACACACGACTGCGTAGCATATTCTTCTTCTTCTTCTTTTTTTTTTTTTTAAAGCTTCGTTTATCATTATGTGTTACTGTTATAAATCGTTAGAAGCATCCATCAGAATTAAATATTGATGGCTTTCGCAGATACTCAAGTTGCATATTTTATGTACCTTGAAATAATTACATTTACGTTCGTTTGACTAATTCAGTTTTGAGTTTTCCCTTATACATATTCCATTAGATACGCATATGTTACTTGTAATTAAATAATCCAGTAGAAATTGAATTACTTTAGCAAATAATAAAGTTAAAAAAAGAAAGAGAGAAACGAAACCAAGTTGTTAGAATGAAATGACGTTTAAAATGGTGCAGACTGGCAGCAATAAAATTATTAGTAATCTAGGAACGAGACTATCTGAGATTATTAATAAATAATAATAGAATTCGCTTTTAAGCAAATGACATATCATTCAATGGGATAAAACAAGTTCTCAAATTTCGGCCATCCTTAGATGGGGGTTGAAGAAAAAGGGGCTGGTCATTGTGTCCATAATCCACGCAAATTTTATCATTTAGTGCTTTGTGATTGTTGTTCTGATTGTGTCAGCAATGGAAAAAAGCTTTTTAAGGACTTAATTGTGTATTTAAATCCTTAAAATCTAATTTGCTATAAAAATAATTTCTCAATATTTAATCTTTTGTTTATAACTAGTACTTAACATTTATCCGATACTTTCTTCAATTTTGTGTTATCTGTTTACTTCCCAGACTCAAGATAAATGAAAAATTCAAAATGAGTTCAATAAAGCGATGGATTCTTTAGACAGACCAAATTTTATTCGTAAAGATCTACTTATCTAAAGCTATAAGGCCAGTCAGTGTATTATGCCTGTTAACTGCTTGTTCATTAGTTGATCTGTTTTGTGGAGTGAAAAAAAAAAAAAAAAAAAAAAAAAAAACGAGTCAGGAGAAAAACACTGCCGTATGAGACTGACTAACTCACCTTCGATTCAAAAGCCCTTATAAAAATTCCTCGCGTCCTTGAGAGAATTTAAACTTGTCGTTCAGCACGAATTCTGAAGTCGCCAGATCATTTATTTTTTAAAAGAGAAATGTGATCTTCAAGTTGTTTAGTGTTGGTCAACATCTAACGGTAGGATTATCCACACACTCTTATTCGTATAACTTCTATTTGCAAATTATTAATTGGTGGAATAGTTTTCGCATTCCAGAAATTCAACCACTGTACGTTGTTTCATCCGTCCTGGCATAATCTTTTCACCTTGAGCTCTTGTGGCCACCATCGTTCAGAGATCTCTAGTAGCAAAACTCTGAAAGTTCACAGAAAAGCCCGGGGAAGTTCTAGCTCAAATCGCATTGAGAATCAATGCGAATTGAGCTTGTTTCTTTAAAAAAAATCGCAAAGAGAACATTGCTTTTTGAAAATCACATAAAAAGCAACACAACAATTAATGTTAATAAACATAAAGGGACTTACCATCTCCCTTTCTTAACATATTCGCCGGTAAAATAGCCTTTCGGCTTATTAAATTAGTAATTAACAACAATTAATATTGTTCCGAACTTCATGATAACGTGTAACAAATGGTTACGTGGAGGAACTTCCAATGGGCAGAGAGAGAGAGAGAGAGAATAAATATAGAAGAAATATGTAAAAGTATAGAAAGTATTAAAGCTGGGTTTCAAAGTATATTGTACTTGCCAAGAAATTATATTTTCCAAATTATACTCTAACCTGCTCCAGTACTAATAGACATCCTCTCTCTCTCTCTCTCTCTCTCTCTCTCTCTCTCTCTCTCTCTCTCTCTCTCTAACACACTAACTTAATATGCTAATCTGACTTCCTGTTTACAAATAAGGTAAAGAAGTGCAGTTTTAGGCTTCAAGCGATTCCGCGTCCATTATATTACTGTTAGCCGTAATATTTATTTATTTCCATAATACAGTGATGGCCCTAGTCATAGTTTTAGATCAGTGACATTGTGCCATTAATTTACATTTTTTTAAAAAAATTTCTGATAGAGTTTGTATCTTTTTTTTATCGCCTCCACGATATAGAAGCCTTAACTTACAACTCTCTTAGTTCAGTAATATAACAAAAAAGCATAATTTAGTTTCAAAGCCATGTTAGTGTTTAGTCTTATTTCAAAAGATAAATCGAAATAATCTTATAAAGTTTTGTAATATAATATTATAATATAATTTCAAATTATTTCATCGATATTCTGTTTTTAATTAAAATTATCTTTTTACACAGAGTATAAATTTTAGTGATATCGAGCAAAACCAACCCCAATGTAGCCCATGCATGTCGTACGAGACGACTAAATTGGGTATCCAGGGAGGGTAATAGATGGCAATGCTGTAACCGGTGAAGTTCTAACTGGGCCTTGGCTATTGCTGTTACCCTCCTACCATGGTCAGAGCTTTATATAGCTGTCCTCTTCAGATAACGGGGAATATGAAAAGCATTCTTGCTTCACCCATCAAATCAGTAACGTTCTGCGTTCTGCAAAATCAAATGAATCCCATGCGCTGGCCGGGCTAAGAATAGCGCCGCTGTACCCCATGAATGTCGTAAGAGGAGACTAAAATGGGAAGCAGAGTTACGAGAGTTTTGCTCTCTTAGGTTTCTTCCGAAATGTAAGCCCTCCCCCCCCCTCCCGGCGAGGGGGAGCTTACATTTCGGATAAGCTATTGCTATTACCCTCCTGCCATGATCATAGCTTATAGCTCCATAACACTCTATCCATGCATTTTCTTCTACAGATAGCGGGGAATATGAAAAGCATTCTTGCTTCACCCATGTAGCCAAAAAAAAAAAAAAAAAAAGCCAAATGAATGGAAATAACCCAAATTAACTGTCGCACGACTAAATACGGACAAAAGGTGATGTGAGATTATTCAAAACGAAATTTTTTTTATGTAAATTTTTTGAGTCTGCTTTTTAGTATTTGTGTCTTTTTGATTGCACGCAAATGAAACAGTAAATAGAGCAACATTTTTGACCACGAGATGTTTCTTAGTTTAAAAGCAACGCTACAGTAACTTACTTTGCGCCAAAAAGGAACAAAGCAATATTACAAATTTGCTAGGACCACATCCTGAATCGACCTGGATGCAATTTTAACTACTTTGAAATATAGTATCAGAGGCTTTCAACCGAAGGAAATCATCCACCCAATTTACATAAGGTTCTTAAGGGAGAACGGTGTGAGCTTGTTTGTGTTGTGTACGTCACATTCAACTTTATTCCTCTTCATACGATCTTCTTCCATATCGATCAACTTCACTCAGCAAGCTAACTTGCTTTTCGTGTCGTCCCATTACATGACAGTTGACTTTTTCTTATGCGTGTTTCAACCGAGTTTACCTTTATCGAATCCCGTCCCTAGAGGGCGCAGCTTGTTAAGATGGGACGTGTAATCTACTGCTTTTGCTCTTCCCTGTTATACGCGTCTGCTTAACAAGGAAATAATGAAGTGACATTCTTCTTGTAGCAACGACATATTTACGGGAATGATCCGACTTTATGAGCCCAGCACGGTTATTGTAAAAGGATATGAAAATCGCTTTCCAGAACGTCATGGTGAATGTTTTCACTGCCGACAACGACAGAGTGGCTAACGATAATAAAGATCGTATAAATACCAAGGTCTTAAAACTGAAAGATCGAAAAAGGTCGCGAATTCTTTTAATATAAAACTCGGAAATGTGAAGTCATAAAAAAACTGTCTGAACAGCGCCATCTATCATAAAACTCAAAACCACGTATAATGGAGGATATGAAGTCCGAACAGCGCCATCTATCATAAAATTCAAAACCACGTATAATGGAGGATATGAAGTAAACCCCCCCAAAAAAAATCTGAACAGCGCCATCTATCGGAAAAACTCAAAACCATGCATGATGAGAGAAATGTTCATAATATTAATTCTTAATAATATTTGATATTAATTAAATATTTTAAGTGGTGGACAATATTAAATATATTAAGAATTTTACGACAATTATAAATTTGTTTTAAATTCTAGCTGTCATTCTGAGTATGGATATGAGAATGCCTTTGTTAGAGAAAATCCTTCTGGCAGTCGATCAACTCGACATGGCCGACGGTCGTTTTGCCTTTTTCATTCTTCATGTTCACACAACTTTACATCCCAAATCCTTGCCATCCGTTCTTGAAATGTCCGTAGAGGTTTTACGCAGTATCTTTGTAGTGACTGTTGTATCCATGAACACAACTTATCAAAGTACTTGGGAGATCAATAGCCATAGGAAAAACTTCGAAACGCTATCATCGAACATGCCTATGGTAAGTAATGTAGTTACTTTGCTTTGCTATGTGTAACGTTATGGATTTGTGCATATTAATCGTGGATGGAGTTTGGCTTTATCTATCGTCAGT
This sequence comes from Typopeltis vanoorti, assembly GCF_054136105.1. Taxonomy (NCBI): domain Eukaryota; kingdom Metazoa; phylum Arthropoda; class Arachnida; order Uropygi; family Thelyphonidae; genus Typopeltis; species Typopeltis vanoorti. The sequence goes on from NC_143569.1 coordinate 66,145,872, forward strand.
GTTTAAGTAAGATAACAGGCAAGTAGGGTATCAAAATTAACTCACTTTTTTAAACAATTAATAGTTATCACTTTGATGAGGGCCGTAACATATTGAAGAGGTAGTTAATATAAACCTCTTCTCCCCCCCTCCCCGCATGCTACAGGTTAATTCAATTTTCTTTTATTTTCCTAACTTCGCACTGAAAACAATACTGTAGTCCCGAAGAGGCCTAATCTCCACCCATATATTGTGTTAATCAACACTAGACCTGAGGAATCGAAAAGGCATTCTGTGGTAAGTTCTTCACGCCGCTAGTGTTTCTGCAAGGCACCCAAAGAGAATAAAAATAATTCCTCGCCTCCTAAAAGGGAATTGAACCTGGTATTTCTACCCAAAGGGCTTCGTTGCTTCCCCTGTTGAAGTTCCTAACCTCCAAGGCTTAATGGATTTTGTCAAACATGACATTATATTTGTTCACTTCCAATTATACAGCCACATTATAATATTATTTTCCAACTGGTTGACGATGGCTAATAATTGTTTACCTTACAAATTTCATGTTTTATATCAGCGTGACCTGGTTTATGATATTTTCTTCTCAGTGAGAAAAAAGACCTTCAGTTGCAGCTAATAACGACTATATTATTGTCGAACTAAGAGCATCTAGAATAATTATTAGACAATATTTTGAGTTAAGAAGCTACAGAGACCTATTTGTGCTACTATTTTTTGTTTGTTTAGGACTTTTACTCGGAGTAGCTACTGACGAAATTACTTTGTTCTCAGAGCACGATCTACGAAGTGTATCGACGCTACTCGTCCGTCTCGTTGATGTTGACGGCGGTTAGGAACGCCTGGCTAGCGGGGATCGACCTGTTCGATAACAACACCGATATTTCTTCCTATTCCCGTAACACGGCCTACCCGACGCTGCTGGGCTACGGAATGACCGATCACGAAGCGAACCACCTAGTACGACCCGTCATCCTGGATTACGATCCTGTTCGGATGGAGTTCCGTGATGTGGCCGATGTGATGCTAAACGAAAGTGAAATCTCCGTCGCTGAAGGGAATTGGAAAGCGCGCGTCGACTGGCCTCACGACCGACCGCTGTTACCCGATCCTGACTGCGTCGTTGAAGAGGTGGTCTGCGCCCAGGACGCGGAAGGTAATGAAAAGTTATTTTCACTTACTCGTGATGTCATGTTCGATTCTGTGTTAATACTGTGTTAGCTATCGTCAGGATTCAATTCCTTACATGGTCGATGGTAATCATAAGAAATTTGACCGATTCCATATATATTTAAAGCTGTCTAAACTAAAAATGATTTAACCTTAAGTCGTTTTAGTTAAGCCTTAAAATTTAGCCTTCATCCCTTAAAGGTTAAAAACGTATTCTTCACTCCTTGAAGGCTAATATTTATCCCCCACTTCTTAAAGGCTAAAATTTATCCTTCAAGGTACGAAGTTTTTAACTAAAGAGTGATACGTCTAACTAACGATTTTAAAACTACATCGCCTTCCTTTAAGGACTTTATGACTAAAACATCTTTTTCAAGACTTGAAAGCAAAATAGCAACGAGTTTATGGTAAAAATTCCAAGGCTAAACTTAAAAAAGTGCTGAAAGGCTAATCTTTTTAGCCTTTAAGGTTTAATGTAATGCGTTTTGTCTTAAAGGGTAAAACTGATTACCCTTTTAGCACTTTTTGAAATTTCGTTTTGAATTATAATTCAAAATGAAAACTACAAACTTCAATTTCATTTGAAGCCTTTGAAATTTTTGAAATTTCTTTCTTTGAAATAGAATTTTTTGAAATAAGACTCAAGGTGATACATTTTGCCTTAAAGGGCGAAAGTGATTAGCCTTTCAGCACTTTTTAAGTTTAGCCTTTGGAATTTTACCCTTTTTAAACACTAATCACCTTTAAAGATTACAGTAGTGAATATTTTAAAAAAATCACACACACCTAATTTATTATGTTTTCTATAATGTTAGCCCTTTTTTTTTTTTTTTTAAATTGGATTTTTCACTAGTACCAAAAAAAAAATATTTTAACACTTTAATTAAAAAAATATTTCAAAAGAAGCTATACGATCATTTTATATAATAAAATATAACAGTATATATATATATATATATATATATATATATATATATATATATATATATATATATATATATATATATATAACCAATGTTATCAAACCAATGAAGACCTTTTTTTTTCCCCTCACCGAAACAACAATAGCGTAGATACTGCATTCTCCTAAGTAAGATGAACGAATTCATAAGTCGCATTAAATAAGTCGACGATTTATTACGCGCGAAGCTGACAACCCTGTCAGAAACTGATAAAATGCGAGCTATGCAGCCATGGAATACCGTCTTAAAAAAGTGCAGCGAGATTACCCTTCTTCCAGTCTGGCAACTGATTGCCGTATGATGTCACTGTGACGTCATGATTAAACTTTGACGTACTCACACCCGTCAAGTTCAACACCTATCAACTGTTGTTAATAGACTGAATGCGCGATAAATGTCTTTTTCATTCTGCGAGCTATCACACGATCTTTGTCCTTAGGCTCTAATGGCACAGCAATCGCGATAAAAAAGAAAGATTATTCTTATATAAATAAGGTATTAAACTCCAGAAAGCAATTGTTGATATAGTAGGACACGTGATATATGCAAAAGAAAGGAAAAATGATAAAGGCATCACAAATCTTTGTACGACTGATTTATTTTTATATACTGATGGAAGTCAAGTCATGAACAGTGCAATGGGGAAAAAATTAAATATGTATTACGTATATAAAAAGTTGATTATTATGGATTTCTATGTAAAGTGATGAAATTTTTTAATGTAAACCAAAATTGATATTTTTTTCCCCGTGAATTTTAAATAAGGATTCCCAGTATCGCATTCGATTAAACCTTACTGGCAGAACCACACATCCGTTGTATTTTTCATCAAAACTAAAACACTTTCTGAAGAATGTGCTCCTTCCTTAAATCCTACTGCTTCAGTCGTAACCATAGAAACCGCCTTGTGATTAATTGAATCACTACAGACATAAAGGGGCATGTATTTACCTAAGAAGTTTAATCTCTTTTAGAAGTTCCATTCGCAAAAGCGTCTGTAACCATGGTGTTAGTATATCACGTGAAATAATAATCATATATTTACTCGTGCAGAACAAATTACTATATGCCTTAAGCTCAGGGAAAATACTTAAAACTGTTTCCGGTCGATTTGAACTACTCATTACCAGAGAAATACAGCGCCATCTCTAGGAGGATTTTATCAACAAGTGAAATATATTTACATATCCTGAATGTTGTTATAAATACAGCGTAGAGAGCAGATGGAGAGAATATGAAAAAATAATACCGGATCTTTTTTCTCGTTGCAGTTTCCATGCTGTCCAATGAGGAAACCGTCTCTGTGACTACATCTTTATTGCTGTTCGTTGGTATTATTTTGGCCGTAGTTCTCACTTTAAGGTAGGTTTATATGACGAAACTGGCTGAGAAATTATTTGGTTTTGTTAATGCATCATTGTTTTTTCTTTTAATTTATTGCTAGTTCTTGGGATTTACTATAAAACATTATATAATAATAATAAAATAATAATAAAAATATATGGTAAAACATGAAAAATTGCAACAGTTACCAAAGAATAAAAAATTATACACAAAACACCATTTATTTTTATATATAGAATTTAAATATTAGTTTACAAAATTTAGAAGAATTTGGCGGGTTGATTCACTCAATCCCATACTCCTTCGATGATCGTGTTTTCTACAATGTTAGCTTTTTTTTTTTTTTTTTGAATGAAGACCATAGTATTTAGATTTATTTATATTTACACTTGTTAAATTTGCTTAGTCTCTCCTTATTTTTCCTTTTCAGGATTTTTCCTTTTAAAAGTGAAAAATCAACGACCGTTTTAGAAGCACCCCTGGGGAGTCAACAGCTAAAACAGGTCAGCTGAGGCCTCTTTTCCCTACTCTACCACTATGCACTCTATCTTTATTTTCCTCTCATACTGTCTGCTGAACCTCAGCCTATCTTACTCCACAGGCCAATGATGAGATACGTTGAACTCACAAAATATATACCCAGCCATAACTAGAGCTTTTAGCTCAGTAACACCCCATTCACACAAATTTTCTTCATTCAGATGACGGGATAAAGAGTCAAGGACTCAGTCCATCGCCCAGTTCTTTTAAGAACTTTAAGAACTTAATAGTTATGCGGTGATTGATTCATTCAATCCAATACCCTTGGAGGGTAATGGATGGCAATGCTGTAGCCAATGAAGTTCTAACTGAGGCTCGGCTATTGCCGTTACCCTCCTGCCATGATCAGAGCTTTAATTGCTCAATAACACCTTATCCCTACACTGTCCTCTACAGATAACGGGGAAGATGAAAAGCATTCTTGCTTCGCCCCTTTAAGCCAGTCCTTATAAGGACTATATAAGGAATAGTTATTTGCGTGGAGAAGAACACAAGATGGCGGCTCGCTTTTTGATTAGTGTGATATTTTTGGATTTTCGAATGATATGTAGAGGTAAGCGTTCTTCGTTTTGTGAAATTTCATACCTGTACGGTAGTCTGATGAATTGTGATGATTGTGTGGAGTGACCAGCAAGTGATATTTGTTGTAAATGTGTCCTGAACACAACGCCATTATATATCAGTGCTCTTACCCAAAAAATTCAGAGTCCTGCATAAGTGCCGGTAAGGCTTCAACTGCACGGTAAGTGGTTTTTTTTTTTTTCCAACTTTAGATACTTCACATTGATAGTCATGGAAAAACAGCTAAATGAGATAATATTCGAAGAAGTATATAGAGAATTTATAAGACTAGATGAACTACTTAACATCAATTGGCCGGGAAAAATGAAACTTTATGACACGTTTCCCCTCGGAAAGTGTCGCAGAAGATCAGTTAGAATCGGTGCCTTCTACGCCTTCAGACTTTTATACAGGTCAGCATAATGTACAAAGCAGACAAGACTCCCATGCCATTAGTCCTAGTAGAGATTCATAAAATTTACAAAAATATCTTACAACTTTAAAACAGTCTGTGGCCTCATCGTCACACCAGAACCACTCCGGAAAAGATCATCTTCTGGGCAGTGCCACAGGTGCCAGAAGTTTGGCCATGCCCAGAATCTATGTAGAGCGGAATATAGATGTTTGAAATGTGGGGACAGCCACCCAACCAATACCTGCACCAAGCCGGGGACCACCTCGGCCAAATGTGCCAACTGCGGTGGCCTTCATCCTGCGAACTACAAAGGATGAACTCAGTACCCAAAGAACAGACGGATGGAGGCAGTCAATCAGCCTTCCTCCTACAGTAAAAGAACACCAGAGGTCCAGGCATCAAAAGCGGAGAATCAGCGGCCACAGTCGGAGACCTCCAATAATAGAGACACCCGAAAGCAAACAAGAAGTTATGTCGATGTGACCCGTACAAATAGACCAATACCAGAACAAAATCAACCAATAGCACCTAAACATCTAACAGCTGTTATTACGGCCTCACTAGTAAACATGCTACAAGATTTTAGCCTGTCAAACTCTACTGCAACCTCCACTAAAAGATTTTTTCGTGAAACGCGGGTCATCCTCACAGCTCTCATAAAGGAATAGCAACAAACACATTCCAGCATCTCTTCAGATCGTTGCATGCAATGCAAATGGCCTCAAAAACAAAATTCTGGACCCCGGAGTTTTCACATATAGGTATCAACCAGATGTTATATTAATCAGTGAAACTCATTTAAGACCTTCAGACAATCCTAAAATAAGGGATTATCGCCTATACAGAAATGATAGATTACTCTACAGAGGCGGCGACACAGCCATCTTCATTAAAAATTATATTAAGCACCACTCTGTGAGCAACCCTTCAACCACTAACCTTGAGATCACAGGCGTGGAAGTAGTCACCAGCTCCGCTGGCAGATTGAAAATCTACTCAGCTTACAACCCTCCTCAAAAATCTCTACTACACTCTGACCTAAATGCCATCTTATTCATCAGAGAGCCCACCATTATAGCCGGGGATCTGAACTCCAAGCACCCTGCGTGGAAATGAACAACCACCAACAAGAATGGTTGCATCCTTTCCAATTACTTGGGATCAAGCAATGCTGTTTTGGCAGGCCCCACCGAACCAACTCATCTCAGTACGTTTGGCACTGCTGACATCCTGGATATAGCTATCCTGCAGGATATCAAACTTCAATACAGCATCATATCTATGGATGAACTATCATCCGATCACAACCCAATTCTACTACAGCTGGGAAAACAAGAACACCTATCTCCTCCTTCTCACTCCTACATAGCATGGGAAAGACTGTCAACGGCACTCAAGGATTATATTGGACCTGTTCCTCACATACGCACAAAAGAAGAAGTAGAAACTGCAGTTACAAATCACACAACAAATTATTTCTGGTATAACGGAAGCTACCTCCTACAAATCTGCCCGCAAGCCAGATCGTTTGCCTGAAGACATCATGAACTTGATCAGAGACAAAAACAGAGCTTGGAAAAGATACCGTAACACGTGTGCACCACAAGATAAAATACATCTAAACCGATTAAATGGGGCAGTAAGAGATGCACTCAAAGCCCATAGAGACCAAGTATGGGATGAAAAGTTATCCTCCATTTCACCTACTGATCACTTCATCTGGGGACTGCTGAAAAATATCAGAAACAAAGACAGATGCCTTCCCCCGAACTTCCTTCAGAACCAATATTCTCTGACCAGAGCCTTGCTCACACAGATGTAGACAAAGCAGAAATTATAGCAAACAATTTGGAGGAGCAATGCAGGCCTTCGTATGGAAATCTTGACTTTGACCACATATATAAGATTCACAGCAAGGTCAGACACTCACTCAAACTTCCTGACACCAGCACTAACTATATTGTACCAACATCACCTGCTGAGATATAGGACATTATTAAAGAACAAAAAAAGCTCCTGGGCCAGACGGCGTTACTAATCGGGTGATCAAACTTCTGCCCCGAAAAGCAGTGGTGCACCTGACCACAATTATAAATGCAATCCTAAGTCTTCACTATTTTCCTTCCTGGAAACTGGCCGATGTAATTCCTATACATAAGCCAGGCAAGGATCCTCACCTGCTTCAAAATTATCGTCCAATCAGACTCATCTGCAACCTAGGCACGATTGCTGAGAAGGTCATCCTCGCACTTCTTCAAGCCTCAATAAATGAACTAGACATCCTTCCTAAAGAGCAGTTCGGCTTTCGGCAATACCACAGTACTACTCACCAAATCCACAGAATTGTGGAATATATCACCACCAGCTACAACTGGCGTCAGTACACGGGAGCTGTTTTCTTGACCTATCCAAAGCATTTGACAATATATGGCACTTTGGATTGCTACATAAATTTATCTCAGCTGGTATCTCAATGAAAATGGTACATTTAATTAGATCATATCTTCAAAACAGAACCACGCAAGTTAAGATCAATGGTACTACCTCATCTCAGCGACCCATCTTGGCTCGAGTGCCACAGGGATCACTACTGGCTCCATTGCTGTTCTCTGTATACATGTCTGATATCCCGCACAACCCAATGACATCCATCATGGCGCTGTATGCAGATAACACATCATTAGTCAGATCTCTTCGACCACATTTCGTTACTACAAAACTTCAAGAAAACCTTCTAAAATTAGAAAGATGGTTCTCCAAATGGAGACTGCAAATAAATCCCGTAAAAAGTTTAGCTATTCACTTCACAAAAAAGGTCGATATCTCCAGTAGGAGACATCTCATTATTTTCAACACCAAAATTCCCTGGCAGACGGAAACAAAATACTTAGGTGTCGTCCTCGACAAAAAATTAACTTTTAACCAACACATCAAGGCTGCATGTGCAAAGGCATCTAAAGCCATCGCTCAGATCTACTCCCTAATCAACAGAAGCAGCAAGCTAAACATCAGAATCAAACTGCTTTTATACCAGCTGACGATTCGTCCCATAGTCACTTACGCCTCTCCAGCCTGGAGCCACACCTCCATTACAAATATTATCAAATTGCAACGGGTTCAAAACAAATGCTTGAGAATAATTCTAAACGCCCCATGGTTCGTCAGAAATCATCAACTTCACCGAGATACAAATATTCCTTATATCTTCTCCTTCCTACAAACTTTAGCCGCAAAGTTCTTCCTAAAGACGTCCACGCATGCCAATGATCCAGTTCAGCAAGCTGTAGCCTATGAACCTACGGATACATTGAAACACAAAACTCCAAAAGCCATTTTAACTTCCTTCAGTAATGTATAATCTCGATGCCCATTCTGGGCGAGCAAACTGCTCATAATATTTTCCCACACTGTGACCGTAACAGACAACGGGGAATATGAAAAGCTTTTCGCTTCACCCCTTAAGCCATAAATGTCAAATTGTCAATAGTTATTTGCGTTTATTTGCGTCTAGCTTCCGAGTTAGATCCGAGATGTGTTATGTCATCGTTTCTGGAACGCAAGTTTACTGTAAAAGCCCGAAAATTGGCAAAAATCCTAGCATTTACATGATGAGGTGGTAAAAGCCCAAAAAAATGCTTGTAAACGTTTCCATTTCGGTAAAAGCCATCATTTACTAACACCAATTGGTATTGGTGTTGATAAATGATGGCTTTTGTGGACAAATACCCGTTTGTCCACAATAACATATACGGAATCATTTCCCCCTATTAATAAGCCTACGTCTCTATCAGCATTTGCCCTCTACTCCAAATTAGCTTTGTGACCATGTCAGTTTTTCATCACAACTGAAATTTTACTCCCCCCCCCACACTCTTTATTACGTATGGAAGTTCCCACTTTAACTTTTTTTTTTTTTTTTTTTTTTGGTTCCTTCGTACTCGTTTTATTTTCTACTCAATTTCCTTCGTTTTTTCCACTCGGGGTGCATTTCATTCTCACGACTTTGAAGTCGGAAGGGATCGATAAAATGCACCCACGTCTTTAAGAGCGGACGTGTGTATGTTATACGACTGCCTGCGCCTGTGATCTCTCTCTCTCTCTCTCTCTGAAATCTCGTGCTTTTCGTACAATTTTTTTAAACAAATACACAAACAAAATATAGTGAAATAAGATTAACATTTTTTTTTTTTCGAAAAGAATGTTTTTTCCGCCTGTAACGACGGGTATCAAGAAAGTCACTGAACATATATCACACCTCGAAATTTTCTTTGTTTTCATTTGATTATTTTTTAAATAATGTGATATATAAAGAAAACAATATGAAGGAAAACTAATAAAACCGACTTAACAATTAGAGAGAAATTTGCTATTGATTTCCATAACTCGCTACACGTGCTTGACCTATCTAACAATGAGAGTTCGCGAGGAAACAGACACCAACACATTTCAATCATGTGCTGGCAACAATGTCAACAATTGATGAAGTGTTGTCCTTACAAATAGAAACGTCTAGCCAATTACTGAAACATGTTTTATGACTTATACTGCGAGTACGTTTTGGTACGTGCACTGCACCTGTTGGTGCGATTTCTCGTATTTGATAAAATGTTATGTTCAGAGCTGGCAGAGCAACATCCGTTGATTCTGTTTAGTTTTCTACATTAAAAAAAAAAAAAAAAAAAAAAAAAACAGGGTAGAAAAAATAAATGAAATCATGCGTGGCGCCATCTATTGGCACTATTATAATAATATAAACCTATTTAAATATTAAATATTAAAATGATTAAGTATTTAATTGGAGGTGTTTTAATTTCAGGAAAAAATTAGTTCTAAAGGAAATGAGAAGGAAGATCACGTTAACAACAGATGATCTCATTCTGACCCAACCAGCAAGAAAGGTAACAATCAATTTGCTCACAACTAGCACCTCCTTTCACCTAAAAAAATAAATAAAAATATATCGAATTAATTTTTGATTGTCTTAAGTGAAAAAAAAAAAAAGGCTTCTCTTCCTTCTTCCAGACGCTTCCAATGGGTTTTAGTTTCGATAAGCCGGATATCCTACGTGGGTCTTACGATTCTCTTCGACCTCCGACATCACTGACCAATGTACAGAGCCGGAGATGTAGCACGGAAGATAAACCCAACTGTGCTAGACTAAACGTAAATTCCTTTTTTGTGTGTGTGTGTGTGTGCCGCGAAATATATCGTATTTTCAATAGAATGTTAATTAAAATTTGAATGAAATTAATTAGAATCTACGTCTTACTTGTGTTGTTGTTTTCTAGGGCGATCTTGTATATTTAAAATACCTTTTAGTGACGTCACCATTTGAAGTAAGACGAAAATCTATGAAACATTTATGTGTGGTAAGTGCCTTTTATTGGTTAACGTGTTGTGTAAAATGCTACTGTGTGCGATGTGCTGCTAATACAATTGTTGATTTCGATAGTATTGTTGTGTTTACTTCTGGTATGTTACAAATTAAATTGTCGTTTTTTTTTATCATTGTTGAAACATTATTAACCTGGATAGCATTGTTTGATTTCGTATTGTTATAAAATACAAGTGAATGTGTTGAATTGGAATTATTTCTTCTGCATCTATTCAATCGATTAGCATACTGGAAAACTTGTGGCTGGAATTTTGTTAGTATAATTTATAGACATAAAAAGAAATGAGTAATTGGGGCAATAATATGTAGATATTGTAAACTAATTAGATCCCTCAATGAAAAGTTCCTGAATAAATCTTTTATAATAATATCTTATTTTAGCTTTACGAACTGAGGAATGAGAACTTAAATCCGTTTCTTGGTTGTTTGGCTGATCCAGAGCGCCCTGCTCTCGTATGGGAGTATTGCTCAAGAGGAAGCCTTTACGAAATATTAGCTCGCGACGATATGAAGCTCGACTGGTCTTTCAAATTATCACTGCTCACGGACCTTGTTCGGGTATGCCAATCTTTTACATTGACGCCATTTAATTAATATTTATTAAATAAAAATGTGAATAAAATTTTATTTAACAAAAATTAAATATTTATTTATTTTAACTAAATCGATTTTAATTAAAAATATTTAAAATGACCGAAATATTTTAAAAAATTTATATTTTTATTTGTCATTTTTAGTAATCGAATTGTCTTTTTTTTTTTTTTTTTCAGGGAATGCGTTATTTGCATAATTCTTCTATCAAGTATCACGGCCGATTGAGTTCAAAAAATTGTCTTATTGACATTCGTTGGGTATTGAAACTGACGGATTACGGTCTTCCACCCTTTTTTGAAAGCCAAAACCTACCTCTTCTTCTTTTGTCTGCGAAAGGTTCGTATATTTCATCTTGATTGGTTAGACGCAAAAATACTGATTATTTGTATTTAAACAATGGGTGATCGATGTACGCATGCGCCGCAAGCATTGTTGAAAATGATGTAATGTAATTGTTTGAAACACAATTTGAACCAGATGGAATGAAAACGGACTTATGAAAAAGGTCAGTTTTTAATCAATCAACTATTAATTGATTATTTTAGCGAATTACGAAAAAAATTTTAAAGAAAGTTTTTTCTGGGATTTCACGCATAACTGCATGAAATCCCACTTAGTCACGTGATCTAACACAGCGTCTAACGGCGCTATGTTAGATCACGTGACTTAGAAATCATCTCGATATCGGAAAGGATGCCTTTTATAATTCCAGAGTAACATACACGCATGCGTGCCTCCCCATCTCATAGAAACAAAATTTCACTTAGAAGTCAGCTGAGCGAATCTACAAATTTTATTATGAGAATGAGAATCCTACGAAAACATTTGAGAACAGTAGCTTATAAACGTGATTAAAAAAAACTTGGTATGGACCCCTCAATGATCGTGCTAATTTGTGCTTAACCATCTAACTATATGGATATATCTGAGAACTTAATAAATCGCTAAGACATTTTTTCCCCTAATGGTAAACATTCCGTTATAACTTTAACTCTTGCAAGTATTAAAACCTCTTTATGTGAAGTAACTGAATTTGTATCTATATATTCGTGTCATCTTTCATTGATTCGCTCTATTTATTTATTTATATTTTCTTGCTTGCATAAAGATGTCAGGTCTCAAGATGGTGCAAATAATAATGTATTCTTTTAATTATTATTACTTATTTATCATTGAAGATGATTTGAACACTTGTAATAAATTGTTGATGCAAAAAAAAAAAAAAAAAAAAAAATGTGCCTATCGCTTAAACACCGAAAAAGTCGTTGCCCATTCTGTAAAGCTAATTTACCTAAAAAAAAAGTAATGGAACTCAAGCAAAAAAAAAAAAAAAAATGAAACAATATAAAGATTCTATGCATGTCGAAATGTCCTTTATTGCATGGGACTACTCAATACAACAATGGACCGCTTCATTGTAAAAATAAACATGACTAGGAATTTATTTATGAATAGCATGGATAAAAGACGAACAGATTGCAGTGCTTGAGGGAAACCATAGTTTTTTTTTCTTTTTTTTTTTCGTTTTTTTTTTTCATACCTGACAAGCACAATCCTTTTCACATCGACATAAAAGAGATGGAGGGATGATAGCAGCAACAGCACAGCATCTTCCAAAATCGACACCAGCAAATGCGGCCATCTTTTATATGACACAAACATCTGTACCTTTTCTGTCTCTTTAAGATCTCTTGTGGACGGCTCCTGAGTTATTGCGGAACGAGGAAACGCCACGAAGAGGATCACAGCAGGGTGACGTCTATAGTTTCGCTATTGTGATGCAGGAAGTGCTGGTAAGAGGGGAGCCCTACTACATGCTGCATCTCTCACCCGATGGTAAGTGTGCTTTGTGGGTCAGTACGTCTTCACCTTTTGCAGAATACTATTTCTTGATAAAGTTACGCCACTGCACTTTTGGAATAACTAGTTTGGATAAGTTCCGTATTTTATTTTATTTTTTTAACAGTAAAGACATCTTTCTGTTGTTTTATTTATATTCTATAAGAAAGGAATTAAAAGAAAGCTGTCATAAATTGGCTTTAAACTTATTAAAGTTCTACTGAATACTAATAAATAATTATTACTAGAGAAATTCTAAATATTTCCAAAAGACAATTGCGCGTGCATTGTTTAAAACATGACAGACTTTATTGTTGTTTTCATAAAATAACTTTATTAATATTCATTGCAATACAACAATGCCTTCACAACAATACGCAAGTGTTGTATATTTCAACAATGCGAAGCAACCCAACAATAAATACAAAACCTGGAATTTTCGCTTGCAATTTCTTAGGATTTATTACGTCATTCTAAATTATTTTTCGACTGCTGTTAACAAACTAAAGTTTGTTAACAACAACTAAAGTTTGTAACAAAAAAAAAGTTTGAAAATTTTTTAAAATTTTCAAGCTTTTTTTTTGTTTGTTTTATTTTGTGTTATCTGTAGAGATCGTGGAAAAACTAAAACATCCACCACCTCTAATTCGTCCATCGGTATCTAAGCAAGCAGCGCCACCCGAGGCCATCAATATCATGAGACAGTGTTGGGCTGAGCAAGCAGAGATGAGACCTGACTTCAATGTGATTAGCGATCGCTTTAAGCTTCTCAACTATGGCAGGTAATTGTCCTTATCTCATTGATTAGACGCTAAATAACCTTTTTTTCCTCGCTCTGAACATTTTCATTCTCTTTATTGTGGAATTATTTCTTTTAGGAAGGTGAATATAGTGGACACCATGTTTCAGATGCTTGAAAAATACTCCAACAATCTCGAAGATCTCATTAAGGAACGAACCATACAATTAGACGAAGAACGGAAAAAAACAGAGCAACTATTGCATCGAATGTTGCCTAGGTAACCATACTGTTCTAATAAAGATTGCGTAAGCTTTTAGGCAAATTTATGTTTAATGTATGCTAATAGCTCTAATTTTTGACTACCTTCACTTGGATTAGTTTTACTGTTTTTAATTCATATCAAATGCATTACGTTTTGTTTATAATGGTTGGATTAAGCCAACTATTTATTTTACTTGAATTTCTTTAGGACTCTAGGGACCAGGGAGCGTGTAATTGATTTCTGCTATGGTTTACGGTTCCATTTCCTCTTTCCCATCTTCCTAGAAGATGGTTAAAGAATTTTGGGACGCTATAAATACAATAAAGTATTCAAGCCGGGTTTCCAATATTCTAAATATTGAGAAACATCTATTCCGTTACAAACTGCGGAAGCGGACATTAAAACTGCTAGTAAAGCACAAGTAAGGTTCTCACTATACAGCTGTGGTGAGATTAATACATCGCCAGAGAGTCGTTCGCGAAACGAAATAAAAGAACTATGTAGGCCAGCGGATGCTGCACATATGCAGTTTATGAGTTCAGAAAAGGCTAAGAGTCATTGCAAGAGAAACGGAGATCTTTGGAACCATTTTTGATGTATCAGAAATATCTCCCCATATTGGTAGGAGAGGATGTGATAGAATGATACTGAAAACGCATTCAGAATCAGAAGTGCGTTTATATGGAAGAATAACTTTATTATTATTCATTGCAACGCAACAATGCTTTTACAACAATAGGCAAGCGTTGTATATTTCAACAATGCGAAGCAATCCAACAATAAATACAAAATCCGGACACACACACGCGCGCGCGCGCGTGGTAGCTGACAGAACCTATAATACATTAGCGTGAGGATAAGGTGTGGGCAAGTGTTGGGAGACTGTTGCCATTTTTTCTAGAAATGTTAGAGGTCGCATTGTTCGCAAGCATTTCATGAGGAAGACTGTTCTGGAGGGACAGCCGCTATTGCAGTTGACTATAAAAGGATGTTGAACAGCTGATATGCATGTTTTTTTAACAGACGCTTCAGATAGCGGTGAGATGATGCATGCTAATTCAGTCAAGGAGTGTGCATCGAAGTATTTACAGAAAAGACAGAGCTGAAGTAGGCCATCACTGAGAGAGAGAGAGAGAGAGAGAGAGAGAGAGAGAGAGAGAGAGAGAGAGAGAGAGAGAGAGAGAGAGATTTAATCCTATCTAGAGATATGCGTATTACTGAAGGATTTGATTTGATTTTTTTTTTTTTTTTTGCAAAAAATAAAGGCAAGAATTATGCTTCGATAGCATTGAAGGTGAGTAAGTTACTTTTCCCCACTTAAAAATGGTATGGAGATCAGTGTTTAAGTCACTGGTAGACATTCTTGAAGCTTGGAATATTTGAGAAATACAAGGTTTGTCAAAGAGAAATTCGCAAGATTATTGGTCAATGAAAGGTTTAAAAGAGGATAGACGATAAAAAAAAAAAAGATAATTGAAGCTCTCCTACCTTGACGGAAAAGTTTGAGTAGAGGGAGCTACCCACCTACCATGACACACTTGGATTGACTAGAGAGAAAGCTAGGTGTGATAAGAAGGCATAGTATAATCCATACATGGAATACAATACTAGCGGGAAGAGAAGCTGTTTAGTTACTTGGTTGATTGTAATTACAATTAAGGAACTAAGGCTGTGGATGTATTATACCTGCTGTTCTGATGTGGATGTTCCCCGGCCGTTTTTCTGTTTTGGGTGGGAAAACTCCCTCCACCTCTTTATGATTTCTATCACCTCGTATTCATCTGAAAAGATCTGATAATTTTTGAATGGATATTTTGTGTAGAGGTTTTAAAGAAACCTGAGTATCAACTCGACAAGTTGTACCGGTGTATGATATTGCTGTTGCCGCAACTTATCACTTCCTGCTCGGCATAGGAAAGTATTCAAGTCCTCTGGAAATTGAACTTAACAAACAGAATTTTTATATTCTTTTTTTTTTTTTTAAATCACGTTTTATATTCTAATTTTATCCGTTTTTTTTTTTTTTACTTTTTTATCCCATCGCTTTTGAAAATAAATATACGTTTTTATTATAACCGTTTAATAGATTTTCGCAAGTGATTTTCTCTTAATCCATCTGTTTGTATTAAAACCAATCCCTATTGATCTCATCTCTTGCAGTACCGTGGCTGAGAACTTAAAGGCAGGTCTTCCTGTGATACCGGAGAAATTCGAGGAGGTCACCATTTACTTCAGTGATATCGTGGGCTTTACAACGATCTCCGCATACAGCGAACCAATGGAGATTGTCGACCTTTTAAATGACCTCTACACTGCCTTTGACAGCACCATCAATCATCACAATGTTTATAAGGTAAGACAGGCATTTTTCTTGTGATTATTCAAATCTCAAATTTCTCTATCCTTAATGCGTTCCTTTAAATACTTCCTTTTCTTGACGGGAAGTGACGTACCTCCTTACATGGTTAATTAGTTGCGAATGCCAGTGGAATACTGACAATAAAACGCCCTTTTTAACTGTTAAGTATTTAGATAACACGTTATAGCTTAATGAGCGATATTCTGTTATCTGTGACGTTGCCAATGAAGAAGTGACGTCATGCTCACGCGAGTACATTGTTGCTATTTTTCATTGATTACTGAAGATTAGTGATTAGTAGCTGGAAAGGCTATGATAATAGCTCTCATTACCATTCGCTATACATGATAAAGTCTGAGAGAGACAGAGTGTGTGTGTGTGTGTGTGTGTGTGTGTGTGTGTGTGTGTGTGTGTGTGTGTGTGAGAGAGAGAGAGAGAGAGAGAGAGAGAGAGAGAAAGCCCTCTTTGGTGAATAATTTTCACAGCCATATTAAAGGAAATGCAGTTTTTAAAACCTGAAAATAAAAACAACCAGCGCACCATATAAAAAAAACAGAATCTTAATCCAGCGATTGCAACGCGAACTAAAATACCCTAGCAAGAAATTTAATCTTTGAATTTCGATCTTCTTGTTTTATTTTATTTATTTCCTATTGCCATCTTTTTTCGTCGAATATTTTCGTGTCGTTTCCAGCGGAGAAAAAATCCTGCGAATTTCAACAAAGACGGAATGTCTGTCAGAAAGGAGAAGCAGAATGTGACAAGAAAAAAAAAAAAAAAAAACATACCAATGAGAAAGAATTAGATATCACTAAGAAAAATTTTGAGAATGACAAACTTAGTCGGGGGGGGGGGTTGAAATTTTGGGTCCAACATACCTCTTAATGATAGTAGCAAAGAGTTATTGTATTACATTTGTCTCAGTTGCTAACTTTTCTTTTGTTCGGGGGGGGGGGGGAATGCCTGTGCAGCTCTGTGGAATTGTCGTTTGCACCCGTACCATATCTCCTCTATCAGTTTCCGAGTTAGTCGATCATTGGAATAGGCAAGTATGGTTACACTTCCTGGAAACTCGGGTTTACCTCACCACCTGAAAACAATTGACACTAGAACTCAGACTATTTCAAACAATAATAACTGTTAAAGGCCACGAGATGGCAGCAGTTGTTTGCAGATACCTATGGAACTCATCGTAAGCCTTAGGCCTGCTATTGCGAGAAATAAGGGCAGAGTTGGCTGCTTATCACTCTTCAAAAAAATCAGATTTAAACGATTTTGCCTACTTCCTCGGAAAATAAAAGGAGTTATATGATTTTTTTTCATTTTTTCTTTGTATTTTCTCATCTCAAAGTTTTCGATATAATTCTCTTGCGATTAGCTTTATAAGCCATTCATGGTGTGTCCCTTCGCAGCCGTGGAATAATACAATCGGTTAACGTGGGTTTAAGTACCGACACATTCCTTTAGGGGCCGAAACCAGAAAAATGAAGATTAGGGTTAAATTATAAAATTTGCCTCTTTGACAACGTTACTGTAAAGGAGGAAGGAAAGAAAGTACAAAGCAAGGATTGGGTATAGTGTAACCGACCAACTCAAAAATAATTTACTTTTTCCATGCATTTATTTATTTATTTATTTTAAATTAATTTTTTTACTTTCAGGTAGAAACCATAGGAGATGCGTATATGGTGGTAGGAGGGCTTCCTCAAAAAACGGCCGACCATGCTGAGCAGGTGGCCACAATGGCACTAGAGTTACTGCACGTGTGTGGGCAGTTCAAAATCCGACACATGCCCACTGTGCCTTTGATGTTGCGGATAGGTATACATACAGGTAAGCTACTTAAAACCTGCACTTATTTACGACCGCATTTATTTTGAAAAGCTGTAATTTGCTTTTAAGTAACAGCGTAAAGTAGCGAATAACGATAAAAAAAGCAACCTAACTTTCGTCTTGGTAATCCTAGTAACTCAGATTGCGAAGGTAGCAGATCGTATTTAATGGCGTGTAAAGAAATATCGAAGTGGCTTTCATTTATCATTCCCGCTTTTTTATTATTAACCAGCAAGGCTGCTTCTCTGCGTTACCATGAATCCGTAAAAATGATGGGGCCATAACTTCCTCGTGGCAGGTTTATGGCTAACAGAGTTTTTTAAATGGCAAGTCTAACGATGATCTCCATCTTTTAATTGAATGTCCTGATTTACGTCCTTCAGGACGTCATATCGTTAAGTAAATTTTATTCGCTAGTAGAAATTATCAGTTGAAAACTATTTTAGGAATGTACTGTTGTCGGTTTCAGTCTGATGATCGAGCAACAGTTAGTGCGAGAGTATGCACGATTCCAGTCGACGAGAGTTTGATAATATCTACAGCATATATATCGAAACTATTCTAACAGAACATGTACGATTCTGCATCAGTTTTAATTTCGATTGCTATCAAATTATAAAATATTTTATTATAAAATTTAATAATTTTTGAAAGATTACAATATTCCATTGGTGATATAATAAACTATTTTAATTGACTATTGCGATTCGCGAACTAAATTGTTCATTGGTCAAGACTCTAAAAGCAATTTTCGAGTCATTCATATTATTTTTTTTTTTATACGGATGGAATATGAATACTCTGTTTTAAGCAGTTGACAAAAATATCGAAGCAATTTTTAATTTTCTTAGAAATAATAATTTAACTGATATTTACTTTCAAATAACCGAAAAAAATTCTAATATAATTTAAATTTTTTGTAAAATTCTAAAAATAATTGTTATACCTTTATAAAATTTATATTAATAAAATATAAATTTAAAAAACCCAAGAAATATTTCGCATTCATCATAGAAGCCTTATCGAAAATATTAAATTTGTTGTGTTAAGAAATACAAGTCGTAAGTAAACTTGCTGTAAAAAGGAAATAACAGGTTATTTCATTCTGGTAAGGGACCAGCAATATTGATTCGGCCACTTTCAATCCAGCTGATATTCTACCCCTCACTGCCCACCTTTGGATTGAAGCTATGGAAAGGTTCTGGGGAAACTCACGCGGTTGCATTCGACAGTTCTAGGGCATTTGATCTGGTTTGGCCCAGAGATCTTCTTGGCAAACTATCACCCTATAGTCTGCCACCTATGTTTACAATTAATTGTTCCCCAGCTTGTATTCAGATTTCCCCACCAATGTAGAAATGCCCCAGGAGTCTGCACTTCTGTATTCAGTTTTATTTCTTCATAAATGGCTACTTCTGAACAAAAATTGAGAGTTAACAATGTTTTCACATGGAATCGACTTACCAATTTAACAACAATCAAAACCGAGGAACAGTATGCGTACGATGGGACAAAAATAATCTGTTGATTATAAATTTTATGAGACTCGTCTAAAATAACCAAAACAAATCGAAGTAAAGTTCTTGTTTCAATCTTTAAATTATTGTTTTATTTTATTTTTTTACATGCAACGTTGTTTAGTTTGATTATTTTTCACCGAAAGCATTGAGGGTGTTTGATTGTCGCTGTGCTTTTGAATTCCAAGCATTGTTTAAAAATAGCGCAGTTCAATTACAATTAAAAGGCAACAGACACACTTACTATGTTTACCTTTCTCCATTTCTGAGATGCGATCTTTAAATGCTCAGTTTGATAAAGGTTGTTCGCGTCCTACGGGGTTCGAACCCAGGTCTTCCACCAAGGTGCGTCTTTTAAACCAACTGAATAAGAAAGCTGTCTGTTTCTTCCTAATACTCAGAAGTTTTAAGAAATGGGTAATAAGAAGCTAATTAGATGAGAAGGTAACAGAATTGTATTTTTAAGTAAGTCTAACCATAAGTTTTGTGTTTTGATAAATCACCAACTGAAGGTATGGGTTGCATCTTTAGCAGTTTCTTAGATTCAAAATAACTACAGCAGACGTAAGGATTTTTTTAAATAAATTATATGAGCAATAAGTTTCTTTTAACTTAAAGGTGTGTTTTGCGCAAACGTAAACATAATTATAAAAAAAAATCTTGTCGGTGTGATTGACTGAGTAGATACTGTCTTCTTTCCTTATTAAATTATTATAATAAATTTTTGTTAATAAAATTTTATATAAACTGATATTCTAAAAAGAAATCCAAGAAAATTTTTTAATTTTTGAAAAATTATTAGGCATATATTATAAAATAATTAATACACCTAATTATAATGAAGCTATCCTAACTTAAATAATTTAATATGTCTGACGGGTATAATGCTATATTTGGATTATTGAAAAGTATGAATAAATATATAAATAAATTTGTTGATTATTTTTTATCGAAAAGTAGTTTTATTACATTGAAAATGTAATAAAACTGTGCTTATGTGCTTATTTGAACAATTTTACTACTGTTAGGTCCGGTAGTAGCAGGAGTTGTTGGATTAACCATGCCAAGGTATTGTCTGTTCGGCGATACGGTCAACACCGCTTCCAGAATGGAATCTACTAGTCGGGGTGAGTACGAATGACACATGTCTAACTATATTTGAATATGAGTGCATATGTGCATTCTGAATCTGTGAGTTGTAATCGCAATACTTCTTTAGGCTCGTCCCTACTTGTGATAGTTCGCGTTGAAATTGCTTCTATGGGAGTGAAGCTGAATATCTTGAACATTTTCTCTCAGAAATGTCATCTCAGTGAAGGCTCGTAGATCTGTTTTTTTTCAACGCATGTAAAAGCAATCGTATGAAAGCCTGCCACTTTCAGTGATGCATTATTTTGCTAAGAAACGTTTTCTGCTACATTTTCGATTCTCTACTTTGTGTTCTCTTATCGATAAAATCATCTACTATCTTTTTTTTTTCGTTTGAAAACCTCTTTCTGTATTCTAAAGAATTACTAGAAAAATAAAGACCAATTTTTTCGAAAAAAACCCATTTTCATTAATTTATTTAGAAAATTTCTTTCTTTAGTTCATACACCATTAACTTAATTTCAAAATTATTATATATAATACTTAGAAATAAAATTGGATTGTGAGGGGGGGAAGGAGGATGAATAATCGAACGTGAGATGCGGTGATTAAGATTAATTAATTAATAATTAATACCCTTGGAGGGTTAATGGATGTCAATGCTATAGCCAATGAAGTTCTACCTGAGGCTCCGCTATTGCTGTAACCCTCCTGCTATGATCAGAGCTTTAATAGCTCAATAACACCTTATCCCTATATATATATATATATATATATATATATATATATATATATATATATATAGGGATAAGGTGTTATTGAGCTATTATATATATACATATGATCATTATTTCGATACGATTTAAACTTTTAGCCAGATTTATTTAACATCAAAATATTTTCCTGAGTGATGGCACAACCTTTGACATGGGGAATATTAGGCTATTTCAAAAATAGATCAGCATTTGATTACTGATTCCATTGATGCATGAACGGATGTGCAGAACAATTTTTAATGATTCTATTTAATTTATCTGCACATTTAATAGTGTTTAGAAACTGAGTAATGAACCAAACAGAATAAAAACCAAAGTTTTTTTTTTTTTTTCTTTTTTCAGCTTACCGAATTCACGTAAGCAAGACCACAGCCAGACGTCTAAGGGACGTTGGTGGATACCACATCGAATACAGAGGAGATATTGTACTTAAGGTAATTACAAACAATAGAATCTCTTATGCCTACATTAAATTTCCATTCTCCACGAGGAATTCACTTTAAACAGAGACTACTGTGTGTCTCTTCGTTTGAAAATTGTTTGTTTGTGCCAATATCAATTATTCATGAATCACTCTGTCAGAAGTAGACACTGCCATCTTTGCCAGAGTCAATAAGCTACTCATGCATGCATGTGCACTACAAGCCCGTTAAGCCTACCTGAGGGATCATTACTGAAAATGATCGATCCTCAGATGCTCTTCACTCACGTTGACATAAGCACTTAAGTAGCCGTATCTGATGGGTTACTAGTGTCATTACAGGTTGAATTAAAGTTTGGGGACCCTCATTAGATCCCTCGAGAAGATGCTAAGAGGATTAAGTCCCAAAACTTACTTTTTTTTTCTTTATATATCACTGAACCATTAATGAGAGATGGGGGATGGCAATGTTTGCCCTTTATCCAACATTCGATCACTTCAGTTTTTTTTTTTTTTTTTAATAAGGAAAGTTTATTAATCTTTCTTTCAGGTTGACATTTTGATCGATAATCTATGTCTAAATAAATAAAAATTTCAAAAAATAATAAAAATTGATTAAAAAAATCCTCAGATCACCCAGGGTACAAAAAATAAGCTACTCACGGGTGAGACCCACACATATTAGCACCGTGGGTGAACTGCGGTTTTTATTTTTATTTTTTACATGATGCTGAATTGCTGCTTGAGGTAGCAAAATGAAATTTGTTCAAGCCCACTGCAGATCTTCGCTCTGAAGCAGGGATGGTGTTCTCACACCGGGCAATGAAACTCATATCTCACCGAAATATATATAATCTAAAACTTTATTTACTAAGCCTTTCGAAATGCACATTCAAATAAAAATAGAATCTTTTGTGCAGTCTTGAAGTTGAATTTTGTTTCTCCTCTAGGGTAAAGGAAAGCATTCCACCTACTGGTTAATAGGCAAAGATGGATTCGATAAAGAACTTCCCACCCCACCAGAATATGCAGGGTAAGTTCAAGTTGGCTGATCATAGTAAACATTTAAATAAATAACAGCGAAAAAAGAACGTTACAAAATAAAATCTCTCAAATTCAGCTATCTAAAAAATGTTATCCAAAAGCTGGCTCTTTTTAAAAATTGGTTATAATACAGTAAAACCCCTTTTTTACACTTTTCTATAAAAAAGGGGTTTTACAGAAAAGTGGACTGATGGAAAAAAGTGTAAAAAGCAGGAAATGTAAAAAAACGTTTAAATAAGGCTAAAAGATGACTTACTGCTAGTATGTGAGTCTACATACCAGATTACAAAATTTAATAACTGAAAACAAATGAATTTACGATTACTTACATTTATCTATTCAAAATAATATTTATTTGTTGATTGTTTTTGCTTTTCGTTTTTTTTTTTTTTTTTGACAGCGCAAGATTGCTTTGCATTGAGTTCAATGCTTGACCTCTTTTTTTACAATCGTGTTCAAAGTGGACACGGAGAGTCCAAGATCGTATGCTAAATGCACACGTGTTCCGGCATGCCAATTTACACGTCGCAGAATTGTCATCTTTTCTTCTACCGAAATACATTTTCTGTCTTTTTTCCCCATGTTACTAACATGGATAATCCACCACCGCAACTTGAAAGCGACTTTCACACGCTAAATTACGTTGCAGAAATTCTGCAATATCAATTCGTGCTGTGATTGAAAAATCACGGTATCGCTCATCACTACAGCACTGCGGCAAGCGTGCAGGTCACCGTGATTGCGGAAACGAAACTACAGCCGAAAGTAAGTAACGCCATCTGGGAACAGAAATGCGCAGATTTTCGCAGCAACCGATTCGAAAATCAAAATTGCCAACCGAGAAAAAAACGCAAGTCACGAGAAATAACGTCCACATCAAGTTGTTAATGGCGGGAAAACAACACATCGTAAGAATGGGCCTTAAGACGGGACCAACGGAAAATGACGTAAATGGCAGGAAAACGTAAATTGCGGGAATGTAAAAACGGGGTTTTACTGTATATTTATTTAATTATAACATATTTTATTTATTTAACTATATTGTTATAACACATCTATAGTATATTCTATATAAGAAAGGGGAGAAAAACACAGTATTAGAAATAAAATCGAAAATTATACTAAAACATAGGCGTCCAAGAAGCGGACCCGGTGTCATTCCAAGTCTGGTGAAACTCATCTTACATCTTAGGACATTTATAAACATGTCCTAAGATAGAAGGACATGCAGTTTTATTAACCCGATGCAGTTTTAATTTCGCCCAAGGCGGAATTAAAACTGCATCGGGTTAACTAGGAGGGGGGGGGGGAGAGCCACGTCGGCAAATACGAACATCACTGAGTCCTCATTTCCAACGAACACAGCTTGAATGCTAATTCCTACCTGGGGATTGTTTCTGACGAGGGATTGCCCTACACGATGATGATGTGGCCCAAAGGGTCTGAACTCTTCCAATAACACAACGAATGCCTCATATTACAAGGCTCGCATTGTGTAAGGATGGTTTTTAGAGCATAACCAAGCATTCTATTTGCTTCCATGGATACTTAATTCTCCTCATTTGAATTCCATTAAACATGTGGGATCATATGAAATGCAGCATTGATGGTGGACGCCAGTGTCTGGCTTGGTCGCTGATCTTTGAGACCTTATTCTGTCTATTTAGTCCAAAATACCTCGGGATAGCGGACGTGGTTTAGTGAAATCAATGCTAACACTGGCGCAAGAGGTTTCCTCGGTCAAAAGAAGTCCAACACGCTACTATGTTAGAGGTCACAATGTTTTGGCTCATGACCGTATATTACGATTGCATTTATTGAATTTACAGACTACTTCGTCAGAGATGTATCATAGGGACTGCCGTGTATCCTTTCGTGGCAATGGTCAATGACTATATTGCCTAAAATCAACTGTAGGCTACATTATCGGCTTATAGAAATGGGAGGAAGAAAGGTATACGTGAAGATCCAGGAGATATCGCCAAAGAGCATTCAAAAAAGGTGGTATGGAACATTTGAGCAGTTCGATGCGAACAACCATCAACCGAAAGTTTAAAATTTTACAGGAGATTCAAGTAAGTAGCAGGACACGCTACTTAAGCGCCGTACATTCTCGTTTTCTACGGAGCGGTAGATGCACATAAGCCAAACAGCAACTATGGCATTCAGTAATGCAGATTACACCAGTGTAAACAATAGCATCACTAGCCTGTGGATGTTCAATCACACTAAGCCTTTCTGATCGAATGGATGAATACGAACATTGTGGACTCAACTGGGAAACAACTCATGCCTGCCCGAGACCATCACTCCAGGCGAGAAGTTTAATGCTTAGTGTGATTGAACTTCCTTCCAGGAAGTTCAATCACACCAAGCATTAAACTTAGTGTGAGCATAGGGCCTGGAAGGACGGAGCTTCCGTCCTTCCAGGCCCTACGCTCCCAAACATGTAACACTTCTTGACTTCTTACACTGTGACTTTTACGGAACAGACGACATAACAACATAACAATGCACCATGTCGTGTTGCAACTGTGACTGCGACAAAATCTGAGAATAATGATTTAAGAAAACCTAACTCGCCTGCACACAGTAGAGACAGACGAGTAAAGTTTACGATCACCTTCGTTCCAAAGGCCAACGGTGGAACGATATGGAACTTTGAGTGTGGGCTAGTCCAGTACATTCCACAACCGCACGAGGAATGGATGGTCATCATGGTGAAGGATCTTTCTGAGGAATGTTCTTGAGGTGTGTGTAATAATGTGGGTGCTCTGATATATGGTGCTGTTACAATGCTTATTCCGACATGAGATAGATGTGGAGATTTTCCAAAATACGAGAGTAGTATGGGAGGCGGTTTGAACAAGATCAAGATCAAGATAAGATAAGGAATCGTGACGTGATTGGTTGATGACGTCATTGTGTGCATGGCTTCATGGGTGTGGAATGTTTGGAATTTCCGTGTGGACAAGTGTGTCACTGGCTTCAGTTGTTGTGTTTTGGTTCGCGTATGGGATTATGGGTGATGGTAGAGATAAGGATTCGTGTTGTGATTGGTGGTGCAATTCTGACAAGATGAAGATCAAGATAAGATAAGGAATGATGACGTGGGTGTGTGTTGTTTTGAGATGTAGATAAGTGACGTCATTTGTTATTTGTAAATAAATGTCGTCATTTGTTATTTGTAAATAAGTGACGTTGTTGTATTGAATGGAAAGGATGATATTAGTGGATAAGAAATCGTGTCGTGATTGGTGGTGCAGTTCTGACAAGATGAAGATCAAGATAAGATAAGGAATCGTGTCGTGTGTGTGTGTTGTTTTCAGATGTAGATAAGTGACGTCATTTGTTAGTTGTAAATAAGTGACGTTATTGTTTTGAATGGAAAGGGAAATATATTAGTGGATAAGAAATCGTGTCGTGATTGGTGGGACACTTTAAACCAGATCAAGATCAAGATAAGATAAGGAAATGTGACGTGAATATTTGTCGTCATTTGTAAATAAGTGACGTTATTGTTTTGAATGGAAAGGATGATTTTAGTGGTTAAGTAATCGTCTCGTGATTGGTGGGACACTTCTGACAAGATCAAGATAAAGATAACATTAGGATTCGTGACGTGAATGTTTGTTGTTATTGAGTTTGGAATGATAATTTAATTTAACTATATTCTATGTCACACAAACATACAGTTTTTTTTCTTCTATAGATGGTTGTACTAATTTTCCAATACATTTTGGGTATTTCTTTCTTGTTAAAGTGTGGGAATTCTTAGAGAAAGTCGTGATGGCTCTCGTGTTTCGAGCTTTTCTGAATAATTAATTATATACTTAAAGTACCTGTCCTTAAACACACACACACACACATAAGACATAAAAATCGCTAATGTGTCCATGTTGATACTCTAATATATACCCTATGATTATTCTTATGGAAAAAAAAATACTATTCAGTATTAGAATTACGCTTACCAAACAACATGCGATCAGATATGTTTAAGTTAAAAAAGTACTTACAGCTTTCCAGATGACTCTTCGAAATTCGATTATTCCAAAATAGTTCAATTTTATATCCACAACACAACACAAACACAAAAACCACAAAGAATGAAATTTCTGTAAATACTGTAACCTGAACTAGTTACTTCGTCCTTTAGATTACGGAGCGTAGATGGTGAGGTTTCGTCATTGCAATATCCCCCAGCGAGCGCTTTTCTTCAAAGGGGATGACATGAGTCACAACCGTAAATTGTGAATTTATTTTCCAACACTGAATATTTCTCATTAAGTCTTTTACAGTAGGTTTTCTGAATATTCCAATTGTTGATTAACATGTATTCACAGAACACAAACACAAATCTGAAAAGAACATTTCACTTTTTCATTATAGCTTACTGTGGCTAACATATATTCACACCACAAAACACACAAAACATAGGAGTTGATAGATATTTCTGTAAATAACCAGAAAAGCTAGTGGACTACTTAATTTACTTTAGTATCCGTTTGGTTCTCTGTATTAATCTTTCCCACGGGTGTCCTTCCTCGGTAGGAAGCTCTATGCGCTGTTTTGTTTAGGGTAAGTGTTATTTCCGGTTTCGAATTCCGATTGCTGTTAGAGTATGGAATTCAGACAAGTGAAATTATTATTATTTTTTTCAAATTGATTGGTTATTTTCTGTATTTTACTTTTAAAAGTCATATTCAAACAGAATAACTGAGTAGAATTAATAAATATATAAAGTATATGTGAATTTATTTTCCAACACTGAATATTTCTCATTAAGTTTTTCTTAAAGTTCCCCAAGCTTAGTGGGAAAGTCTATGCGCCGTTTTGTTTAGGGTAAGTGTTATTTCCGCTTTCGAATTCCGATTGCTGTTAGAGTATGGAATTCAGACAAGTGAAATTTTTATTTATTTATTTTTTTTCAAATTGATTGGTTATTTTCTGTATTTTACTTTTACAGGTCATATTCTAAGAGAATAACTGAGCAGAATTAATAAATATATATAAAGTATATGAGAATTTATTTTCCAACACTGTATATTTCTCATTAAGCCTTATCCGGTCGCCTTTTGTTGTACGTAGGTGAGAAATCGTGTGTTTTGTTTCGAACTTTTGGTTTCCGCTGGGAAATTACCAATATAACTATTAATTTTACCTTCGATTCCTTGTGCTCTTAACCTATTTCTGTAAGTAGACTTTATTTATGAATTATTTTCCCACACTGTTAGTTTTCATTCATTAACCTTGTTTCTAGATAACGAACAAATAAGACTTTTACTTCAATGAATCAAAAAAAAAAAAATTATCTGGTTACTTTGTGGCATGAAATTTCACAAGGAAAAAAAAAATGTTATCTTCTTTCTTAAATTTGTATAACACATCTACGACACCCAATTTGTTCATTTAATTTACACATTTTATTGAACGAAATATTATTTACAAATTGTATTTACTGAATCTAACAATACAGAAAATAAATAAATTGAAAAATACATCAAAGGTTCTTCCATGGTTGTGGAATTACCATCGTATGGTTTTGACAATGTGATTCTCATCTGAAAGTTAATTTTCATTTGGTGGTTGTTTGTTGGGAATTTATTACTGTAGTAGTAAAATTAAGGGTTGCATATTTATATTTTCGAATCCAATACGTATACTTCAGAGAATTATTAAAAGCACAGAATCTTTCGTTATGTTTCCAAAAGCATTTAAAAGTACACATTATGTTTTGGGCATCCAATTTCATTTAAATCAAGAACAGGCCTCCCTATTAACTTCGTTAATGTTTTTGATTTTTCTCTTCCTTTGGCAAGTAATATATGATATTTGCATGTTGATTCTATCATCCAATCTCTTAGTTTGTCCAAAGCTAGTGAACCAATTTCCCACTTCAGCTGATGGTTATATTTTATTAACCAAGAATTCTGTTTTTTAACTCTTTCAGGTAATTCTTTCCAACTACAAGGTGATTTTGTCACTGCATATCTTACACTAAATCCATCAGAAATACAAATTTCTTTAGGAAATAAATTTGAACTGCTATTCAACAAAAATTGTACATCAATTATCCCAATGATAAGTGAAAATTCGTATTTTTCACCCACTGTCGATTTTTCATAATCGTTTTCCTTCATTCTTCTTCTTCGATTACTTCATATGGCACCACAAATAAATAGTTATTTATTATTATTTCACTGATTATTAGCTCTGATCGTATACTTTATGGTAACTTTCGTTTACAAAATTCTAAACAATTAGAACTTTTCACAAAGAAACTTTCAATGAATTTGTGGCTCACCCATTATTTTTGCATTACCAAACACAAATCACAAAACAGCAGCTGCAGTGGATGAACGATTACCTTAAGTCCAAACTCACTCGACTCTCTGGTATTTTCTTATAGTACTGTTTACACTTACCATCCCCTACCCTGACCGTTCCTTCAAAAATGAACCTTTGCGCAGATGACTCAACGACATGTTTTCACATGCTGTTGGATATACTGTTGGTGTGTTTTTATCTTACTTTGTGTAGGGAAAGGTAAAATTTGTATATGTGTTATCTGTAGAGTACAAACATTTTCTCTATGCCAAACTTTAAAGAAGTGTTAAAGTCACGTTTTGTTGGTTTAATTAGATGCTTCTCTCTTTCTCTCTCTGTAAAATAACCAAATTCTAACAGTTCGGATTTTCGATTATGTGAACGATTTGTTTTCAGATAACTCAAATAATGTCAATAGATAGCATTAGACAATTTCTAAAATAATCAATACATGGATTTTCGTTTTCAACACTTTTTTTTTTTTTTTTTCCTGTCCTGGCATTAATTTCACAGTTGTAATTTTTTTAAAATAATTAAACAGAATTGCATTAAGATATAAAGTTGTGGATTTAAATATCAAGATCTAATCAGAATAACTGAGTAAAAATTCACTGTGGAAAAACACAACAACAAAAACACATCTTTGTTCATTTAAGTTTACAAATGCACATTTTATTTTGCTGAAATACTATTTACAAGTATATTCACTGAGAAAAATTCGAAACATGTAATTACCTAAAATATTTCACAATATTTAGTTAGACT
Source organism: Typopeltis vanoorti (assembly GCF_054136105.1). NCBI lineage: Eukaryota > Metazoa > Arthropoda > Arachnida > Uropygi > Thelyphonidae > Typopeltis > Typopeltis vanoorti. The sequence continues at coordinate 66,175,824 of NC_143569.1, forward strand.
CTTAACATTTTCCAAAGAGTTCAATGAATACAATTTTTGTTACTCACTATTTCTTGGTTACATTACATCAAAATAGCTGGTCACGCAAAAGAATTTTTAAATCAGATACCATGGTAACCACACTTCCATACGTTTGATATTGTGTCAGTCTGGAAATGACACCATGCCTCGCTAAACATTCTGTGTATTCTTTTGTCAGCAAATATACACAAACAGTTTTTGTAAAATGTTCGTAAATGTCCCAAAATAAAGAATCTTTATCGAATTGGATAAAATCTTGAAAGTCTAATTTTACCATTGATGAATTTAAATGTTGAGCGATAATTTTTCCCATTAATCGGACAGATGGTAATTCAGTTTCCAAAAATAGTAAATGATTATCAATGTCGTACATTTTTGTTGAAAATCTCTCAGCTTCTTCACAACTAATAGAAAAAACCTTACTTCCATCAGCTCCTGTATCATCAAGTATTAGTTCCCCATCTTGGCATTTCAGAATATAACAATCACCGAGGTCCATTTCGTAGTCAACTCTTCTTTGCAAGTAGCCGAGGATATCAGACCACTTCGTGCGTAATTTTTCCCAAGTGGTCCGGGATAAATACATCACAATGTACGTGTCTTCTAAAATAATAATCGGTTTCCATCCTTTTAGAGCTAGGTGAAGAGTTTTGTCTCGTGCTATTTTCCTGAAGAAAGAAAATTTCAATGACTTTTGTGGCTCACCCATTATTTTACTTTACTTTACTTTCCTGGATACCAATCACCACAACACAATACGATAACTTCACAGGATGAACGAATTGTCGTAACTGCAAAGACACTTGACTCGTTTATTTTTCCTTATAGTACTGTTTACCTGACCCTTAACCCTGACCGTTCCTTCCAAAATGAAACTTTTGCGCAGATGATTCACGGACATGTTTCTACATGGTGTTGGATAAACCATGACGACAATGACGGATGTGTGTCACCCTGGGAAAATTCCAAGATATCTTATCTCAAAAACATCACCCACAATTCCATAGCCAAACAAAACATGACAACAATGTCGTTATGTGTTTGGATATTTCTGGGGAACATATGTCTCTCACACTGTGATATCACAGAGGGTGACAGATGTCTTCCCTGCAATGCTCCCCCAACCTAACCCCATCACCCTAGTCTCTCACCATCCCCTCTCCTCCAGAAGATGTCTGCTCAGCCTAGTGGATATGAGTGAGCTCATCGTTTGCAGATATATTTTAGTGATGTCACCTCCAATTGATACTGATAACTTTTTTGGGAAAAAAAAAATTTAAAAAACTGGTTTTTTATGATAACTTTTTAGGAAAAAAACGCATTTTTTATGAAAACTTTTTTGGAAAAAAAAAAAACGCGTTTTTTTATTTTTTTTAATTTTTATTTTACACGTCACGATTCCTTATCTTATCTTGATCTTGATCTTATTCAAACCGCCTCCCATACTACTTACGAGGAAGTGCCTGATTTTGCAGCGCTGAATTTAGCGCTTGAGCGAAGTCCTATTTACTTTTTTTTAAATAAAAAAAGGTTAAAAATATGAAATATATCAAACATACTCGTAAGACAGATATTTATTCCATCTGTTTAATTTTCTCATTACTAGTAAGATATATTCTCTCTCTCTCTCTCTCTCTCTCTCTCTCTCTCTCTCTCTCTTTCTCTCTCTCTCTCTCTCTCTCTCTCTCTCTCTGTTTGGTCTTCCTGTTTCAGTTTTTTTGGAATTGAAAACTATATTGTGAAGTGAATTTTATTGAATAAAATATTCTATTGAATATTTTTCTCTTTTCTCATGCTTCGTACAGTGACCACCACGGGTGAGTAATATTTTATTTCCACGTTTTTGGTTATGACCTTGAAAGAAAAGTACTATACCATTTATATCTAACGTTAAATATAAACCTTTCACATTAAAAGCAGACAATTCTATGGACGGTAATATTAATATAAAAGCAAATCATTATCATTATTACTGGAATGTGGATGATTCATGAATAAATTTACATGGATCGTTCATAAAGTTATTTTATTATTATTTAAAACTAAATTTTATTTCTATAAAGTTTTACAATATTAAATTTTGTTTTCAAAAATTAAAATATATAGTCTTACTTTTCCGTGGACATAAATGACATTTAAAGATTAAAAAATCGGTTTTTCTTCTTTAGATTTTCCAAAACTCTTCTGTAACCGAAAAATTATTAAAAGTAACTACATTTTTAAATGATTTAAGATAATATTTAATTCATAATCTATCCTTACAACTTCTACCATTTTGTGTTATATTTCTTAATCTTATAGATTCGTGGATGAAGAAATATTCAAGGCTCTAGGCAGAAAGAAGACGAATGGCCTCATGGGTGGATTTGTGGAAACTCCATTAGGAACCCCTTTAACAACCACACCATCTCCGAGAACACAGGGAGCTCATGGAACTAATCAAGATATATTGGAGTCCATGATTGAAGGCAGTTTGAGTCCTTATTCACCTCTATCAGATGTGGTACAAGAACATTTGCATTCTCCCTTCACACCCACTACCACGGTATTATTACCTTCGCCTCCAAAAGGCAGAAGAACTAGTGGTGCTTCGATTTACGCATCTTTAGGAAGTCGAATTCCCGAATCAGAATCAACAGCTGTCAAAAACATCGATGTACCCATTTCTCAGGACGACATCACCTTAGATCAAAGACCAGCGATCAAAAAAAGCTTGGTTATGCGTCAGAGGAATCTGGAGAAAGGTCAAGCGAAATCTCTACCTCATTGTTTGACCTCACCAAGTACTAGTCATCGGTCCAGTACGACAAGTTTAGTGTCTACTGTCTCTCAAATCGAAACCGCATTTGTGGAGTAACGCTACTATAAAACGCGCTGTTTTCAACAATAATGGCACAAGAATCCTTGCACATTGGACTCAAACCCAACTACAGATCACCACTGTACCCATCGTACAAGTGAGGCTGTTTTGGAGACTCGAAAAAAGAAAAGTGAGAAAATGGTGGTGTACAAATGAAATCCAATCTCTTTATAACGCAAAGGATGCATTTCGATATTGTCCAATGGCTCACTCTAATATGTAAATAGAGCAACGAAAGAAAATTGAGTAATGACGTTGGATTTAGTACAAAGAACAACACTATACAATTATTGTTTATGAATCAGCCAGGCGATGAAATTACCTTGAAAATGAAAGGCCTTAATAAGTATAAGTATGGATTGTATGAGATATCTCCGTAGCAAGCGGAGGGTCTTGAATTATTTAAATGAAAGCAAGCTTCCAAAGACTTAAGTCTATATCGATGAAATAAGAATTTTGGCACTTTCCTGACATGTTTCTCAGCTACCACGGCTCATTCAAATAGCCTGTGCTCCAGCAGCTTATAATTCACCTTCATCTTCGCCAACTATTGGTGTTAGTATACTTAGACATTTCCAAGTTTAAGTGAGACTGGTATACAAAACTACTATAGATCCGCGATTCTAGAATGTTAAACTCATATAAGTTTAAATTATTTAATTTCAATTTAAAAAAAATTAAAGCTTGAAATGCTTAAAAGATAGAAACACAATAAAGAACGAATAAAATAGTGGGATTAACTGTCATCGACAAGGAAGAAACTCAGTTAATTTATGCATTTCAGAAATTATTGTCTAAAGCAAGCAAAGCGTATTTCATATTTAAACAGTTCGTCTTTTTACAATTCATAAATATCGGAATGTTAAATTAATCATACGTTGTGAACACATCTTCTTTTATCCTGCAAGACATAGCTGCACATTTTAGATATCATCATTAATTGTAGATACGGCACTGCATTCATAAAACGAATTACTTTCATATATTATTTTATAACCGTAATTAATTTATTATTGCTTGTTTTCACCTGGCTGCCATAACGGTCACATGATCTAGTCATTATAAAAAGCAGACGAAAAACTGCAAGTCTACTATTGCATATCAAGCTTAGCGCACAGATAAACAATTGACGTCACTGCACGCATCACGTGTCACTATTCCTTGTGAATATTGCTTACACGCACTTCCAGTCCCTAATCTCGATACCATACGTCATTGTCATATAGTAAATAGAATATGTACAACGTAGCAATCATCTCAAATCTTTAGCACCAGTATTATTTTTAATTATAATTGAAAAAAAAAAATCAAAATAACAACACAACGTCCAAACGTATATAGAGTTGTAGCAATATATAGCTCTTGTGTATAAATATTTATTAGCTTTAGAATTATAAATATTTCGAATCTGAAGATATAAAATCGGAACGTTATATTTAAACTGTCTATTTTTATAATGCTGTAATTTAAATATACGTATTATATATTTAATTTACATCACAATAGCTATAATATTATCGAAGATCGAGGAGCAGAAACGATTTTGCATTTTATGAAAGTCAATGAAGTTTGAAGACAATCAAAAAAGATATAAATGTCTATTTTAACGTCTTAACCGAATAGAATATTAGACATCGTCGGTATCAAAGCATATTGTTCTCAAATCGGCGAAATAAAATTATTCCTTTTAATTGTGAACTTTGCACCATTTTGTGTCTTTGTAAAATTGTTGGTTAATTTCTGTAACACTAAACTGCTCTCAACCTGGTATTAAGATGATGTTGAAAATAAAGGTATGTTATTATGGAGGTTTTTGTGTGTTTTAATCGAATATATGATTCATTAGGAAAAAGAAAATGGAGTTTAACGTACGTCACAATTTAGCGTGGACAGTTGCAGCTCTTTTTCGGACTTCCAAGGCAGATATTCATGCCCATCTTCCAGAAAAGTGGAACTCCTTTTAGGGAGAGTAGTGCAGAACACATTGAAAATTTATCGCAAACTTAAAAAAAAAAAAAAATTACAATTCAGATTATTTTTCGTTTTTTTTTTTTCCCCTGAAGATTCTATTGGTGATTCTTCCTCAACCATAAGGTTTTTGTTGTTAATACCCTATTTTTCTCTTTCTCAAATGTGCAAATTGACGCGAGAATGCAAATTGCATTTACTCGAGATAAAAATAAATCAGCACTCCACAAAGGCACTGTTCGAAATGCAGCATTAGAATGCACATTTGTTTATTTTGAATTTCAAATGCAAGTCAAGACACCCCAGATGTTAACAATCGCGCTGTACGATCGAAACCAATCGATAAAAAATACACGTACTTAAGATGGGATTGAAATATCGACTCTCTCTCTTCTCTCCCCTACGAAAAATCGTAATCCCATACAAAATGCGAATATGATTTTTATTTCATCTCACTGAACGGTTCGATGAAGAGTCTATTATTTCCGCATGAATAATTTGATTACGCAGTTGAGTACTCCCGATAAAGATACGGAAGGGTAACATGACGCAAACGGAAGACGACTCTTCGGTTGCTTGCTCTCTCATTTCTCTTTTAAAAGATAAGTTCTGAATTTTTAATTCGCATTAAATTACATTACAGACTAATGCGTTCCTTAAAAAATAAACCAATGTTTATTTGAATAACAAAACCTCAATTAATTGAGGTATTAAAATGATATCCGACATTTACTACAGAAAATGATTTCCTCAAAATCAACAGAATTTATCTACATGTCCAGTTTCCGATCTATATATGTATATGAACATAATACTCATGCGTTTAGTAATTTAAATGGGAAAAATAAATTATGACGCAAATAACAATTTGACAAATAGAAAATGACATTTTACTTTTAATTATTGGATCCTTATATAAGGACTAGCTTAAAGGGGCGAAGCAAGAATGCTTTTCATCTTCCCCGTTATCTCTGTAGAGGACAGTGTAGGGATAAAGGGTAATTGAGCTATTAAAGCTCTGATCATGGCAGGAAAGTAACAGCAATCGCCGACCCTCAATTAGGACTTCATTGGCTACAGCATTGCCATTCATTACCCTCCAAGGGTATTAATTTAATCACCGCATCTCACGATCGATCGTAACCAAATTTTTAATTATTGGATCTCTGTAATCCAAATTTGTTATACTATTTATATAATATATTTGGGTTTATGTTAGAAATGATTCACGATTTTAAAGTTTAAAAAAAAAATTTTTTCTATATAAAATTATTAAAAGAAATAATAATAAATATACATTATTGTTTTATATCCCAAAATAAAAATAATGTTAATTTATTTTCCGTTTTAACTTGAAACTGTTTTAAAATTTTTAAGGGAATGCAGTTAACTAATAATAAAGTGCACAAATGGTGAGGCGCCCCTAGTGGCAAAAACTGCAAAGTGAAAGTAAAAAAATATAAACGAATTTCAGTTTGTATTATTATATTTAAAGAAAAAATATTCAAAATGAATGCTAAAATTACTAAAAATTAGTATCAAATTAAATACAGAATATTATTTTATTTGAATTGATTTAATTAACAGCAGTATGCTATATTAAGTTGATAATTATAAGTTTACAGTACTGATCATTAAAGTGCATTATTACTATTTACCAGCAATTTTAATCGATAAAAAATATATAAAAAAAAATAAAATCAGTTAGCGCCTTTTATTCCCTTATAGGGAGTAGACGAGGCCTTTAAACCCTATCTAGCTTTTGGAGACCGAGTAGGCAGTTCAATCTCCACAGGTAGCCAATGAGAGATAGATGGCCTATGTCTATCACTAATTACAGCATCCATCGATGAAGAGGCTGGCAAACAAGTGCTGCCATCTCTTGGTACCTAATCCTAACAAGATATGTTACTGGCTGAAATAATGTGGGTACTACAGTCGATTTTCTTGAGTTTACGGGATAACAGCCCGAGTTTCCGGGAGGAAAAACCTGCTTGCCCGTGCCAGAGATCGACTAACTCGGGAATCGGTCGAAAAAAGACTTAAAAAAAGTTCCTCCATTCGGCGACGATAAAAAATGTATATCTGTATAAAGCTTTAAGCCTAAAACATCTGAAACGAAGTTTATAGTTTTTGTAATCTTCATGAAGAAGGCGCTTACACGCAAGGCTGTTAAATTATAGAATGCATCGGATAACCTAACGTCAAGAATCAGTAAGCTTCTAATTATACTAATGGCTACAGAAAATGGGATTTTTGGTTAGGCTTAACTCGTTTAATTAATGTTACTGTAATTCAACACAACCGTGGTTTGCTTGTACGTCGTTTAATTTTATGTTTATGGACATGTTAAATCATATCCGATGTTTTGATTGCATTCCCAATAAACAAACCACTCTCGTAAGGCATCAAATAACAGAAATGACTATGATAACGATAACTGATGTTTACGACATGCAGTTTTGTCTAAGCAGCAGCCATTTGTGAAAAAAACATATTCGCTGTACATAGAGGGGGAAAAAGGGGGGGAAGGACACGCGCGTTATCAATTACATTCAATAACTATCCAAAGAGCGCAGGCCTAGATTTTATCTCCATTTTTTAAATAAAACAAAAAAAGAATAAAATAATTATCAGCCACAGGAGGGAGAAACTATTAAGATGGAAGAAGGAATGGCGAATATTAAGGGCGGTGCCGGTTTAGTAGAACTCACTACTTCGGAATTAGGTTAAAGATAATTTGTGCCATTAAATGGTGTATTATCTTCCTTCGTTGTATGAGATAAAAGTTTTAAGCACGTTGGTAATATTCCAGAACAAACATGAAATGCTGGAAAATAAAATGCCAACTAATTCAAAGGGAAGGCATGTTTTAGCGTCATTTGTCGACCTTAAAACAATCTTAATTTGCTGATAAATGTTTCTTCAGATTGCTTTCGTGCCTCAAAAATAAAATTTTACTACTTAATACGTTTAAAAGGATTAAGTGCTAATTCCAACCCAACCTATTTTGGGTTGCATTTATTTACTTTTTATAGCAATTCCGTCTACGAGTGGTCCTAAACTTATTGTACGTTAAAAAAACGTACCGTACATGGATTTTTTAAGAGGATGTTGTTGTTGTGTTATAACACAACAGCAACGTTTATGGAGAAGTCAAAAGAAGAAAGGGGTTTATGGTTAATGTGTTTCTTGAAGAGTTGAAGGTTGTATTCGTTCAGAAAATGCATGGAAAGGACTGTTTGTAAAAGGACAGAAATATATGGAATGAAGGAAGAACATAAGAAGTTGGATCGGCGAGTCTAGAAGTGAACGGTGTATGGATGTTGACCAGCAGCAGCAGCCCATGTTCTTACGTGATTAGAGGAAGGACTCATTGAGTAGAATGGCGTCGAAGGAAACGCCCGTAGAAAAGGCATAAAGTCAATGAGAAAGAAAGAGCATCTGTTAAGCAAATTGCTATCTTCTGGAAACAATCAAGCATTCTTTTGATGAATCGTCCCAAATTTAAAAACAATATTCTAAGGATAGAACATCCTTAGAATATTGAACTGGCTTTTATAAAGTCTTCGCTGTTGAGCAAAAGTGGAAATGTTTAGAACGAGAAAGAATACCAAGCTAATATTTTGGAGGCTGAAGAGGCTACGGAAGTGATGTGTTTATGGCCCAATGGACCACATTAAAAAAGAACTGATCAAATGTTCTTCCGGGTATAAGGCAGGATTGTGTTTTGCTAGCATTGAAATTCATTCAGTTATGTTCACCACACTTCAGATTTACTAGAATATCAGTGTTTAAATTAGCTGTGGAATATTTTGAAACTTGAATGTGCTAGAGGTTTGGTGAATAACAAAGAAACTGGAATGTAGTGGTTGGACGTTGAGTTGAAAGCATAGATCTTTGGATACGTCGGCGTTAATGGAAAAGATCGGATGACAGGATACCATACATCATCATACGCAATGAACTTCCAAAGAGCATGCCACAATATACATAAAGGATAGAAGGGAGTTCAACTATTAAGTCCGCGATGCCAAACTCAATCAGATGACTTGCATATATCAAGAACGAGTTTATCTAAATCTTTCCATAACTTGTGTTCAAAAGTAGATAAGGTTTGCAAAGTCTTCTGTGGAACGTACATGGTGGAATCCTTATGGGTGAGCATTATTTAAGATGGACTTCTGGATAGTGAAGAAGCTAGCTGTTTGATGACTTTTCCATCGCAACTGAGAATCGGTAAGGGCAATGCGACTATGCTTTGATGTCTAATTTTATCTACCGTTTTAGGAATAGGCTGGATATAAGCTTGCTGTCATGCTGATTCAGACATAACAGTAAACAGGGCATTCAAGGTAGGTGTTATTTCTTGAGCTCAAGTTCTGAGTATAACTTGAAGGATAACATCTGGACCAGAGGACTTAGTGGCAAGACTATTGAGTATTTTCCTAATGTTCTTCTGAGGAAAAATCAGAGGAAATAGTAATGGTGGTTCGTGGAATAATGGGGGAGATTTACCTTGGACTTCTAAACAAGAGTTAAAGGAGACGATTGAAGACAAGAGGTCTCCCTTACCTATAGAAGACGCTGTCATTATTCCTCCAGGATGACAGACAGAGGTGGAGACATCGCAGGGTAAGAAATTTTGCCCAACAGCCTTGGCAAGAGATTAAATTAATTGACTCCTATTTCAGCAGGAGGTAAGTTTAGTGCATTCACCCCTTACAAAACCTGCTTTAGATTTGTTGATGATTTTTTGCAGTTATTAAGGACTATAGTGTAAGCTGCAATTTTTAACTACTCTGTCAAGCCTTTAGATTAGGAAAGTGGGAGAAATAATCAGTCCATGGAAAAGAAGCAGAGAAATCTCAAGTCGTCTTAACTTCCGCATTGTAGTGTCATAGGATACGAAGCTGGGGAAAGGATGATCTTTAGAAAAACACGGGCAAGGTTATGATTAGCGATGCCGAGAGGAGAGCTAATATCAGCTTTAGTGTATTTCGAGAGAGAGGGGTTAAGAAAAGGTTCAGGGTGTTGGAAGAATTATGAGGATTATCTAGAATTCGGTAAGTAGGTCAACAATTTGAGTTAAGTCGTTAACGATCGCAAATAAATGAGCTCTCTCTCTAAGCTTGTGAATTAATGAAGTTAGAGAGGGGGGGAGCAGTCCGAATTATGAATGTTGAAACCTCCAAGGAAGACTATCACACTGTTTGGATGATTCGACTCTATATTGAGCTTTCAGCGATAGATAATAACGAGAGATTTTTATCATTATATAAAGAAGATTCCGGGTCTGATAATCTTTGGCACGAGACATTCTGATGGGGAGGGAGTTCTCTGTTATAAAGAGCTGAAAAAGTACATTACCTTGATACTAAAAGTATTTTCGTCGGAAGCTGAAGAGAGAAAAAGAATAATAGAACCCTGTCATCGTAATCAATTGAGTACGATGTAAGTATGAGATCGTACTGACGGAAATATGTGACGGGGTCGATAGGATGCGGGACTCTCCGTAGAAAAATTTCATTTTGAATCCTGTTCGTGATGTTTTTCAATCCATTTTATATTTACATTTTAATAGATGCAATTCATTTCAAGACCTCGTTACTCTAATGGTCATCCAGTTAAATGTGGTCTACGGCGAGGGTTAAGATTAAAACCTAATGTCTTAGGTATTTCGGAGATCGAATGATTCTAATTTACGGGAGCTACTTTGGAGGATAGTTACCGAAGCTCCGATCACTGGTTAATTAACCGTAATTGTTGATCGATATCTTGCAGAGGAAGTTACACTTTCTTTGCCGAGGAGCTGACGATATTAGGTTTATCACGAAGGAAAAGGCTATAACTAAAGAAATCAATTTGGGTGAGAGAAAAAAAATGAAGTTTTCGAATAACTGTCTCATCCTCTTATAAAGAATGAGAAAACATATGAGAATTATTTCAAAAGTTCCGCACACCGCGCGTGCGTCACCACAGATGATGCAATAGTTTCTATCTGCACGTTTCCATCTTTTTCTTTTTATAGTTTGAACAAAACCAAAAGATATTTTATTCCTTTGCAAATATGTTAACTAATTTCCCATCATTCCTGGAACTTATGAGGGTTGTTTTTTGCTTTACAAAGAATGCAACGAAATACAAATCCATCATAAAGCTATCAAACACTTTAATTATTTCTCCTTTAATATAAAGACGTCTTTATAACTCTTAAAAGAAAATAGCTACCTACATATTTCCTATTTTAACAACAAATCGATATTTCTAGATTGCTAAGATCTTCTACTGCGGTGCGACCTGAAGAAGAAAACACACTGCCATCTAACGGGAGCATTCGAAACCAATAACCTCGGCGGATTTTAAGTATAGTAAAATTGGAATATTTTTAAACTTTAAAAGCAAATTTAAATAATATAAAGAAAGTATTATTGGTAGTTTATCTACCATGAGGAATTATACAATCATAAACAGATAAACACGTAATACAAGACGACGCAGTTGATTCTCTAGTAATCTTATTAATGCTAAAACCAAATACGACCATTTTGCATCCAGAAAGAAAACCACTTCGAAAATGAACTTGGGTTGATTTATAAACGTATCAAAACGTTATTTTCTTTCTTATGTGCTGATGAGTTGTCGCTTTTCCCACCTCAATTCATTTTACGCGAATAAGAGCGAAAGTGTCTGTTGTTTGCAGAGAAGTGTGTAACCCCCCCCCCCTCGTTTTCTTTTTGAGGGTAAAACTTATTCTGGATTGTGGTGGTCGCCTTCATTATTCACTAACGTCTACCTTTGATTGCAGGACGTAGCACGTGACTGTATAAAAAAATATCACCGTCTTGGATGAATGGCAAAATCTCACGCAACAGACTAATACATAATTAAATAGATTCTCGCTCACTCGCACACAAACACATACACACAGTATTGACGTGCATTACTCATAATATCACGTCAGCCACTAGATACGTGTGAGAAAATTCATTTAATCTTTCATGCAGGCGATTAATGTCGCTTGTAGTTCACACGTCCCGAACTTCATCGCATACACAGCACAAAATTCAGAACAACTTGATGTTTCCCATACTTCTATCGTATTCTATAATATAGACAGCTTCTTAATTATTATTATTATCGAATATGTGGCTTATTATTTTTTATATGGCTCTCATCCACAAAATGTTTTTGTAGGCCTATAGTACATTCTTATTGTGAGTTAGATACGGATTTTTCTATTTTTTAAAATAAATTTTCTATTTATTATTTTTTTTTTTACCCCGTTCAGAAACTCTTCTGCATAGATTCTTTCCAAGATACTCTAGACTTAACATAAAAATACTGATTTTTGTCCCATTGTTTGCTAAAAATATTTAGTAATCGCCAAGCACGAAGTATTGAATGGGACATAAGTATTCCCCAGTATTCATGTTTCATATTTGCTGTTTGAATTCATCCTCAGTAGATAGGGTCAGCAATTTACAGGATTCTCAAATTTTGGAGAACACGATGAAAACCACGACACAAATTATGACCGTCTTAAATTTGTTTCCATTGTTATTTTGTGTTCTCACATTTCTGTATTGTGAAATTGAGGGCTTCCAACTCAAATGAGTTTGACAGCAGCAGATTTTTTTCTTCCCGGAAACTGGTTTTTAACATCGCCGCTCAAAAATGGACCTAATAATTCACATTATTTCAGACACAATATATACCTGCTACGGTTTATGACCACGAGATGGCAGCACCCGTGTGCCATAATCTCTCCAATGAAAGCTCTGATTCATTGATAATTTGAGCTCACTATCAGGGATGGTTGAAGTGCGAAGATCAGCAGCTCCAAAAAACGTTTGCTGGGGTTAAAGGTGCTCAACTTCTTCATTTGTAAAATGAGTTAACAAATTTATTTATTAACTTTTAAAAATTTTTAATGAAATCATTTTTTTTCTTCATCCGTGCGTATTTATCTGATATAGCATGAGCAACTTGTCTGCGCGGTTAGCCGAGTAGTTACATGCTCCTCAACCATATGCCCGGGACAGAAGTGTCCTTTGTTCGATTGTCGTCGCTGACGTGAGGATCCTTCTCAGACATAGCCAAGTTACTCGCTGTTGGGCGTGGACTGCAGGGTTTTTCCTCCTGCAAAACAGGCAAACTTAAGAACACAACGCTTCACAGACAATTACACGTCGTTGAGCGTGGGGATAGCGACCCCACCTCGTGGTGAGTTATGAAACCCCCCCCCCCCAAAAAAAAAATGGGAGGCCGGGGCCTACATGGGGTTGTAGTGCCAAAGAAGAAGAAGAAGAATGATCAACTAGTTGTGAGAAATGAATTTTGAATAAAAGCAGTTTCAGAGGCGCAGATATGTTCATTTGGAAGCCAAAATGATTTCATACACAAAACATAATGAGCCGGAGCATTGTTATGGTGGAGAAATCAATAAATCAACGTCCATTGCACATGTTTTGTAGTACATACCTCTACATGGAATTGCTGGTTCGGTTTGATTCCTAAAAAGAATTCGTGATCGATTGTTCAGTTACATGGGGGAGAAAGAAAGCAATCGACACAGACGCCACCTACAGCTTTGAACTCGGAAGTAAGTCTGAAAGTAAAATTAAGACCAATGAAACATTTTAATTCAGAGGAACACACACACACACACACACACACACACACACACACACACACACACACACACACACACACACACACACACACACACACACACACACACACACACACACACACAGAAATAGATTACAAGCACTTAACTCTATTTTCTTTCCTTTTTTATGTAGTTAGTGCGTAAAGGTGGGGATCTGCTGAGTTCTGCACTTGCGCGATTGATCTAAAAATGACTTAGGCACGTTATGGCATATAATTTTATGTCATCGCTACAATATCACTATAACTTTACACACTACATTTCTTAGTATAGTGCATTCTTCGTTGATTGTAGCTCAACAAGTTGTGTTCTTCAGCTATAATTTCGTATGATCTTGATTTCGCGATGTTCTTGTCAGCAAACGGGTTGATGCTCTGGATTCAAATTCTTATTGATAACACTGAGAAAGAGAGAAGAAACAACACTGAGAAACTCTACCTAACCATTGCGAAAGTTCACCTGTCAAGGTTAAAGCGTTAGCCTCTGAACTAATCGAACACAATGAGCAGTCACGTGTTAAGACTAAAGAATCGGTCATGCGTTAACAGATATCAATATGGGACTGTCGTTTTTATGTATACAGAGAAGTTATTTTCTTGATATATTTTTTAGTAATGTTGCCCTTATTATAAATAAAGTGAACTCCTGTGATTAAACTGGTATTTTTGGTAACTGTACGCAGTAATGTTTTTATTAATTATAATATATAATAGAATGAATTTATAACACAAAACTTTCCCCATAAAATATCTTGTTATTTAACATGTAAAATATATTTTCGTAAATACAAAACTTTATTGTGCATTATGTTTTGTTACAATCGAAAAAAAAAAAAATATTTTGTTTGCGATAGTTATTCAGAACAACGCAGTTGTTTTGTATATGCGATATTATATTACAACGCTGTTTATGCGTATTTCTATATTTGTAAATAAATATAAACATATATATCCTTATGTACTGCAAAACGAATTGTGCATATGTCTATATTACGTTAATATAGACTTTGTGGCTGGAAATATTTCTTCATATTTCCAGCCACAAAACGATCATGAGATAGTATCTCACCTACCCAATATCAAATATGGATCAACAGCAATTTTGTTTAAATTTCAAGCTTAATTTATTCTCTCAAGCACAATATGCATGCCTTGCATCTTTTTTGTTTACAAGGTGCTTCGAGCCTTAGAATAATCTTGTAAAATACCATTAGAACAATATCCACCTACTTGCTCTATCACTCTCCCCAGCGACTAAATGTAAGAATGAGGTGGTAGACCGCATGCCATGTGATATCTGTCCAGATCAATAACACCCAGAGATCCATCGGCCTGGAAATACCAGAAAATTGGCCACAAGAGAGCACTGCACACTGAAATGGAAGTCGAGCGAAACAAACAGCGCAATCTTCATAACAACATCTAAGTGTTTGATATCACTTTGGGGGATTTTGTCAGCAGAAGAGTCAAAAATTGTAGTTCCTGGAAAGATATTTTCTGTAAAACAACAGATTTCTTTTCCCATTAGTACTTCACATTGAAAAAATTAATAAATAACCATTAATACCACTGAGGTATCGCTCATAGTTGGTTAGTTCATCTCTTATAATTATGTATACGATAAATTAAAGGGTGTTCAAATAAAAAAAAATCTAGTAATAGATGAAAATATGGCTTAAATTTTTACTCTATAAACTTTTATTATTAAATGTTATATATAAATGTATGTACATTAAAAACGAAATGTCTGCATGTAATTTTAATTTAGAAATAATATTTCAATATAAATATGCGATTCGAATCACAAGGGTAATTGAACACAGAACAATAATAATTTTATGATAATTCATATTAGTTAATGATAGACTTGTTGCAAATTAAAGAAATTTGTTAAGAATTTCTGAACAAAGGGCTTCGAAGTCCTTTGGTCGGAAAGACCTGGGTTCGATTCGCGTCCGTGACGTGAGTAACCTTTATCTGGTCTCTTTCGACTAAAAGTGAGTTAGCCGGTCTCATACAGAGGTAGGGATTTTTCGGAAACTCGGGTTTTTTGTCCTCCAGAAGAGGCAAACCGGCCCATGAACACACGCATCTATAGACATAGGACACATCGGGAAGCATAGGGCTAACCACCTTATCCTCGATACGATAGCAGCTGAATGTAGAAAAATCCTCGATACCGCAAAGTAAAAGAGGGGGGAAGGAATAAGAAGAAGAAGACGAAGTAATCTATGGGATATCGTAACAGAAAAGTAAGAAGACAAACACTAATATAAATATTGATCGTTATTCTGTAAAAATCAATCGATAATGCAGCTTGGCAACCATGGAATGATAGGTGATGTATTATTTCCATAGACTAAGTTTGTTTTAAGCAATAGTAAAAATACTTATTGAAATTGCTAAATGATATTGTAATATCCGTTCTTGATTAAGCTTAAAATGATTGTAGTAGCTGTTCTTATACATGGTTAAACGTATCTTGTTTAATTTCAAAAAAGAAAAAAATTGTATCGTTCGTGATTAAACTTGCAAATGCAAATTCCTAAAGCTTCCGGAACTTTTTCCTTTTCTAAAACAAAAAAAAAGAAAATGAAAGGCAGTCTGAATCATGACCTAATGGCCTCTAATATCAATTTAGGTAGGGGTTCTTGGTTAATGTGTGATTTTTAAATGATATTCGCTACGCAATGTACTTGCGTTGATGTTCATCGACATACAAACAAGACAGCTAATGACTGCTTTCTCCTGTGGCATGCACCGCCAATCATCTATCATAACTAATGATGTTTGCAATGGGTACATCATTATCCACATGCGATAGCACCGATGTAGGGCCACATTCAAACTGAAATCGTGTAAGCAAATTAAGTATTGACAAATTATCCTGTATTGCTTCGTCCTTGCATGCGACACGAGAAAAAAAGTTTGGTATTTTTGATAAATGACTTTGAATGTAAAGAAATCCATTCTTACACATCCTAATAGCCCGTAGGTTATTTTCTTCAGCAAAACTTAATCGTCGCTTTATGGTAAAGGATGAAAAAAATGGTTGATTGGCTGTAAATACATTTTATACTCACTAATGGATTAAACAACAAGGTAATAAACTTCACAGATTCAGGTGTGGCCTTCCAATCATTTATATCACGCTCGCACCACTTGCGGAGTTATTTCTGGTGGTGAAATGCAGCTCAAAAAAATTCTTAATGATTAAATTATCATAAGACAACGTGCATCAACGATCTTATATGTTTGGAAAGCCAGAGTTCGAATCTCGTTTAGAGACACACAAAGAACCCTTTAGTCGTTGTTGGACTTTTCAATCGAAAGTGAGTTAGCTGTCCTCCTGTGGACGTGGAAGGATTTTTCCTGCTAGGAACTTGGATTTCTTAATACTCAAAACAGAAAAACCGGCTAAACAAAACACTCAGTATTAAAGACTCAGTGGAATAAACCTCATAGCCACAGTTGCTTCGGTCAAGCAGATCTGTGGAAGCTAACGTGAATGATTGCATAACTGCTTGGGCTTTTCCAATGTTCTCATCAGTTGTTGATGGACAAGCACCTACTAATCGTTCGTTTTCTTTTTTTTGGGGGGGGGTGACACTTTGTTTATATAGTAGACGCATGCTCGCTATTCTCTTCGACAAAGGAAACGCAGAAGCATGACGTCATATCTGTCTTACTCGACAACAAACAAAACTTTCTTAAAATATCTTTCCACGTATATTTACATAAATACAAAACAAACTATGTTTATTTAGATGTTTGCTCGCTATTCTCTTAATAATGTGGACATTCAGTGTATATTTCATACGGAAAAAAAATACAAATGATATCGTTAACTAACAACGAAACAAAGTCAATTATATATACAGTATTTTCATATTAAATTGACACGTGAACGTCTTGTTATTGTTGTTGCTGCCAAGAAATAATCAATAAGTCTTGAAAACATAAAATGTATCATGGAATTTGTATATATATATATATATATATATACCCTGTTTACCGCAGAATTCTAAACATACACACACACACAAAGAAGTGACTCCTATAACCTTCATTTCTTTGTATGTATTTCAAGACGTACGCACATTGAGTAAATTAATTGTGTTGTTTGTTTCTTTCCCGTCCAATACATCAAAAAGTCGGCGCCCAATGCCTCGATCCTCTAGTGAATGGGTATAGCGCTATTTGTTACACCGTTTGTTTCTCCCCCCCCCACCAAGCTTATCGGCTCTTTGTAAGAATAGAGTAACGAAGTGCTCAGCATGCCTTCTCACATAACGGACATCTACAAAGGCTTTGGTACATGCGTATGACTGCTAAATTAAGTCACAATGTGACCTCTGGCTTTACCCAACAAAAGGGAGGATATTTTACTCGGGCGAATTGGAATTGCGTTCCTGGCTTGTGGCATATAATAGAGTAGATTAGGTTTTCTGTCGATCGAAGAAGCATCTCTGTGTCTCCTTATACGTGTAGAGTAGGACTTCGTTAATGCGTTTTTCGAACAATTTCGAATGGCTGTTCTAAAGGACTATACGAGGCCTCATACTGAGTACGTGTGAAATACACTGTGAGAGAATCAGGTATAATAACTTCAGAAGATCATACTGTAGAACATTAACTAACAGAGGAATAATACTTATCCCTTTTGTCTTTATTTTTATGTTTTCTATATCTTTTTAATCTTTTTATATACGTTTTCTTACTGAAGTACCCCTAATATATCATCAGAATATAAAACTGTGCATCATTAGCTTTGTCGGTCGTATTAGTAAAACTAATGTTTGTACGCAAGAACAGATACTACATTTTTATGTTCGCTGTCCTAGACAGGTTTTTAGTTGATGTGAACGATGTTGAAACATATTTTGTCGTGATGGTGAATGGTGGTATCTATGGTAACAAGTGGTATCTATGGTAACAAAACGAAGTAAGGAATTAGCGAATTAATGCACGAAAAACTAGAATAAACAAGCTCTCAAAGGGGAAAAATTCCTTAGACCAGCAAACTAATATACATAATGAAATCTTGGGTTCCTAAATAGAATATGAAAAGCGCCTTTCATGAATAAACCTAATTAAATATCATTTCTTGCCTTTTTATCATGCCGAGAATATAAAAAGGAATTCTACAGCGACATTACGCAATATTTTCTCTTCAGGCATCCAGTTTCTGTACCGAGGATAATTTTTTTTTTCTCAATGCCAAGAATTCGTGATATTTTTAAAATAATAAATAATAATAAAAATTTGAGCATTCCAATGATTTGAATTCCGTCCACGTTTTCTTCCGGAATTTTTAATTTCTGTTACAAGCCTTTCGCATTTGTTGTTAATGAGTTTGTCAAATTAGATGTTAATTAAAGCGGCTCGCATTCCACGTACAGGTAGAATGGGATACTAAGACAAATAATGGGTTTTCGCAAAGAAAACAGAAACTCTGTTTAAGTATTGAAGAGAGAAATATACTCGTAGAGTAAATGAATCCGAAAATGAATGTTCCAGAAAAAAAATCAATAATTTATTATTATTATTATTATTATTATTATTATTATTATTATTATTATTATTGAAGGATCTAGAAGTCAACAGTAAAAATTAAACTAACAAATGAATGTGTCAAGTTTTCTTAGATTATAATTACTTACAAAAACTTAAATGTTCTCGTCAAAACTAAGATATTAATTTCTAAACATTGGATTGGTAGAAGAGACTATAAAATGGCCCACTGGATCTCTAGAATGTTTTTTTTTTTTTTTTTTTGGTGTGTGTGTGTGTGTGTGTGTGTGTGTGTGTGTGTGTGTGTGTGTGTGTGTGTGTGTGTGTGTGTGTGTGTGTGTGTGTGTACTTTAATGGCTTTTATGATGGAAAATAACTAGCAAAATTTAATTGGATTTATAAAAGACAATGTTTATCTCCTTCCTCTGTAAGGTTTTTTTTTTCGTTAGATTTCCTTATCATCTCGTATGTTTCCGATGTGACTGAACAATCGTATGATAAGATAGACATATTTCTAAAAATCTCTTAGTAATCGGAAAATAATAAGTAACTGAAGTTTTATTGTTACCTCAGTAACTTTCGTCAATGTTTGTCTTTTGAATTAATATTTATGCAATAATATGAGCCATACGTAGTATTTATATTGATCTACATCTTCATGTGATGCTAATATTTGTTTTGAATAGTTGTGTTAGATATTGGCTTACTTGCATTTTATGTACAATTTTGTTTAACTTCGGTAGCATGTCTTAGCAGCAAAATTGCAGAACATCGCACCATGTCAAGGCAAATATCATTTTGGAATAGTTTCACGAGTATAAAGAGATGGTAGTTGCTATGAAGATACTAATAAACTGGCAACTCAGTGTATATGAGTAAATTACACGGACATTTTATTTATTTATTTATTTTTTATATAAAATTCTCCATAGTAGTTCAAAGGATGAAAATCTAAAGCTCCAGTTCAACGTACTTTTCTGCTAGTTTTCAACCACCACAAACTTTGCACGTGCACGGAAATAGATTTCTACTAGCGCTGTCATTTTCAATGAAAAAAAAAAAAAAAAACCATTCCATTGTTACGTATATTACATTGTTGTCAGGGGGATTGTAGACGATGCTGGATTTGAGAAGTTCTGATGCAACAAGCCTCTACATACTTTTCATCGAGTTCTTTCGGAGTCAGTTTTCATCCGTTACCTAGCAGAGGTTTCATTTGTTGTGTAGTTGTCATAGTAACTGAGTTGACAACATAGGAAGAGGATGAAGCGACTGGCTTTCATCACACAAAATTAGAAGCACGGTCAACAGCACTCGCTTCGCAGGGAAAGCAGTCTCCCGCATCCATGGTTACCAGGTTAAAAGCTACGTTATAAGCAGTGGCGGCTCGTGGCTTGAAATCGTGGGAATGCTACAACTTTCTGCATATACATACACACTGTAAGTACAGTGCATACGTGTTCGGATAAAATATCAAAATTATGGTAAAATTAAAAAAAAAAAAATTAAACATGAAAAAATATTGTTTATTATCGATAAAATTATACAGTTTGGTATAACTCAAAATTACTTAAAAATAAAATCCATTATCATAACCCCAACAATGTTCTAAAATAAAAACTATAACCAATGTTATGTCTTTAATTGTAATGTCCAAATATTTAAAGAGACGGAGTAAACACGATAAGCACTACGAACGCCCTACTATTGGTGCAAACTGAATATAAACAACAGTAGAATTGCGCGACGGACAGTGCCACATTACGCTAATAGCTCGCATTTCACTATGACGTGCATATGCTTGCGCGCGTAGCAATATGACACTGTGGTAAACACAGTGCTGCTAGCGTCCTTTGCCCACCTAAGTGCTACAAGATGGATTTTTATTATTTTTTATACAAAATAAGAGAATTGTATAGGATTGTTGATGATAAAATTAAATATTACAAGCAAATATAAATAAATTAATAAAAATATATTTATATATCGAGAAAAATTGGGGGTGCTGCTGTTCCGCAGTGCCTATGTACGCACTGCGGAAATTATAACCTTATAACCACCCCTGGTTATAAGGTTATAATTTCCACGGAAATAAAATAATTATGCAAGAGATTGATAAAGTTGGTCATAAAAATGTTCACATTAGTTTTTATTATTGCCTGACTTATAAAAGGCCTTGAGCCTTTGTTTGACAGCAGTCTTAGTTAAAACCTTTGTCTAAGAGTGGTGAACTCAGGACCGATTAACTCAGTTACCTCAGATCACCGCAACTAGAAGAGATGAGTCCAATAGGCTTGTTCCTCATAATTGCAGTGACACGAGTTTATAATTAGGGGTTTAACAACAATTGATTATTTTTACCAATATATGGAAGTTTTCTCTCTACAACACCTTATTAGATTAAGTTAGGTTGTAAATATAACGCAACTTAGGCTGTAATCATCATGTATGCCAACAGAAAGACAGACAGAGAGAGAGAGAGAGAGAGAGAGAGAGGGGGGGTGAATATAGTAACACCAATAGCACCTTAACATTATTGCAGTCAAGATACGATCAAAAAATATTTCAACTGTTATATATATGCAGAAAGTTTTTTACCTTGGGTGTAAAATACGTTAAAAATACCAAGACATTTTATACTTGGTTTCAATCCTTTTTCCAAGTAAGCAAAACAAAGTTTTGCGCTTGAAAAATATTCATGTCTGCTACCTGTGTATAGATGCTGATGACTTCATATTACTTGCCTTAGTATGCATCCCACAATGCAAGGCACACACACACACACACACACACACACACACACACACACACACACACACACACACACACACACACACACACACACACACACACACACACACACACACACACACACACACACACACACTTTCGGACACATGTATAATGCAATGCAATGCATAATGGCCTCCCCCACTGATGAAACCTCAATAAAGGTCGAAACCGGTCTGGGTTGTGGCCCTTCCCATTATGCATTGCATTATACACTCCCGGAAGGGGGGTGTGTGTGCTTTGCATTATGGGACATACTAAGGCAAGTGATATGAAGTCATTAGCCTCTATATACAATATATATATATATATATATATATATATATATATTGGCGAAGGATCGATATCTGTGCCCGCTGCTCTTTCAAAAGTTAGATGTAAAAAGAGCTCTGCCTAATCCCTTAGGCATAAAAGGGATTATAAGATTTTTTTTTTTTTTATTAAGATAAAGTTTTTGAGGTTTTTAGCTTTTCTAAACAATATTTGTAACTTTTTATTTTTAACTAATATTGTTAAAACCTAAAAGTGTATTCCTGGGGTTTTTTGGGCATCATTCCCTGATAGTGCTGTCAGCATCCGCTTTAGATGAAAAATGTATTCCAATAATAATAACCCAGAAATAGTGCGCGTGCGTTCAGCAGGAAAGTAGAATCATGTCAGATGCGTATGATATTAGAGTATTTTTAGAAACCTATTTATCATATCATCGTCAGGAGTTCTAACAGCACTTAACAACGGTATTCTAAGTATCCTTAAATTTCTTAACCTTAATTCAAGAATAAGGTGGTTGGCCTATACTTGTAGGTTTTCTTTGGTAGGTAAATTGCGTGTGTTCTATTAGCCGCTTTCCATGGTTACGGGACGAAAAAACGAGTTTATGCAATTAAAAACCCTACCACTATCGTACGAGACCGGTTGATTCACCTTCATTTTGAAAAGCCCAGATAGAAAAGCCCTGGGTCGAATCCCGTCTAGGACGGGATTCGACCCAGGGTTTTCCAACCAAAGGCTTCGACCACCCTGCGGAGGCCTTGTTTATGATATCGTAGATATTTTTCCAGACACACGTCAATTTACAACATGCACAAACGTAAAAGATAAAAGAAAGTAAAAAAAAAAAGTGATTAAACCAGAAATCTACAAAGCTAATACT
Source organism: Typopeltis vanoorti (assembly GCF_054136105.1). Lineage (NCBI taxonomy): Eukaryota > Metazoa > Arthropoda > Arachnida > Uropygi > Thelyphonidae > Typopeltis > Typopeltis vanoorti. The sequence continues at coordinate 66,198,803 of NC_143569.1, forward strand.
GTCAATATTATACCAGCCTATAAAAATACTAAAGTTAAAAATTAATAATGCTAAAACATTATGAGATTTTAAGGAAGCTAAGAATCCCAGAAAAACAAGTAAAAGAAGGGCATTTATATTATTTCGTAGAACTCAATTGTTTTAAGCATTTATGGTGTTTATGTATCTTCGTAGTAAAGTCCATGACATTAAATCAGATGAAAAAGATTTAGTCGCCAACCTAAACTTTTTTTAAGCGTTTTTTGACCCCCGGTTCACAAATTATTTGATTTTTTTTTAAGTGTGAATTTTTTCCTTGAAGAAATCCGTGTTTTTCATTCAACATCACAACTCAGAAAAATCGACAATAATCAACAACAGAATGCACATCATAATCGTATAATAATACTTAGAATTAGGAACACAAGATGGCGACAAAATATATACAATATATATTATTGAATGGACTCTCTTCTCTCTTGGTGAGAGAATTTCGACTTATTTTGGGTTTTGTAATTATTGATTTAATTCTCTACATGGCATCTAAATTTAAACATAATATTGCAACTACCGGTTCTGAACAAATTTTAGAAATATTTTTTTAAATAATAATAGAGAATAATTTCTACGTGACTTCTGGAACGTACGTGTGCAACATTTGCTGAGAATAAGATCTTAAGAGTAAAATAATAAATTTTTTTAAAAAAATGGTACTTATCTGATAATCTAATCAGATAAAATAAAAAAAAAAAAAAAGGACTGGCTTAAAGGGGCGAAGCAAAATGCTTTTCATCTTTCCCGTTATCTGTATCTGTAGAGGACAGTGTAGGGATAAGGTGTTATTGAACTATTAAAGCTCCAATCATGGTAGGAGGGTAACAGCAATAACCGAGCCTCAGTTAGAACTTCTTTGGCTACAGCATTGCCATCCATTACTCTTCGTGGGTACCAATTTTAGTCGCCTCTTACGACATGCATTAGCTACATTGGTGCTATTCTTATCCCGGCAACCACACGGGGAAAATTAAATATAAAAAGTCTCACCAGTTTCATTAAATTTCCATGGATGTATTAATAAAAAAGGTGTATTAATAATTCTAATTTTTTTCAAAATACTTAATTATTTAAAATAAAATTTTAATTGATTATTACTTCTAATATTTGAAAATATATTTTATTAATAAATATAAGTGAAATAATAATTGGTTATAATTTTAAATTTAGGTTTGTCAAGCTTTCATAAAGCAAATAAAATACAAAATAGTTTCAAGAGTCGACTGAAATTAAAAAAAAAATGTAAAACAGAATACATATGTAGAAATGCGTGCTTTGTTTTTCTATAAGTAACATATTAAATAATTACCCAAAACTTCTGAAATGACTTGTGACTATTGTAGGATAATTGTGATTATGGATGAGTTAGCTAACTCCGATTAACGACAGCATATCTAATGTCACGCATTTAATGTCTACAATATTTCTAACAATATTGAACCAGGTGATTTACATCTTCGGTGTGCGAATAGTTGTTTCTAATATCTATGTTCGCCATTCTAACCATTCTGATGAAAGCTGACTATTTCTAGTAACAAGAGGCTCTAATTAATTTCACCAGGATCTGTGAGATAATAACTCCCCAGTTTATTAATGCACCATGTTCAAAACTTGTACAGACACTAGAACGTTGAATTCTCATTATTTTGCTGCGTATTTCTATCGTGGAAGCGATTTATCAGTGTGCTGCTTCCATTGCCATAGTAACCGCATGAAAATAACCAAAGCAGAACAGAATGTTCTAAAGTGTGCAATTGTTACACTAATAAATTTTGCAGAATGAAAGACAGAGAGAAAATTTCTTTTATACAAAAGCTTGAATGGAACTTCCGCGACTTGCCTAATCTTAATAAAAGTGTACTTGAAATATTTTCTTTGTTCATTTGGTGTTTTTTCTCCTATGTTATTTCTTATTTTTATTACTATCACTAAAAGAGGCTTCAACATTCACTTTAGTTACAGCGAGTAATAACCAGTCGATTATGAACACAATAAATTGTCATAAAATTATGTGACAGTTTTTTATAATTAATCTAGTTAATTGAACATAACAGGATATACTGTCTCTATCCTATAAAAAACAGGAAATAGTAAATAAATGCACTAATTAGACAACTGGATAAATTGATAAATTTTCTTTAATAAAGTTATGCAGTTCTTTTTCCATGCAAACCTCGGCCCCTTAAAATCGGCCATGAGGTCCAAAACGGCATAATTTTCAAATCTAAATGCTCTTAATTCATTTTGTCCATTCAGAAAACAACATAACAGTCCTTAAAAGGAACTGGCTTAAAGAGGCGAAGCAAGAATGCTTTTCATCCTCCCCGTTATCTGTAGAGGACAGTGTAGGGATAAGGTTGTTGAGCTATTAAAGCTCTGATCATGGTAGGAGTGTAACAGCAATAGCCGAGCCTCAGTTAGAACTTCATTGGCTACAGCATTGCATTCCATCACCCTCCAAGGGTATTGGATTCTAAAATCTAATCAAAACCAACATGCCTTAAAGTCCTTATAAGGACTGGCTTAAAGGGGCGAAGCAAGAATGCTTTTCATCTTCCCCGTTATCTGTAGAGGACAGTGTAGGGATAAGGTGTTATTGAGCTATTAAAGCTCTGATCATGGCAGGACAGTAACAGCGAGCCGAACCTCAGTTAGAACTTCATTGGCTACAGCATTACCCTCCAAGGTTATTAATCACCGCATCTCACGGTCGATCAATCCTCCTGCTCACCCCCCCCCCCAACATAACAGTTCTTAAGTTCTTAAAAGAACTGGGCGATGGACTGAGTCCTTGATTCTTTCTGAATGAAGAAAATCTGTGTGAATGGAGTGTTATTGAGCTAAAAGGCTCTAGTCATGGCTGGGTAACGGCAATAGCCGAGCTTCAGTTAAAACTTCATTGGCTGCAGCATCGCCATTTGTTACCCTGGAAGTCCGAAAAAGGACTTTTTCAAAGGATCACCATTTTACCAACATAACAGTTTAACATTTCTGGCTAGATGGGTGAAGAAAAATTGCTTTTCATATTCCCCTTTGTCTTGTAATGGAAGAACTTTGAATGGAGTGTTTGTGAGCTATATGCTCGCCCATTGAGGGCAGTGAAGTTAGTTGCGTTCAGCTGAACTTAAAATAGATTTTGGTCTTTTAAATTTGTAGATTTCTTCTTCATTATATTCCGAGGCTTCCTTGATTAACGGGTTTGGATGGTTACTTGTCTTGGTAAAGAACTTCTCAGCTAGATTTATGAGAAAGGAAGAGATATAAAGGATATTAACTTCTCCATGGATCTGGGTGTTTCTTACAAACCAAGGGGCATCCAGAATCATCCTCAGGCACTTATTCTGTAATCTCTGAAGTTTTAGAATGTTAGAATTTGCGGTGTGGCTCCAAGCTGGGGATGCGTAAGTGATGACCGGTCTAATTACCATCTTGTAAATTGTTAATTTTGTTTGCATGTTCAGTTTACTTTGTCTGTTGATCATAGGGTAGAGCTGTGCTAAGACGTTGGATGTCTTTGAGGAAATGTAACTAATATGTTTGCTGAATAGGAGTTTACTATCAAGAATCACTCCAAGATATTTAACTTCAGTCTGCCATGGAATCTTTACTCCCAATAAATAAATATCCTCCATGGTATGGATTTTCTTTCTAGTAAACAGTATGGCTGAGCTTTTCTGGGGGTTAACTTGGATCCTCCAGTCTGCCATCCACTTTTCTTAATTGTGTATGCTATTTTGTAGTCTTTTAGTTGCCAGTTTTGGGCTCAGTGAACTTGACATCAGTGCAGTATTATCAGCATATAATGCAGTGAATGTTGTTCTTGGGTTCAGAGGGATGTCTGCTACATAGATTGAAAACAGTAGAGGTGCTAGAAGAGATCCTTGAGGTACGCCTGCCGAGATCCTGCGTCTGGTCGAAACCGTTTCGCCTACCCTGACCTGCATGTATCTGCCTTTCAGATAAGAATGTATCACCTTAACATAACAGTCATTTCTAGTATTTTATGAATATAATTCATATTTATAAAAAATAATGGTGTGTTTAAATTTTAAATGTTAAATAATTTAATCTTTATAAATAATAAGTAAAAATAAATTATGAACTAAAATATGAAAAGAAAAATTATTTTATATACGCGAGATATCATTCAACAAGACTCCCACAGTACTACGAGGGTGGTCTGAAAAGTTCTCGGCCTCGATCATAAATGGCAACACTATCGGGAAGATTTGTTTTCTAAATTTCTACATCTGTCATAAGCATCCAAGTGAAATTGCAAGTCATTCTATCAAGTCGTTTGTTCTACAGCTGTCTGAAGCAAAAGTGTTGTCTGTATCCCTTGAAATGGATGAAATTGAGTGTCGTGCGGTTATAAAATTCTTTGTAAAAGAAGGATTAACGCCAAAAGAAATTCATTTGAAGTTCATAAAAGTTTACGGGCACTCTTCTCCTTCGTTTTCAACAATTAAGAAATCGGCTGCTGAGTTTTAACGTGGCCGTACCAGCCTTGAAGATGATCCACGTGAAGGACGTCCAAAAAGTGTAACAACGCCAGAAATCATTGATCAAGTGCACGATATGGTATTGGATGACCAGCGAGTCAAAGTGCGTGAAATTGCTGAGACTACACACATTTCAAAAGAATTTGTCGGATATATTTTGCATGAAGAATTGCAAATGAAAAAGCTTTGCGCAACATGGGTGCAGTGCTTGCCCAGAGGAGATATCAAAAACGCACTCGCATGAAAATATGTGAACAGTGCTTGGAGCGTTTTAACAAGAATAAAACTGATTTTGTGCGTCGATTTATTACTACGGATGAGACTTGGATTCACCATTACACACCAGAATCCAGAGAGCAGTCAAAACACTGGCCAAAGAAAACAAAGTCGGTTCCATCAGCAGGAAAGGTCATGGCTTCGGTGTTTTGGGATGCTAAAGGCAAAAATGTTTATTAATTATCTTGAAAAGGGTAAAACCATAACCCGGAGCATATTATTCCGATCTTTTAACCAGACTAGACGAAAAACATTCGTGAGAAAAGACCCTCTTTGAAGAAGAAAAAATTATCTTTCATCAGGATGATGCACCTGCCCACAAAAGTGTTTTGGCAAAGGGAAAATTAAGGGATCTGCACTATAAATTGTTGGAACATCCACCCTATTCCCCAGAATTGGCTCCCTCTGACTTCTATCTCTTCCCAAAACTAAAACTGTTCCTCGCTAGTCAGCTTTTTTCTTCGAATCAAGAGGTGATGGCAGCTGTAGACGGGTATTTTGCAGATCTTACTGAGAACCACTACAGGGACGGAACTGCAGGGATGGCGCTGGAGCATCGCTGAAATAAATGTATTAGTCTTAAGGGAGATTATGTTGAAAAATAAAAATAATTTTGAAATTATAAATTCGTTTTTTCAGTGTTAGGCCGAGAACTTTTCAGACCACCCTTGTATTCTGAAAAAAAAAAAATCAATTAGTTATTTTCTCTTTAATTCGCTGTTTTTTTTTCTTTTTTTCAAAAAAAGTAGCACTTAGTAAAACTCGTTTGTTTTTTTATTTTGCAATTTTGTAAGCTACCGTGTGCATGTGTATAGGAAGAAATTGTAATAAAAAAAAATAAATATGCCTCGTGATCGTTTTAAAGTTGCTGTTAGAATAAAAGATACCATTTAAGTTTATATCGAGAGAAAGACACCTGACAAGGAAATACTTGATGATTAAGTCAGTGTTTACAACTATTATACATTTCGTTTTCATTTGAAACCGACACACTAAAAAGTTCTGCGCTTCATATTAAAAGTTGACGAATATATTAGTCAAATTTCGATACGTTTGCTCTTCCATGTTGGATTTATCGAGGAGCAAAAAAAAGCGAACAAATAGGTGCATTTTGAACTATTTCAAAGGATGTGTTTTGAATTAGTTCAAAATTTGATATTACAGTTTTTTAACTATTACCCATACAGTTTAATTAAATAATATATAACAGATAAAATTATAATTTTCGTTGCCATGGATGTTACTTTCCATGACAATACAGTACTGATTACCAAAGAATTTTTTTTTTAATTGTTTACTTGACATAATACTGAAAACAATTTATATGCAATCTGCACAGCAATGCAACAAGTCGTATTGCTGTGGAGATTGCAAAATCCTTTGTGTTTTTATAAGGAGGGGGGGGGGAGATGTTTACTCCAGGAACTTCGGTTTCGCCTCAAGAATACGAATATAGCACACATTTTAAAGTAATGGAAAATTAATGCCTTAGTTTTATGGTCTTGATCTTCTGATGGAAGGCGGAAATAATAATAATAAATTCCATATATTCTGAAATTTTTATTTTTTCAGAACTCATTAATGAGATATCTTCATTCCTGCCTGTTAATTTGACGTAATCACGCTTATATATGACGATTTCTTTATCATTACCACCCATTAATTCTAATCGAACTGAAAAAAAAAAAGATTCTTGTTTACAATTTGGAAGATACATTTAGAAGCCAACCACAATCCTCATAAAAAACTAAATTAAACTAATGTCTCGACGAAAACTGTCTGGTTATTCTTAAACGCACATTCCTTATTAACCATCTAACGTCGTTGTTATCATTGATCTGATGAATGTTAGCAACGTCGTCCTTGAGAATTTTCATTTTCCCAGACTCGCTTCATATCATTACATGTAATAAAACACAGATTATGGGGGATTCTCTGAGGCGAGCGAATTGCTGTCGCCCCTGTCTCTAAGGCAATCAGTATTTCTTCCTTAATTAGGAAAGGCAAACAGTAGCTCTCTCTTTCGTTCGCTCTCTTTTTAGTCCGAGCTCAAAGAGATCAAAGGCTAATTAAACTGTGCTCTATTCGGAGACGAATTATACTTAATTTCTTGCGATCGAAGACTTCTGATAGTTTTTTTTTTTTTTTTTTTTTTTACGTAGTGTTTTCTTGTTTGATTAGTTTCTTCCTTTCTCGTCTAATTCCCAGCACTCAATTGTTGTAATTAAAGTACTTTCCTCTTCTCTCTCTCTCTCTCTCTCTCTCTCTCTCTCTCTCTCTCTGTGTTTTCATTTTTTTAACTCATTTTTTTACACTCTGTTCGGACTTCATTTTCTAACTTGCCAAGACATATTTGAAGATGGAAGGCTAGATTAAAAAAAAAAAAAATGAAAACACAGGCGGAGAGAGAGAGAGAGAGAAGAGGAAAGTACTTCAACTACAACAATTAAATCAACAACGCAAACCACCGTTATGAAAGGAGGAACGCAAAGAAGAGAAAAAGCGGAAAAGATTGCTGTAGAAACTTATTCATTCCACAAGCAAACAAACAGAAAGAATTAAAACCAACGAAGAAAGAGTAAGAAACAAAAAAAGAATACAAATAATGAGGTTGTAAATGAGACTCTAAGTATATAATGTACACAATGCTTCTTCTTTTTTTTTTTTTTAACTTGGTTTTCTAAAACTATGGAAATGCTACATTAGTACCAACGAATTCTGTTTTGCAAATGCGCATTACTCTTGAAGGAAGCAGTGCCACTTAAGCTTCTTCAGGACCCTGTTTAACGAAAAGATTGGTGTTTAATATCTTTATTATTCGACCATATTATTATTTTCATTATCGATTATTATTTATTTTTATGTGTCTCACACACGTAAAAGCTAGTCAAAGTATGGTACATGAGTAGCGTGGATGGGCTATGGATTTTCGTTTTTCGTATTTTTATTAGTTTTTTTTTTTTGTGTGTGTGTGTGTGTGTGTGTGTGTGTGTGTGTGTGTGTGTGTGTGTGTGTGTGTGTGTGTGTGTGTGTGTGTGTGTGTGTGTGTGTGTGTGTGTGTGTGTGTGTTTAGTATCTAATTCAGAAATCTTGCTTTAGAGACCAAGCATAACTTTTTTATAAGCCACTTCAGACCTCCGATAAGCAGGGAGATGGTGTCACACCAGGCAATAAAATCATCTATGACCTGAAGACAACAATCGTAGACATCTATATCCACGTCGGGATTCGAATCCGCAGTCCAACCTTTTGGTTAGAGAGCGGGATACTCTAACCACTCTTGCCGACCATGCTAGCAAAATTTATTTATTTATTGAGCTCGACTCATGATCCTCCATTTATTTTTCCTGACTCCGAACAGCGTTTTCAGGACAGAATATCATCTCTGAATGGTGTTTTAATGAAAAAAAAAAAAAAGCCTCGTTTCACATTTGTCATGTTCATCTGTTTGCAGGAGGAAAAAAATATAGAAAAGAGACATTTAGAAACATTTTTTTTTTTTTTTTTTTTGGCTAGATGGGTGAAGCAAGAATGCTTTTCATATTCCCCGTTATCTGTAGAAGGAAATGTAGTTCTATAAGCTCTGATCAAGGCAGGAACAGCATTAGCCGACCCTCAGTTAAAACTTCATTGGCTACAGCCAGGGGCGCGCCTGCCATATTTACAATGTGTGCGATGCACACAGGCGCCAGGATAATAAAGGCGCCAAAGAGGAAGGAGGAAATACTTAAAAAAAAAAAAAAAACGTTTTTTTAAAGTGATATTTTTTTATTGGAGGGTAGGTATAGGGGCACCAACTGGGGTTTTGCACATATAGGCGCCGGACACTACTGGCGCACCCCTGGCTACAGCATTGCCATTCATTACCCTCTCTGGGTGCCCATTTTGGTCGTCTCGTGCGACGTGGATGGGCTACAGTAGGGCTATTCTTATCCCGACCATCACATTGGGTACATTACAAACATACCACTCTGAAGTATCAGAAAACTGGAATGGTGTATAATGTTTTAATGTGCTATTTAAGGAAATATTTGTTGTTTTTAATTGTATCATTACTGTATTGCTCTTTTCTTATAGAAATAATTTACTTTTAATATTCATTTGATTATAATTCTCTCTCTTTGAAGAATAATAATCTCATATGAATATAAATCTGAATTCTTAGTTGACTGGCTAAGCGAAAGAATTCAAGGAATGTTGAATGCAAATTATGATACTATTTATATTTCTGTTTTTAACTACTTAAAAAGTGCTTTAATATGTTAACAAAGTAGCCAACCTTGGGACAAACAGTAAAGAACTTTGTCAAAAACAAAGATTTTCTTTTATAATTAAAAATGATAGACTCAAAAGCTTCTTTTCATAAATACCAGTCACGTGTATTCATAGCAGTCGGAAATGTAATACGCTTCCCTTAACCACGCCCTTCCAACCTTGCACCAGTGATCATTAGCACACCAACAGAATGGCACTACAATTTCAGTCCACGTGACTACTCCAGTGAAGTCACCCAGAAACATGAATAAGGCGACATATAAAGAACAAGTATGGAAAGATCAGAAGAGGGAAAAAAAAAAAAAAACAGAAGATTTATTCATAGTTTAAATCAGCAGCTAATTCAAACATAGAAAGGGTCTCAAAATTTTCACTCTACCAAATTTCATCAAAATTCGTACAACCGCAGCTTTCAACTTTTGTGCGAACATATAGAAAACATGAGTGCTGATAGATGTTTACTCAATATTAAAGCAAAGCGAGATTGAAAGAACGAAAAATAAAAATTATCCAATAGAGAGAGAGAGAGAGAGAGAGAGAGAGAGAGAGAGAGAGAAAGTTTCAGCTTTTCCCTGTGAATTTGTAATGCTGAGTAAGTCAGTGCAACATGGTTGGGCAGTGGCCTATTTATTGCGACCGTAACTTAATTACCTGCACATTAATCCAACCCTAATGACACGTCAGGTGTCTGCTTTGTTCCAAAACGAAAACCCATAGTGGATTGGCGTACTGGGAAACGGTACACTAGCAAAGCGTGTCTAACTACACCCAAGCGTAACTAATCCTTTCATACTGTTTTAATCTCAGCATCAACGAAGTGAAGTTTCACAGAAGTCACGAAACCTCGGCGACTTTGGGCGAATTGTTAGCGAATGCGAGGTCAACTCGCATCTCCCTTACAGTGGACAGAAGCGTGCAAATGAATATACGATGTGATTTAATACGGCGGCATGCTCCTCTTGGCTAATAAAATCCCCCCCCTCCCCAACATCGAGCAAAAGATGTATCACTAGAGGTCTCTACTGTCGCAATAACAATGTCTTGCAAATTAGATTCAGAAACTGTATAATTCTTTCATTTCTTTAGCGATGCTGGTATGCAGATAAGAAAAATGTTCAACGCGTTTTTTTTGCCACGTTAATTGTTCGGTTAAGACAAAGTAAACATTTGCGCAATGCAGTAATTTGTTTAATTTACGTGCGCTAGAATAATTAGCGTGTTGCAAATTTCGGCACTTAATTAGCGTATTTCTCTCTATCTCTTTTAATCACGAGAAGCATTATTTATTTAGAATATACATATATATATATACTGCCAAACGAATTTTATTTTAACTTTATTAACCATTTTAATTACGATGTTTTTGAGCAGCCGAGATGTGTATGAAATATCACTATAGAGGTCGCTGTACTGATATTTCATACTCAATAACTGATAAAAGAAATATTACTTTATTCACCTGGCGGTCGCCAAAGTAACTATTATGTCACGGAAATCGACTTTATTGAAATATTTCTCAAGTATCACATAAATTATGTTTTTTTTTTCTTTTAAATAATAACATATTGCATTATTCTCATTTAATATTTTTTCTTTATTTTTTAACTTTTTTTATAACTTTTTTTTTTCATTTTCAAAAAGTACTGAAAGTTTTAAAATTAAAAACTAAATAATAAAAATGTACGAACTTTATTATAATAGGCAATTCTAGCTGAATGAAAACCGCTTCAAAATTCTAGTAGTCATATGATCTGGAACTCAAAGGTATTTCGAAAGAAATAGGAAATGAATGAAATATGAAATATAAATTTTGAATGACTAAGATAGCAATACTTACTGGCAATGTCCCGAAATTTACCAGGGGATTTGTGAATGGAGATGACTGTTCTATAAATGAAATCAGGAAGAGGCGAGTTCTATCAAAAAAAAAAAAAAAAAAAAATGCAATATTTGGTGATTTCCCATGAGAATTCACCCATTCGTCTAACCCAGCAGTATACCGCGTTTTATGACGTCATTTTTATGAAACTTTATATATGCAGATGTAGATTTATTGGCTATAAATATAAACTCATATGTAACGTACGCATTACTGCAAAGCCGAGGGATTTTAAGGAAGAATGTAACCTAGATATAAATCTATCAGGAAAAACGAAAACTATCAAATATGCAAAGAGATATTTGGTATTTTCATTTCTTATACGTGCATTTTCGTAGCATTTGTTTCTGCTATTTTTCGGTAGGTTTTGTTTCATGTTTCCGTAGAATATTATTAGTTCGCTTTTCTTATCTGAATATTGTTTTTCCTTTTTGGTTCTAAATGGATGTTCGCATCGAGGTTTTCACTTGTAACTCAGCAGAATTTATTTACTTTTTTTCTTTTTTTTTTTTTTTAAGACATATAAACAGTATGTCGATTTCGAGCTACGATAGTTCCCTCTGGGACTCTGCTGTCGCCTCAGAAGTAAATAAATGATTCTTAAAACACACACACACACACAAAATCCAAAAGAAAACAACAAATAAAAGAGAAACAATGTTGGGAATTTTACATCATATCTGTGATTCGAGGACACTTATTTATACATCCTCAATGGATTCTACAGCTTTCTCAATTTAGTAGATCAAGATAAAAAATGAATGTATCTATATTCTTAAATCTTTCTCGCATTTTGTCTTTATCCTTCCACATATTTCTTTTTTTTTTCTATTTTTAACAGTCCCTTGAAAGTTCTAGATATTATTGCTTGTTTTGTGTGTGTGTGTATATATATATATATATATATATATATATATATATATATATGTGTGTGTGTGTGTGTGTGTGTGTGTGTGTGTGTGTGCCTTTTATATTTATTTATTTATCTTTTTCTCTTCTTGCTTTCCTGCGACATCGCATTTTCCTTTATTAATAAATAATTCCTTAAAATGGAGACGTCACTTTTCTTTTTCCGAAGACTTTGTTGATAATCAAGTCTTATATTCTTATATCGTTTATAGCGTTGAGTGTAAATACGTTGAAGTACTGGAAAAAAATCTCATAAACACACCATAAATATTTAAACGATCGTGCATTTTTATGAGTACGTTTTCTTAGAAAATTACCTCTGATATCACAAGTTAATTTTCTTCTATAAATTTGTTTATAGAAGAAAATTAACTTGTGAAAATTAAAATTAATAAAATGCCTAAGGCAATGAAATCTCTTGCAGGCACCTTAAATTCAATAATTACCTGGAGATAACAAATACGATATTTGATCCGAGACAAACAGAAATATAACTAGCTGTCGAATATTTGTACTAAATTTTATAAAGATGCAGAATGGATTTTCTTCAGGTATAGTTCGACGACCTCCAGACCTATCTAAATGGACATTATCACACACACACACACACACACACACACACACACACACACACACACACACACACACACACACACACACACACACACACACACACACACACACACACACACACACACACACACACACACACACACACACACACAGAGAGAGAGAGAGAGAGAGAGAGAGAGAGAGAGAGCAAAGTAAGGGGTTTAAAGAAAGAGGGAAACTAAAAATATATATAGAGAAAACATGGCAAATAAATGAGAAAAGTGAAAAGCATAATGGAGAGAAAATAAAAGAAAGAAAGACTAAAAGATTAAGATGAGTTTCTGACATTTATTAGATCTCCACTAACTGCGTATCGGTTTCTTACTCACCGAAACAAAATCAATCTTCAATCTATCTCTCTATCGCTTGTGATGAGACATTTCCTCAAGCGTTCTGACATCACATAAAATTGCGTTTGACCAGCCAATTAACGAGGAAAAGAAGAAAGAACATGCTCTGGCACTTTACTTCTTTCACAGCATTCTGCAGATCTTTTGGGAGACTTAAAGAATGAGAGAGAGAGAAAGAGAGAAAGAGCTGTAATTGCGATCCGTAGTTTAACCTTTGAATGGCACAACATTGAATAGAACATGTCACAAGAACACAATTGTAACCACTTCTCAAAGTGTAATAAGAAAGAAAAATAAAAGTTATAATTGTGGCTACAGGTAATGATACATCCACAGAATCTTCTAATTCTCTTTATTGTATAAGTTCTGACAGCATTGCAATTCTTCTGCGTTGTCACATTCTTCTTGCCTAAGGGATGTGAGAATAAAAAGATTGATTAGCCAAACATCGCTTGACGTTTTGACATTGATAATTACAACTTTAGTATCTGCTCTTTTGGTTCGTCAAGCGGTATTTTAATCAATTATAAAATGAGAACAAAAGGAAGGATTATACTTGAGCCACATTCATCACTTTTGATTATAAATATACCGCTAATCTACAATAATTTTTTTCTCTCCCGTAACTTCACTGTAAGTAGGGTATTGTTTAAAGGCAATCACCGTTAATTAGTTATTTATTTAGTTTTAAAGTTGCCTTCGATAATAATGGTGACTTTCACTTCTTTGTACTAAGATGGTATTGTTATGTTTAACAATAAGTAGTTCAGAGAACCAATCATATGACAAGAAACAGAAGGTCGTCTGGAACTTCTTAATATTCTCAGCAGTTGGTTTCCTTATACAAGAATGTATAATTTTTATTTCATATAACGCATATACATTCAAAATTAGTAAAATATATATTTTCTATTTGCAGATAAGAAATGAATTTACATTATCTATTGCAAAGTTGCTATGGTTACAGAACCTTGGCATACAATAAAGTATTCCCGCTGTAGATAGAAACGTTTCTCACTATTAATTCCCAAAGCATACAGACAACATGAATGCGTTAAACAACATGATACTGGAGATTAGCAGAACGGTTCCACTTGCATTGTTCAAGTAACACAATGGGTACACAATAGAACTCCACGACAGTCTTTTGTGCTACCATTCCTCCATAAAAGAACTCAAGAATACACAAACAAAATGTAAATTTAACAATCCCCATCTCAAGTAATACTCAAATATAATGGCTTACACAATAAACAGATATTAGAAAAGTGTTAGCAATAGATTCAAAATACAGCCTCCATGCATTTATTGTACAATGGCAACTTCATTAATGACAATGTTTAGTTTTCTTTGTTACACAAATCTATATGTTTAGGATATTTAGGTTTTTCAAGTTGTCAACGTGCTATGTATTTATTTCCTATCAAGACCTTAATGAGATCTTTAGAATTATGTGTGTACTCAAACCTTAGCATTTCAACTTTTGTTTTTCCATTCCGTACTCTTAATGCATTCTTGTGTAAGTACGTTTCAAAGTTAAGTATTTTTAAATGTTTTGTAAATTTTATTTATTTTTATTACAAAATAAATTATTTAATTATACTTTGATAATTTTTAGAGAATATTGAAAATATCTATAGAAGAAAAAAGTTATTTTTTAAAATCTTTAGACACCTTTCCTATTTTTTTATATTTTTCTAATAATAATTCAAGAAAAGGAAATGCTTTAGTCATGGTGTTGGATTTATTCATTCAATCCAATACCCTTGAAGGGAAATGGAAAGTCATCAAAACAGTCCTAAAACCGATGTTACTGCACACTATTAACCTCACAAACATCACAGACACACAAGGCAACGCCATTCACAAACAAATCACTAATTTTTTCTGGAACAACAGGAAACACGAGGTGCTCAGGGCCTTTCTCCATCTCCCCCCCCCACAAGGGGGATTCGCCCTGCCAATCCTCAAATACTACCACCTAACCAACACTGCTCAGACCATACGAAAAGCATTGGCATCAAATCACCCTTAGGATTTTTCTTACCCTACTTCGGGACCACTGGCCACGCCGGACCATTTGCGGAGACGGTGCCAGAGTGGTACTACACAATATGCAAACTTTTCAAAAAAAAATGGCAACGGATGGAGTTCGAGTGCTTCAGCTCAGCCCAAACAAGCTGTACTGGAAAATGTTTGACCACTTTGACTGGGAAAAACCCGATCTGGGCACAAACGAAGAGGTGTTTTTCACCAACATAAAAAACAGCTGGGGACAACCATTTCACCGGGACTTAGCCTGGAGAATCGCCTACGGCAGACTCCCGGTGAAACTGGTAAAATCAGCCTACAACCCGCGACCGTGCAACCCCTTCTGCGACGTCTGCGGCGCGATAGAAACCGTAGGGCATCTCTTCTTTCACTGCCCGCCAGCACAGCGTGTTTGGCACAGACTGGCTGAGGTGCTTGCCATCCCAGCGCTCACATTCGCCGAAGTAGTCCTGCTACAGTTTCCTCCCCCAGTAACCAAAAACAAGAAACACCTGATTTTCGTAATAAATGTGATCAAACACCACATTTGGAAAATCAGGAAAAAAACCTTCTTAACGAGGAGGATCGCATCTATCTCCGTGTTAAGAACTGTCTCTCAGCCTACCTCCGCCGCTTCCTGGAGCAGGAAAGGTACTTACGGGGAGAAGAGCGGTTCCTGAGGAGATGGTGCGACCCACCAACCATCTGCCAGATCATACAGGGGGGGGGGGGAATCCGGTTGTGTCTGCACCTATAACACCTTCAAGTTGTAGGCGTTGACGCTGTCTCGATCTTCCTTCCTGATCAGCGTTTACCCCACAGATATGTCTAGTCCTTTCGCAGTTGAAAGTTTTTCTGTCCCCAGGTTGGGGTTGACCTGAACAAACCCGGACTGCGAAGGCCAACATCGAGGTGGTCCCAAGCCCTTTTCAGGGCGGGGTCTTCCGGGACAGGTCATCTCCCTTCCTTTCCTGGTTATACTGTTCTGGAGTTGCTCGGCAAACTCATTCCTCTATAGAATTGTCTTCCACATGGTCTTTAGATATATTTAAATATTAAATTTGCATAGTCTCTCCTTTGTTTTCCTTTTCAGGATTTTCCTTTTAAAAGTGAAAAATCAACGACCGTTTTAGAAGCACCCCTGGGGGGGGTCAACAGCTAAAACAGGTCAGCTGAGGCCTCTTTTATCTACTCTACTACTATGCACTCTATTTTTATTTCCTTTACTACTATCTGCTGAATCTCAGCCTATCTTATTCCACAGGCCAATGATGATATACGTTGAACTCACAAAATATATATAATGGATGGCAATGCTGTACCAATGAAGTTTAACTGAGGTTCGGCTGTTGCTGTTATCCCCTTGGGTGCTGAGATTCGAGAGTTATGAGTACGCTCTCTTAAGGTTTTTGCCTTAAGGGAGCAATTTGAGTCTCCGGGAAAGTGTTCTCCGGCACGGCCCGCTGAGGGGTTTTGTCGGTGAATGCTTATCTTCGGAATTTGAGCGGTTCTGCTCGGTGGTGGCGTATGGGTGGAAGGCCATCACTGAGTGGAGCCAACGCTGAGATGGACGGTCTTTCGCCCACGATTGAGTGGCCTAGAGATCCGAATTTTTAGACACGGCTTTACCTTTAAATATGGCAATGCTGTAGCTAATGAACTTTTAACTGAGGCTCGGCTTTTGCTGTTATTCTCCTGCCATGATCAGAGCTTTAATAGCTCAATAACACCTTATACCTACACTGTCCTCTACAGATAACGGGAAAGATGAAAAGCATTCTTGCTTCGCCCCTTTAAACCAGTCCTTATAAGGACATTTTAGTCATGCAATAGTATTACCTAGATCACTTAATAAAAAGTTTAAAAGTTAAACGATGTTCATGTTTTTTTAATACGTACGTACATTGTTATTAAGAATAATTAAATGAAATATATTCAAGATCATGAGAGGTTGAAAACTTATAGTACCTTTTTTTTGTTTCAATGAGATATCTGATTTCTTCCGGGAGGTGGTTAGAAGATGCAGAGCAAGCGCAGATCCACTCAGACTTACATAGTGTGTAGCTTTCAATGGAACTGCGATATTTACTAATCGATAGCAATACTACTCTTAACGTATTCATTAAGTATTCCACCGTTGAGATTTATAAGCTTTGCTGTACCAAAACTTATGTTTTGAATTCAAATCACTAGCTTCCAACAGTAAGTTATTGGTGTTCTGTAAGTCGGTAAAATCTGCTTGGAATAGCTGTTTACTTGGGGGGGGGGGGTTTATAACCAGGAGGATCATTAGCCTGCCCTCATAAACCGCGTGCATCTCTCCTATACCTATAATTGGACTTTATTGGCTGTATGATGCTTCATTGAACAGAGACGGCCATCTATTCCCATTAGCACATTAGGTTGTTAGCTGGACGGAAGTATAGCTCGTTAACAAGGACTACATCTATTCTTTAATAGTAGAATTTCTATGATTAGCATTCATAGGTTTTTCAATTTCGTTAGGAGGAGTTTCCTTACGATACTTTTTTCCCCTGAGTATTCAAGATTTACCCAGCACAGGTTCTCCATTAACGTTATCGGCAGTGAATAGGGTGACTGATTATTCTTAACACTCGAAGAAGTTACCGTGTCACGCAGCAATGGAAAGAATGTTATTGACTAAAATAGTATCATAATCAAAAAATGGAAAGAATGTTACTGACTGAAACAGTATCATAATCAATGTTACTGACTAAAATATATCATAATCAATATCACATCTCATATCATAATCAAAATCAACCTAAGTTGACTATGACGATAGATTCACCACGCATTCCAGCCACAGTTGTGGTCAGGAAGTCTTATGCTGCTGAAGAGCTTCGAATTTACATCTTGGCCCAAAGAGATTACTAAAAAAGAGTTGACTCAACTCTTGTCTTCAAATATATATTTTGTGAGTTCAACGACTTCATCATTGGCCTGTAGAGTAAGATAGGCTGAGAGTCAGCAGATAGTAGGAGAAGAAATAAAGATAGAGTGCATAGTGGTAGGGTAGGTTAAAGAGGCCTCAGTTGACCTGTTTTAGCTGTTTGCCCCCCAGGAGCGTTTCTAAAACGGTCGTTGATTTTTCACTTTAGAAATAGGAAAAATCCTGAAAAGGAAAACATGTAACAAATAGAAAGTATAACATAAGTATCGAGAAAGCCAAAGGAATGGAAAACTAAATTTAGAGGTGGAGGAAGGATCTGGCCCGAGTGATGCAGCTCACAAGGAACTGCACCGCCTCGCTGTAAGCCTTCGCCGCTCGGGTTCTCAGGTCCTCCCTCACCTGTGGGATCTAAAAACCAGTGAAGCTGAGTACAGAAAACCCACAAAGTGGTTACTGTGTCTTTCTTTTGTTGTGGGCTGTTAATATTCTCTTGGCTACTTCACTTCCCTTGGCCATGTCCAGTTTGCAGAGAGCTATGAAGAACGCCGAAACTGCCTCCTCATCTAAATCCATAGCTACCTCAACTTGATCAGGGTTGATTTTGCTAATGTCATCAACGAAAAGGTCACCCCATTTGGCACTGACAACATCAGGTTCATGCTTCCCTGTAAGGAGGAGTTCAGGTTCTCCTAATTTTGCCATCGCTTCTTTGAATTTATCCGCCGCCCCAGGGATACCTCTAATAAGATGGCTTTGAGTCTCCCCTGCTTTTGCATGAGGGACTTCTGGGTGGGCGGTCTCAGATACTTTAGCTGTTTTTGGTGTTATCAACTCTTCTTCTTGTGGGCTTAATGGCCGCTCTGGAAGTGTTGGTATCTGCCTCCATCTTTTCTTCTTCCTTGGCTATATCTATATCTATATTAGTATTTGTAGCTTCTCTTTCTTCTACTGTAGTTATATCGACTGTTTCTTCTGTGTAGTTTTTACTGCTCGTTTCGTTGTGGAAATGTTTTTTTCCCTTACGGTTTTTCTTGGTTGTCTTAGAGGTGGAGGGATGGTTTTCTGTAGCATCAGGAAAGGCCTTTAAAGGTGGAGAGGCTTCCTGTGCTGTGCCATTTCCATTGCTTGGTGCAGTTGTAGGTGTGATTGTACCTCCCATCCTCTCTGCCAGGGTTCTTGATGGGCATGTGTCCACTTTGTGGTCAATGACCCCGCATTTCAGGCAAGCTGCCTCACATTTTTCTTGATTGTGGCCTGCTTGGAGGCAGTTTTTCCACTTAACTCTAGGACAGTCGCCCCAAGGTGAGTGAAGGCACCACATCTGAAATCTCTGAAACACTGTTTTTTTACGCCAGGGTAGTTAATCATTACTCTGGCAGATCCTATAACAACAAAGTTGGGAACGGACGTTTTCATCTCGAGGGAGATAATGACCACGCCCGACTTCCATTGAGGGTTGTCTGCGTCGTTCAGGACTTGTATGTTGCGTATATATATAACGCCCCATTTTCCGAAGACTTCGTGGATGACTTTTTCGTCACTCCAAGGAAAAGAATAAATGAAAAGATAATCACACAAGCGGACTCAACAGGTTCTTAAAGTTCTTAAAAGAACTGGGCGATGGACTGAGTCCTTGACTCTTTATCCCGTCATCTGAATGAAGTAAATCTGTGTGGATGGAGTGTTATTGAGCTAAAAAGCTCTAGTCATGGCTGGGTAACGGCAATAGCCGAGCCTCAGTTAAAACTTCATTGGCATTGCCATTTGTCACCCTGGAAGTCCTAAAAAGGACTTTTCCGGGAATCAGGTGTTCATTCCCCATATTATATTGGACTCAACAGGATGCTGACGAATTTTAATTTATATTCTAATTTTGATTATATATAAAAGGTGTATTAATTATTTCTATTTTTAAATAAAAAATAATTAATATTTTTAAAATATAACAGCAATTTCTTTTTAAAAATATTAGTTGCTATTTTATATC
This sequence comes from Typopeltis vanoorti, assembly GCF_054136105.1. Taxonomy (NCBI): domain Eukaryota; kingdom Metazoa; phylum Arthropoda; class Arachnida; order Uropygi; family Thelyphonidae; genus Typopeltis; species Typopeltis vanoorti. Next base: position 66,218,571 of record NC_143569.1, read on the forward strand.
TTAAGATAAATTAATTTAAATCCATATTAGTGATTTAACATAGCGGAAAAAATATTAGATATGGTGTTAAATTTTTAAAAATAGGTCTGAATAATATATTAAAATAATTTTAAAATATTATTAATCATGACAATTATTAATATTTTGATGGCTAACTCATAAATTTCAAATGTATGAAATGGGCATACAAATAGGAAGAGTAACAACAACAATGTTGTTGCTGTTACCCTTTTGTGAAAATTCGATTTGTGAAAATTCACAAGAAACGGGAAATATTTTGACTCTGCTGCAATAGGTGCAACAATGAGGAAATTATGTTTTGCATTGGAATTGCTTCTTTTCATTGGTTACTTGTTTTGAATAATGGCCAGAACAACTGAGACCTCAGCTTATGAAAATACGTTGGCGGCTTTTCGTTAAGCAGTTGATGTAGCTAAAAATCAAACATACACAAAACGAACATTCGTTCTTACAGAGAGATATTATTTTTTTTTTTCAAATAAGCAAATTAATAGAAGATAAAATATTTAAATGTGTTGTTTTCTATACACGTGAAAGAAGGCGGTAACTAAAAAAAAAAAAAAAAACTTAAGTTCAGAGTTGACCTTTTGTCCTTCGACTAGTCACAGTTATTTTTATGTTGCAATTTTTTTTTTTGTCTCTTTTTCTGTCTACTTTTGCATTCTGATTTGTTCGTGACTACAACAAAACTAATTTTAACAACAAAAAAAAAGTATAATCATAAAAAGTCAGTAAAAAAAAAAGTGGAAGAAACCCAGCGTATCATTTGCAGGAATGTTGAGTTAAATGCCATTCTGGTAACTCCCCGCCCATTCAATGTCCCTCATAAATCTATAAGACACAGAAGGGAAAAAAAAAGTCTATTTTGAGGCATGCTCATTACACAAAGAGTTCGCCGAATGGATTAAATGCTCTCTTAAATTACGGTGCAATTTCCGCCCAATAATCGACTACAAATATCGAATGATGTGGTTAAGATGAAAAACATATTCACCGCTGACGGATGTCGTGTGGCTTAAACTTCAGTAAAATTCCGAGAATTACAAGAATTCTTATAAAATTGCACTTGCGATATAAATCGCAAGTGCAATTTTCACGATATAAATTGCAGTTGCGCATGATCAAGAAATGGCTATTAATGTATACCAAATATACATTATTTTTAGTCATTTTTTCTCCCCCCCCTTTTTTTTTTTTGGTTTGCTGTTGGAAAAAAATAAAGAGTTGAAATTTTAGTTTTTGCGCATGCTCAGAAAAAAAAAAACCACATGTTCAAAAGGAAAAAAAATCCGCGCATGCTCAGAAGACAAAAAGCCTGCGCATGCTCAGAAAAAAAAAACCACATGTTCAAAAGAAAAAAAAATCCGCGCATGCTCAGAAGAAAAAAAATTAGCACATTATAAAATCCCATGAATGTAAACAATCTATTCTGCTCGTATAAAAAAGAGCCTTTTTGCCGTGAATAACCAAAATCTAAATTAAGTGAAAAATACCGAATTTTCTGCAAATATCATTATGCTAATTTTAGCCTTCAAGTTTATAAAATAAGATTGTTCGAAAACTTAATTCAAATTCTCCTAGTGGTGCGCATACATCAACCCATACATTAAAAAGAAAAAAGGAAAAAAAAAAGACGTGTATCAAAAGGAAGTTGGAATGTCGAGTGTTTTCAATCTTAGGATGGATACTATTCATTTCCGACGTCATCCCGTCCCTTCCCCACAAACAGAAACATTAATTCTTCTCAAGTAACGAAATCTCTACGGTATTCCTTCACAATCTCCATATCTTCTTGCGTCGACCCACTCGTTGACTGCCGATTAATTATTCATGAGTCCGATATACTCTTTCTACACAAACACTTTGTGACGGTGGTAAATGTTTGTAGGAAAAGCTGGTTAGAAATTGCCTTCTCTTATACAAAAGTTTGTATGCAAATGATTAAAAAAAAAAAAGACTTTCACAGAAAGTGGACAACGTAGACGTTTTCTGGAAATTAATGAGAATTTTTAGATTCGTTGAAAGGAATAAATGTGAGGTCAGTAAGATAAATATGTTTACGGAAGCGAAATCTTTTGAAAAAAATCCGACGAAATATATTTACAATCGAGATATGTGTACTCATTTTGTTGACAAAGAATATCAATAGATTTTTTTTTTTAGAAAACCAGGAATAAATGCATATCAAGTATCTGTTATATTTTCCTATCCCAAATTATTCATTACAAGTCTTTTTAGTGCATAATTTCGAAACCTGTTTACGTATGCGTATTAAGAAATTGCCGAAGATCCACTTCATCGAAATCATTCATTTTTGCCTTAGAATTCATTTCCGAAATTGATGAAGCTAATTTCTATAAATAAAAAATAAAAGCAAAAATATTCCATAAACAGAACTTGATATGACTTGATGATTGCAATTAATATATTTAATTTCTTTCAAATCCTAATGATGTATAGGAAAAATTATTAAAAACTTAAATTTGTATCGGTAATGTTACAAAAGTAATCATCCAGAGAAATGCAGACTTCATCATGACAATGCGCCTGCACATTAATCTGTGCTTAATGTGCAAGCGCATTGTCATGATGAAGTTTACATTTCGCTGGATGTTTACTTTTGTAATATCACCGATAAAAATAAATGTTGACCGTCGTCACTAGTGAAGATCGTCTGTCAGTGAGAACTCAGAGTAGTCATTGATGGCCAATAATCGATCATGTCTTGTTAAACACCTACATCCAAGCATTATTTCTTAATTTTTAGTGTTCATCCATGTTTAAAATAAAGAGACAATTCCAAACCCTGATGGACTATTGTGTTACTTGAAAAATACTGTTTGTGGTCATTCATATGTTCTTGTTATTTACACATCTTAATGCATGCATTCCTTGTTCTTGTATCTTCGACTTCAAAAATACGCTAAAAATGAATTAGCATTCAACGCTGACCACAAATGGTTCAAAAATTAACGAGATGATTTTTTTGTGCTAATAATCAGTTATTTCAATATGATAGAAGATTGCATCAGTTTCCATTTTTTGAAATGAGATTTTGCATTGGGTAAAATCTGATGTTATAATGCGTGAAGACTTCATAAAGGCGGCAGAATAGAAGCTGGGTTGCTGACGAAAACATTTAATACTATCCAGGAAATTCGAGAAACGGTTTCTTAAGCTTTACAAGTAAAGCGGAATTGATCAGTCTCGGGTGGAGGTGGAATATTTTGTTCTCGAGATTAATTTTCTCTTCTCATAAAATAGATAAAATGAAGATCAGAAAACAGGCGTTTGATTGGCATTAAGAATCATGGCCTTGATTCTACTCTCATCCTACCAATCATTTCTAAACATCACTAGAGACAACAAAAATCTAGCGCTAATTCATAACTTTGACCCTAGAGCCTTGCATGTTAATTACAATTTTAAATAAGTGACTCTTTCCTATTGATTTCTAGAGGTGAAATTTAATATTTCTATTAAAAGATTAACTATAACGTTCAGTTATTGAAACTAAAAGAACTACCTTGCTTTGGTAGTTAAAGAAATGGATATTTGAGAATAATAAATTATATTTCATCAAAGTATGTAATTCCAAGCAAACGTTTACAGCGAATACTCTTTATTTTGATTACGAGCGCTTATAAAGAAAGTGATGGGAATGCTTATAGGAAAATACCTGCTGGTTTAGCACCCCCGTATTGTCGTGTAGTCGCTATCACTTCACGACTTGTTTTTCAGTTGTAAATACCTGGCTCGAATCCCGTTTAATATAAGACCAGTCTCGTATGGAGTTGGAAGGGTTTTTTACCTTCCGGAAATTAAGGTTTTACATCCCATTAAAAGGGCAAACTGGTCAAAACCCACGCTGTTAACAAACGTGATGCACTGTCCAAATGTGTGTCCACTAACATAATTACTTGCTTCGTTCGTAATTCCAAACAAACTCAATCGTTCCTAAACCGTCATTATGCAAAACAAATCATAAACTGATTTATTTCACTTGTGAGGTCTTTGGATAAACCAATACTGAATTAATCTTGTTGTAGGGAGAATTTATATTTCCTGGCTGTAAAAATCCCACCAATTTCCAATGATGGCATTGAAAATTTTATTGCCGAGTAGTAATTTAAAAATCACCATTGTATCAATGAAGAATAAGGGCGAATTCGGTTACATGGGAGAAAGTTCTTAAGCTGTTTTCCATTCTATGAAATTCAAACTGTTGTCCCAAATATTTTCTCTCGATGGCAACGTCATTTTAATCTTAAACTTCTTCTTAATCTTAATCTTAACTTCTTCACCACTAGTAGGCCTACTAATTACCGGTCTTCAAGATAGATTCAGCCACTCTCAATCAATAGAAGGGCTTGCCTGCATCACTCACCTCCGGGCTAGTGATGTGGAAAGCTTCAAAGAAACTCGAGCAATAGCTTGATATTTTCAAGGCATTTGAACAGACTTGGCATCTGGCACAGTGGCCTTCTCCTATGATATTGCTGTTTTGTGTAATTGGATTAGCTTTATTTGCTACTTTAAATCCTATCTGTCCCAGTTATAATGATGAACGTGCACTTACTCACAACTGTTTCGTGTTCGACAGGCCAAACAGAACGCAGACATTCAAACCACCAAGATCTCCAACTGGCGCCTTAAATTGAGATTTTCATGCTATTCAGCAAACAAATACTTTCAATACACGTAAAGCCCTGTCATTCCTTTTTCTCAAAATACCCCATCTCATTTATCCGTATTTATTATCCATATTCACAGACAGGATGTGGACTGATATCCTTTCTTGGATTAAATCTGGCCTTTTTTTTCTTCTGAGAAATGAACGCGGTAAATCTCTTGCTTCATCACTCCCAAACACTTAGCAAAAGACTCAAAATACTGAGTCTTTGAGCCCAAAGACTCAGTATGTTTGACTATTCTTCCTTCCTTCAACAAGATCGCCAATCAATGAACTGTTGTTGAACAGATTGGCTTGACACCCGACATCCATTTCGTCCGACAGGTATTCTGTTTGATGTGAATCAGGAATGCCAGTTAAGTTTGTCTACATAATTTTTAACAGTTGTGATAATGCGCTCGGGATTAAAGTCTAACCCCAATATGAACCCCGAAAAGGATGTAGCATGATTCCCTCCTCTTCCGATACATTACAAATTACTCACTATTCTTTTGACATCACTGTGGTCAATGCTTCTGATTTTTATTGTTGATGTTTGGCTTACGCACATCTATTCTTACGTAGGAACTAAAACAGCGCAACTCAGCTCTTTACATAACATCCTACTAGTGACACAAATCCTATGGCCGCTGCGTATGGTTGAATTTGTACTATCACACATGGATCAGCAGCCGCTGATATGGCAACTAGAGACTCAGTCGCTTTCTAAGTCCGTAAATTTTCTACATGCTAGGGACTTTATACAGATATACAGTTTACTCGAAAGTATATATGCTTTACTTGTTTGAGAAAGAAATCAAAGGTCTATGAAAGAGTAAATCAGCGATTCTTTGTGAAAACCGATCGTCAGTTAGTCTGAATATCCTCTTCCAAATAGCATCAAGCAATTTTAGGGAGAATTTTGATGTATCACGCCATGGCTGAGATGGGCTTGTGCTAGAAACTGTTGAAGGTATGTTAACTCAAAGAGCGAAATATGATTTAGTTTAAAGATCTTGGTATTATTCAAAATTAGGGAGGTGATGCATGTTCTATCTTTCGAGGTTAGACAGGACTTATTTCGGTACCATTAAAGTACACAAGATTTTCCTTGACCTACTGAAAAATTGCAAAGCAGGTCAGTGTTTAGGATATTCATTAGTTCTCTAATACTCCTGTGCTGGCGGGACAATCTGAAGAGGAGAAATCATTTGCTCTGCCATGACACGTAGTGAGCCCTTCAAGAGAAAGCTGATGAGCCTTGTAAAAGATAGCGAACATGCTCTAGGATGGTATTTGATGAGCAGTTCTATGTGGCACACTTGATCAAATACCTTAGAAATGTCAAGAGCAAGTGTACAAAAATCTTTCCATGGCTTGTGTCCAAAAGTAGATGGTGAAAGCTAAAAGTTCTTTTTCCTCTCTTCACTTCTCTCATAAAGATGGACAAGCTCATGAGATTGTTCATTCTTTTGAGAGAGGGAGAGAGAGAGAGAGAACTGAAGTGAGGGAAGCTAGACAGTTGCTTGTCGACTGAATGAAGGCTCCTTTCTGTGCTATAGGATGAATGCATGCCGGTTGAGTAGAAAAGATTAAAGAGAAGATATTGGATAGGTGTCAGTTGTAGTGAACAAGTTTTTGGAACAATAGGGGATTACCATTAGAATCACATGATTCGTTGGTATCCAAGTTACTCAGGATTCCTCTGATTTCTTTCTGTTGAAAGACTAGCTGTATCATGGACCAATCGTTTCTTGGTAATGTGGGAATACCTTTCTTTTGTACTCACTTCAAGATTTGAGGAGAAAAGCGATGCTAGTATACATATCAACCGTGTTTTTGAGTCATGTTACAGTAGTGCCATCTGGTGAGCGCGATGGAAGCACGAATAGACAAACATTGTCCAATGACCTTGGGCGAGGGAATAGAATCCTGGATTACTGTTTGAATAAGAGGAAAGTTTGCAATACTCAGCCCATTCAAAATCGGATTTAAATTTATTGATGGCGTTTTTTAAGTAGTTGAAAGCTGAAGTGTAAGAGCTAAGTGCGTTAGCGAATGTTTGATATTAAGACACTTGCGATATGCTGAAGTTTGTTGTTGTTGTGGTGGTGGTGGTTTCCACTACGGAAACCGTAGCCGAACTATGGAAAGGTGGAGTAAAAATCACGAGGTCAAACCCATTTGGCATTCTTATATTATCAGACGACACGAGACAGAGTGACTAGATGGAAAGTGCTTGAGTATTTCGACTGAATACATATATGCAGATAGACAGATATAGTTTGGGTTTCTACCTTATGCTTTTACTATATTTAATCTATTTAATCACAAATTTGCTAGTTATTCTGCTGAAGTGATTTAATAATCTTATTTCGTGTAAAGTTATAAAAATATTTGATTTTATAATTTTCTTCTAAGTTATTGCAACATCAGTACAATTCATTTTCACTTTACCAACCTTTAGTATTTTCTAGAAGTCGCGACTGTTTTCATTAAAAAAAAAAATTAGAACGGACATTTAAAATTATAAACATAATTTCAAATTGATTTCTAATATATTTAGAAAATTTAATTATAATTTACATAAAATATAATCAAATATTCATGTTTTATTTTAGTATAATATTTTATAATATGTTCTAGTATAATATAAATATATTATAATATAATGTATTTATACTATAAATACTAAATATTATAGTAAAATATATTATAGCATAATATAAATTTTAATATTTAGTTCTAAAAAATGTAAACATTTGTTTAACACCTTTTATAAATTAGCATAAGTTAATTATATCTATATCTATTTCTTAGTAGTTTTCTGTTGAGGAATTGTTTCATTCAATCCAATACCCTTGGAGGGTAATGGATGGCAATGCTGTAGCCAATGAAGTTCTAACTGAGGCTTGGCTAGGCTATTACCCTCCTGCCATGATCAGAGCTTTAATTGCTCAATAACATCTTATCCGTACACTGTCCTCTACAGATAACGGGGAAGATGAAAAGCATTCTTGCTTCGCCCCTTTAAGCCAGTCCTTATTATAAGGACTAAGCCTTCTGTTTGTTCATTCACCGAGAAACCGGCACTCCATACATCTCTTCCCTTCTTCGTGATCTTGCATGAAAAATTCTTCGTGAAGTCGAGTTCACATTCAAACCCACTAATCGTGCAAGCTGTCAATTACAATGAGACTGATTACTACAACCGATCATAGCTAACACTACTGCCCTCAGAGGGCGAGCTTAATTGCTCACAAATCTCCCATTCCCAAATAACTCTCATTACAGATAAAGGGGAATATGAAAAGCACTTGTGCTTCACCCATCCTGTCACTAATGTCAATGGTCTGTTTGTTCTGTGCAACTCTATCGAGATACAGATATTCTTCATCTCTTATCTTTTTATAGATATACATAAGATCATACTTCAGAGGATCATTTCTGTAGTGTGATTAACTTAACAGGCTAATAGCATTTCGTAGTATCTGTTCTTAACCGTAACATCGGTACGAGTTCCTTCGGGGCTCACGATATTTAACCGGATATTTACAGATCTTCCTAAACCCCGGACTGGGGAGATTTCAAACACTCGGTGGTGGGAATAGTTAGCCCCCCCCCCTCCAGTACTCCAACGATGTCATCTGTTGGTCCTCGCGTCCGAACCCTCGGCTTTGAGGTGGATGCGTCAACGCCAGCTAGGGGAATAGCAAGAGCTCTCATGGACCATGTAGGAGCCGAAAATATATTCGGGTTCGCTCCTTATGGCGGCGGAAGATACCAAGTAGTCACCAAGAACATCGCTTCCAGGAATAAGATACTTGGCGGTTTTGAATGTGGAGGTAAAACAATTTCTCCCTTCATGGTAGGGAGCATCCTTAAAATGCTCAAAATATCTTGATTTCCCCCTAGAATACGCGGAGAATGAAGACATCATTCGGAGTGTGTTCTCGAAGTGGGGTAATGTAAAAGAAATCCAGATCCTTAACGATGCAGAAAACCCAGAGTGGAAATCAGGAGAATTTAACATCTCCCTTGAGATGAAAACAGAAGTGCCCAACTTCATTCTCATTGGTTTCGCCAGGGTAATGGTCAACTACCCTGGCGTGAAAAAACAATGTTTTAGATGTGGTGCCTTCAGTCATCTTGGGGCAGACTGCCCCAGAATCAAATGCAAAAATTGTCTGAAAATAACCCATACAATAGATAAATGCAAGCCAGCTTGCCTCAAATGTGGTACCTTGTACCACAAAGTGGACACCTGCCCGTCCAGAACCCATGCAGAAAGGATGGGAGGCACGATAAAACCAACAGCTACTACAGAACAAGTGCCAGGAAACCCGGATTTTCCAACTCTAAACGAGGCATACGACAAAATAACGGCCGTAGAAGAGAAGGCAGCCGCCACAGAAACCATAACATCCACACCTAAGAAAGAGAAGAAGCGAGAAATCCATGAAGAAGAAACAGTCAAAAAACAAGCTGCCACACATGATGAAAGCAATGCAGAAGAAGAGAAAGAAAAGGAAACAGAAAATATGGAGGCAAACAGCGCCCCCTTCAAAAGACCACTCAGTCCAGAGGAAAAGGAGAGGAAAAAATTAAAACCAGCAGAAACAGAAGAATAAGAGACTCCTCATGCAAAAGAGCAGGGGAGACTCTAAAGCATCTAGTTAAAGGTATCCCTGGGGTGGCAGAAAAATTTAAAAATGCAATGGTGAGAATAGGGGAACCTGAGCTCCTCCTCACTGGGAAATATGGTCCCAACGTAGTTAGTGAAAAATGGGGTGACCTATTTGTTGAAGACATCAGCAAAATCACCTCTGACCAAGTACAGGGAGCCCTGGACATAGACGAGGAGGCGGCATCGGCGTTCTTCATAGCTCTCTCCAAATTAGACATGGCCAAGGGAAGTGAGGTGGCTAAAAGAATAATGACTGCCCATAACAAACGACAGTCATAATAACAATCCCATGGTTTCTCGTCCATAGCTACACTGTTCTCTAGTTCCCACAGGTGGGGGAGGGCTTGAGAACATGAGCAGCGAAGGCTTACAACGAGGCGGTGCAGCTCCTTGAGAGCTGCACCACTCAGGCCAACCCTTCCCCCACCTTTCTTTTTCGGTTTCCAGTCTTATCTATAGTTTTGTTTTCTCTGTACTTCATGTTTTTGTTTTTGTTACATGTTTTTGTTTTTGTTACATGTTTCCTTTTTAGTATTTTTCCTTTTTCTAAAGTAAAAAATCAACGACCGTTTTAGAATCGCCCCTGGGGGGGGCAAACAGCTAAAACAAGTCGACTGAGGCCTCTTTCACCTACTCTACCACTATGCACTCTATCTTTATTTCCTCTCCTACTATCTGCTGAATCTCAGCATCTATCTCACTCCACAGGTCAATGAATCAAGTTTGTTGAACTCACAAATTATTATTATAGCAACAGTTATTTTCAAAAGCATCTGTACATCCCATCAAATTGGTTCGACTAGCTGCAAATTACGAAGCAACGGATTACTTCAAACATAAAAGACCAAAACCCATCTTAAACTACAATTCGGATGTTTAATATTCAAGCCCGCTCAGGGAGAGCAATTGGCTCATAAATTTTTCCACTCACTGTTTCCCTATCATATAGGGTGAGTATGAAAAGCATTTTGCTTCACCCTTTATGTCAGAAATGTTAATCGTTAATTCATCTGTTTATTCTATTAATTAGTATTAATAATACAGTCATCTAAATTCCCGCTCATACTGGTGTCAGTGGATTTGTAAAAAGCGTTCGATGGTGCAAAGCACAACTTCCTGTTCTAAATCCTAGAGGATGTGGCTTCTTGCAAAAGGGAATAATCAAAACTAACGCAGTGAGAGGAACACCACCGCCCATAGGCTCCAAACAGAGCAAGACTGTCGTGTATGCTGATGATATTGTTAGAACCCTTCGGGATTCCGATTCGATTTACATTTTCTTCGGCAAATTACAACGGGTTGGTGTGCTCAGTGGTCTTCGCGCAAACCTGGACAAAACGAAACTCTTTTTTTTTTTTTTTGAAAATCCAGCCCTGCCAATCTTCCGTTATGGTTTGACACCATTAACCGGACCACTAACAATATTAGGAATTCCCTTCCTTGTGTTGGTAAGACAGGGATTCAATTCCCGTCATTTCAATCTCATCCCTTTTAAAACAAACTACCTATCTTTCAACGCTAAAGCAAAAGTCATCAAAATACGAACTGTTGCACACAATCAACTTAACAAGCAAACATCACAGACGCACAAGATACAAGCAGCTCATCGACTTCTTTGGGAGCCATAGGAAACACCAGGTACGGAGAACTTTTCTCCATCTCTTCCGCTACTCAAGGAGGGTTCGCCCTGTCGATCTTGAAATATTCCTCTTTCACTGTTCGAACCATACGGAAAGCGTTGGCATCAAATCACCCGTCTGACAATCTAATGAAATACTTTATTGGATATTTCCTACCCTGTTACGGAATCACGGGCTACGCTGGACCATGTGCGGAGATGGAGCCAGAGTGGTACCCTACTATTTATTTATTATTATTATTTTCTATTTATTTATCCGAACTGCGCCATTTGTAATTGTCTTTGTTTTCGGAGATACTCTTATCTTTAATGAGCCCTCCTCCCCTTACATCGGTATCTGTGTCTGCTTGAGCATATGTTAAGTTCGTTCTGAGACGGTAACCTCTGTCTTTGCCTAAGATGTTCTAATCTTAAAACTCCCAAAAATTTCAACATATATCATGTAAATATTAGGTCGATAAGGTCAAATGTTGATAATTTAATGTTACTTTTCACAGAAATCCAATCTCATATATAGATGTACTAGTCCTAAGTGAAATATGGATCAAACAACTTGAGGTTGATCGTTATTCTCGCGCAAATTACGATGCGTATTATGATTGTCGCGACTATAATCGTTCAGGTGGATTAATTCTATACGCGCGGAAGAATATTTATAAATTTCATAGATTGAAATCAAAAATGCAAAGCGCTGAAACTGTAGCGATTAACGACACAGCAATGAATATACTTATATTTGCTATATACCGTGCACACGATGGCCCAGTTGATATCTTTCTATCAGAGCTAAATAATGTCCTAAAAACTTCAAAACACGACAGTATCATACTAGTGGGGAATACAAATCTGGACCTTAATAAGAATAATATTAACACTGAAGAATATAAAAATATACCATCTACTCATGGGTTTCTTGCTTACATCGATGGCAATACGAGAGAACCGGACAACTCAGCAAGTTGTATTGATTGCATATTCATAAGAAACAGAATGGACTATGAGGTATCCTCAGCAATCTACTTTAGCAAAATAACGGATCACCATTCGGTACTGTCGAAACTATGCTTATTTAATAGCGTTGACATGAGCTGTGCAGATAGTCATAAAAAATTCGAAATTGGCACCGATTATAATAAATTTGAGAACTACATAAAACATCATCAACTGCCACAAACCGACACATCAGATGCAAATCAGCTACATGAGGAATTTATCAAAATGGTTAAATATGCAGACAGCAAATCGCAATACTACAAAAAAAGGATGTTCACACACACTGGATAACAGATGAACTAAAAATATGATAAGGACAAAAGAAAAGCTCTATCATAAGCATAGGAAAAATCCCTACAATTTAATGTTTGAACAGTTAATATGATAATAGGAAACACAAAGCAGAAAACTCGCAAATTCCCAGAGAGTAATGACGTCACCGATGTACTTAATAAAATGAACAACCACTTTACAAACTATGGTAGTTGTGATTTCGACCCTGCAGAAAAGACTAAGTACGTGAGTCACCTTTCATTGATTAAGAATTCCATGTATCTACACGCAGTAAACGAAGATGAGGTAGAGTGCAGTAATCGGATTCAAAAAAGGGGAAAAAAATGGAATGTGACAATATAAAAGTCAAAAAACTAAACATTATCATTAAATACTAATTACAGTTCTTTACAAATATCATTAATAAATCCTTCGAACACGGTAAATTTATAGAACACTTAAAGACTGCTTCAGTTGTACCTCTATATAAAGGAGGTGACAGAAATGAAATCAAAAATTACAGACCAATATCTATACCATCCACAATCTCAAAGGTTATTGAAATTCTAATTTAAAAAAATCTTAAATACAATATCCTTTTACACAATTAATCAATACGGTTTAAATCTGGATATAGTACCGAAAACGTGCTATTGGAGTTTCATAAAACGATCTATAGTGGAATAAGTAAAGGAATGCACACAGCAGCCGTTTTTCTTGATATATCTAAGGCGTTCGACTGTGTTCATCATGACTTATTGCTACTGAAAATGTCCAAATACGGCATCAGAGGAATTACTAATGACTGGTGTCAGATCCTATCTGAATAATAGAAAACAATATACCAGCTACGGCACATTCAATTAGTGCAACAAAAATAATAAAATACGGAGTCTCGCAAGGGTCTTTACTATGACCCATCCTATTTTTAATATATGTTAATGATCTATGTAAATACAAACTTTTTGGAAAAAATGATATCCTTCGCTGACGATACGGCATTAGTATACACCGAAATGACCCTCGAGGATCTAAAAAATCGGATTAATCGTGATATGTTAAAACTAAATAAATGGTTTAGAAATAATGGACTTAAAATTAATACCGATAAAACGAGATTATGTACTTCACATTATCAGATAAGCTAGACCACAATATAACCACAAAATGGCATGAAAGGAAATGTTGTGACATCCTAAATTGTAACTGTAGCTTAATCAAAAAAACAAAATCCGTCAGGTATTTGGGCCTCCCTATCGATAGCAATATGAAGTGGAACTCTCACACCACTTTCTTAACAAATAAGTTCAGGTTCATAATTAACAGAATATATTATGTTAAAAAAAATTATTGTAAATGCAGCATTCTTAAGATGCTTATACTATTCCTGGGTAAATCCCTCACTGCAATGTGGCATCACCTGTTGGGGCGAGGATTATTACAACCATCAGCTTCCATTAATACGAATACAAACAGAATAATTAGAGCCATAACTACTACCGACTTCGCACATACAACCAACGATCTGTATGTCGTTCATAATATTCTACCACCACAGAAACTATATCTATATGGTTATCTATTATATGTAAAAAGAAACACTGAATCCATAGTCTATAGACTATGGATTACTCAGCGGTCGGAACATGCTGGTAGTACCCAAGGCAAACAAAGAAATGTTTCATACATCCTTCGAATGTCTAGCGATAGCAGCTACAATCAGCTCCCAAATGAAATCAAATCTATAACCTCAGCTTATGCATTTAGAAAAAGATTGAGAGACTACCTCATGGGACTAAGCAATGTTGACAATTACTTTAAACGTATAGTATAAGCGATCATAGGAACTCATATATCAAATCCAATTAAGGTACCAATATACTGTACTAACTAGTTCATTCAATTAGGAGACGAATATACTGTATTAACATGCACATCAAATGAAACCGTGTAAGGTGAGCCCTCATAGATGCGGTTACCGGACTCTCTGCGACTGTTTCGAGCTAATTATTTCTCTGGTAATCAGTATGGCTACGGCCGTTGGTTACACATAAATACAGAAACTAACATTATCACTAAAACCAGTAACTTATTATAAACTACGAAAACTACTCGAAATGTATTTTACTCTACTTGCATATATGAGAAAACGTTTTATTAACTATAACAAAATAAGTAGCCAAAAATTAGTGTAAGTACCAACAGAAAATGATAGTAATACTTCAACTGTATTGTATAATACTGTACATTATTGTAAAATAGTGTACATTGAATTGTACTACTCGAATTTAGAGAAAGATGTTGGAAGTTTTTTCCCACTTGGTTAGACTTTAGTTTAATTTAGTTTAATCCTTTATCCAAGCGTAAGCCTCAATCCTGAAGATACTTCGGGTGCAAACTTTGTTTGCTTACACTTGGATAAAGGAAATTTTGTCTTTTTGGGACTATTGATAAAAAAAAAGGAAAAACCTCTATTTAAGGGGAAATCCTCAATTTAGAATGTTAATGTTTAATAGACCTTGAAAAATTTATATTAGTTAACAATTGCGCGACCAAGGACTATGCACGTTTTTTATTCTTTACAAACATGAGAATTTATCTGCAAAGCACATATAAGAGCCCTTTGTTCATTAATCGCAAGCACCTCTGAATTGTACAGTCGTGGCAGTTACTTTATCTTGATCACACAGGTCCGATAAGTTTTTGTGAGACAGTGCATTGGATCACAAAGATCAGGCAAGCCATTTACAAGACAAAACATGTTTATTTTAACTAAAACAGCAATGGGCATATCACGTGCTTGAATCAAAATTTACGAAGTAAAGCTAAGCACACATTAAACAAAGAAATCTCACACAACTTATTTTTCACACGAGAAAGGTCCTTAGCTTGTAAAGCCTTGCATTCAATTTTTATAGAATTTAAGGCAAAATTTATGCAACACTGTCTATGCGTTAGTTAACACAAGCAGTACACAAAATTACACCATTTATTTATGCACATACAGAATAACTCTTGGCTCTCAAGTTCTTTGCTACGTGTTACAATTGATTAAACAGGACTAGCATCGATTATCTACAGAAACAATCTTGGACATCAACATAGAGCAATCTATTTACTAGCTCACAGTATCTTGTAAAGTCCTACGGTTTTCGAGAAGGTATGGGTGAGTTCCGCTGGTTCCATCCTGATTCTTGCGAAACGGTTACTATTTGATTGTTTTCGTCTTGCTAGTTCTCTCCCTTGGAAAAAGAATAGTTCTTCGGCGATGTTAGGAACTGCTCCGGTTGCAGCATGTCAGCATAGGACGGTACTTTCGTCGAAGAGCATCTCGGAAGGTTCTTTTGAATACGGACTCCTCCCCTTGCACTAGGGTTATCTACCAGTGAACTTCCCAAGATCTCCCCGTAGGACTCCTCGAGGGGCTTCTTCCCAAGACTCCAGAAAAATTCGAAAAAAAAGCCCTCTCGCCGGCCAATCACGGCCTTTTATATCATTCGACGTCCCTTGTCCTACCATCCAAACTCCCTCGATTTTTTTGGAAGCGCCTTGACGTCACCTACGCTTACTTTAGGTCTTAGGACAAAACTCCTATATTTTAGTGACCTTAGAGATTATTGTTCACCTTCAGCTCACTAGCATAATCCTGTCTAATCCTTTAAGTTAGGTGTACTTGTAGTTCTACATTCAGTTATTTTCACAATATAATACAAAGTTCAATACATTAAAGCAGGTTATATGCACATCTAATTTTATATATTTTATGTAAAATCGATAGAGGTGAAAAAAATTTTCTTTGTTTCACCATAAGAGATTTTACAATACTGTACAATATGTATAACACTAAAAAGATTTGCTACAGATGGAGTTCGGGTGCTTCAGCTTAGTCCAAAGCAGCTGCACTGGAAACGTTTCGATTTCTTTGGTTTAGAAAAGCCTGATCTGGACACGAATGAAGAGGTGATCTTTATGAATATCAGAAACATCTGGGAGGCAACCTTTTCACTAGGATTTGGCTTGGAGAATCGCTTACGGCCGACTCCGGATGAAAGTGAAATCACAACATCGCTTCTCACCTTGTGACCCCCCCCCCCTTTTGCGAAGTATGCCATGCATGAAACTGTAGGGAACCTCTTCCACCAGTGCAGCGCATTTGGCGAAGGTTTGCTGAAGTGCTTACGATTCCGTTGTGCATTGCGGTTTACCCCACCGATGAGGAAAAACAAAAAAAAAACTAATTTTTCTCATCAATGTTCTAAAAATATCGCATATGGAAAGTATAAAAAACATCTCCTCACTGAGGAAGACAGAATTTACCATCGAATTAGGAACTGTTTCTCCGCCTATCTGTCTCTCTCTCTCTCTCGCTCTCTGTTTATCTCTTTCTCTCTCTCTCTCTGTTGAATCTCAGCGCCACTTTTATTCTCAAAAGGCCAATGATGAGAGTCTTGAAGTCGCATAATATATTTATCTAAATCCAGAGAAACATTTTATTTATTGTGATATTGATTTAGAAATATATAATAAATTCTTAGGAAACAAATATTAATAATAAATTATAAAAATTTATCATCATGAGATATTTCCACAGAATCCTAGGTCTCTTCGCAGGAGGGCACTGGACTACCAGAACCCACTTTATACAGATTTGACTGTATGCCGAATATAAAAGTCTAATTAACATAAAATGTTAATTAGATAAATCAAATTAGTTAATTAGATTAGATTAAATGTTAACATAAAGATTCCTCTCGTCAAGAAGATAAATGAATCGGTCTTGTCCATTCTCATTCGAAGAGCACACTGTTCTGGTGTCCTTCCAAGTGTGCTACGAAAGCACTTTATTTATTTATATTTACATAACATATGGAACAATAAAAACGAGTAAAATAAAATAGAAATTAATATAGAAGATGATTATTTCTCCTTTTTTTATGAATGTCTAATAGCCTAACAAATACCAAAGGAACTGGGTAACAAGTTCAGAACAATCTTAGGAAGAATACATAAAAGAATTAAAATCTCAGCCCGAAAAAAGCTTTTGAGGATAATTTCTCCAGTTTGCTATCATCGAACAATAATAGAAGACAAATGTTAAAGATTAAAAATAAATTTTATAGATATCTATCAAAGTTATCACGAAGTATATCCTAGTGGTCTAATATTCCACAATACAAGAAAATTAGCTAGAGAATACACGCAGTAATATGCTATCCTCAGTCCTTCCCCAGAAAAAAATATGAAATAAACCCAGTCAGATCCCTAGCTGGTAGTTTATTTCATGTTTTTGAAAGCATCTAATATAACTCAACAAATATAAACGCTCCACATGGAAATAAAAATCATGACTAGGAAACATAATGCTGATGCCACCGAAGGTATTTTTAATTCTTTAAGTTAATTTAGTTAATTTGAAATATTTTTTAAAAATTTATTTAACAAGTATAATACAAGATGAAAACATATTATTTACTAGATAGATTTTCAAAGAAATAATAAGAAATTTTGTATTATCTTTGGATACCAATTGTTATTTCAAATATTTTTATATAAATAAATATATTAGTTCCTTGTAATGGCCGGGTTGGACTTGCCGAAATCCTGTTAAGCGTACAACTGGTGAGATACAAAAACAGATTTGCTTACTGGTACATCTAATAAAATAATATCTTGAATTAAATATATAGTGGTACGCCAATGGAAAATCTAATATCTTGAATTAAATATAGTGGTACGCCACTGGAGAAGGTTGGGAACCCCTGCTGTAGCATATAGCATATTTGCCAGTAATGACAGTTGTCAGATTTGACTACGCTGCTGATTGATTCTGATTCTGTTCCTTCGTTGTCGTTTTGGAAGGCCACGTCCACTTAGATTCTTGCCTGACGTTGGTAGTTTCTTCTCTTAGGAGCCTCAAACTGCGGCGGTGAGACTTCTGTCACATATTGTTGAACACGGTGCCAGAGGTGTAGGTGTAGGTGTTCGTGAGTTGATAGAGGCAGGTGATTGTCTGTTATTCGGGTGGTGAACACATCGTTTATAGTTAGCTGGGTGAGAACCACCAAAGTTTGCACAACTAGCCAGGGTGGTTTTTGGCTTTGTGCCGGTGTTAGTGAGGTGGTTCTTGGAACATTTCAGGCATTTATACTCTGCCTTGCAGAGTCTCTCAGCATGCCAAATCTTTGCCCTCTCTGGCACTGTCCACTTGAAGCTTTCATCCTCGGAGGCTCTCGGGTGATCCGAAGTCCACAGATTGATCTTAGGTCATAAATATTTTTTATAAGCTTTATGGATATCCACTAAAACCAGAGGAATGGGGGTTTTGTCAGCTCTAGTCATCCTACTGACCTTAATAGGTGGCAAGTCCTAGTGGTAGAGGTCGGCCTCTATTTTATCTGTAGTTACATCCTCTGTAACACCTCGGAGGACCACCTTCAGATTCCTCTCCGAGCCGAGAGAGAAAGTGTGGTATTGAGTATTACTTGAACCTAACTCTTTGGTCAGTTTTCTATAGTCCATTACGGTAGCATGCTGCATTTTGATGCCACCATCCATATTCGTAGCTGAGATATAATTGTATTTGTAAGTTTGCCATGGTGGACCTTAAGTGTGTCCATTTTTTCTTCTCCCAGAGGACAATCGATGGTACTCTCTCTTTGGGGGAGGCCGAGGGATCGGAACTCAGAGTGTCATCTGGGAGAAGTTCCAAATTCAGCTTCTCCTCCATCTGGGCAGTGTCTTCTCCCTCCTCAACGTCTTCTGGCAAGGAGTAGAAATTAAAGATGCCGGACCACTCGCGTTTGACGTTTTTTACAATCTTTTTGAGAATGATGAGAGCCCGCCCTTTGTCGAGCGATTCAATATAAGCATCATCTTCCTCCTCGCACAAGGTGATGATAGCACTACAATAGTCAATAATCTGTTATTTATAATATTTATAAGCCAACAATGGCGATTCTAACGACGGTGTGTAACGGAAGTAAAAATTAGGCCTAGTAAATCGCCCTCGTTGCAATTTCAGCAGGTCCAATCCTCCACCAGCTGCTAAAAAAATATTTCTATATGAAACACGATCTCTCAGCACTTATTGATGAACAGCAATAAACTAACTCCAGACTCTTTACAGATTGTGATGTGGAATGCCAATGGCTTCAAACACAAGATGACGGAGCTCCAAGAGTTCACTCAGAGACTTCAGCCAGACGTTGTTTGATAAGTGAGACACATCTGAGGCCATCGTACAGCCCCAAAATTAGGGGATATCATCTCTACAGAACTGACAGGCCAAATTACAGAAGTGGTGGCACTGAAATCTTCATTAAAAATTATATCCAACACCATACAGTGAACAACTCCCCAACCATTAACCTCGAAGTTACTGGTGTGGAGGTTCTTACTAGTTCGGCTGGCAGACTGAAAATTTATGCAGCATACAACCCACCGCACAAAATACCTACTGCACGGCCATCCTAGATGCTAGAGAGCCCATCATTATTGCTGGGGACTTAAACTCCAAACACCTGGCATGGAATTGTAGAACCATAAACAACAACGGACGCATCCTCGCCAGCGGATTCATTTGCGCGGTTTTCGCAGGCCCCACTGAACCTGCTCATCACAACCCGAATGGCACTGCTGACATCTTGGATATAGCCATCCTGCAAAATGTTAAAGTTCAACATAATTTAAGAACATTAAACGAGCTCTCATCAAATGATGATCCAGTGCTATTACAGCTGGGAATGCAACACAACCTGTCACCCCCCCCCTCATACTCATTCACATCCTGGGAAAATTAGCAAAAGCTCCCAGAGTTCATTGGCCCTGTCCCTCCTATAAAGTCAAACAAGAAATTGAAACAGAAGTCAAGCATTTTACTCATTTTACTCAGCAAATCAATGCAGCCATAACAGCAGTCACCTCTTACACAACTCGCTCCACAACAAATCGGTTACCGGAGGATATTATGAACCTGAACAGAGATAAAAAAAAATAAAGCTGGAAAAAGGTTTCACAATACTCGCGCGCCTCAACACAAAAGAATTCTTAACAGATTAAACGATCTGGGAGATACGCCCTCAAAGCCTACAGGGATCGACTACTATGGGAGGATAAGTTGGCTTCCTTCTCACCTGCGGATCACTCTATTTGGGGACTCTTGAGGAATCTCAGAAACAAAAAGATATCTCTTCCTCCTCTCAATCGAATCTGGGCCTTGTGCACACGGATGCAAAGAAGTCAGAAACCATTGCAAAAATTTTAAATGGGCAGTGTCAACCTGTTTATGAAAACTTAAATTTTAACCACTTGTATAAAATTCATCGTCATGTGAGACATGTACTAAAACTTCCTAATGTCTGTACTAATCAGATCATCCCTACTTCACCAGCAGAAATCTACGAGATCATTAAGAACGTTAACAAACAAAAAAAAGCTCCTGGTCCAGATGGCATCACCAATAACGTTATTAAACTACTACCCTGAAGAGCCATTGTGCACCTTACCAACATAATCAATAATCTGTTCCCGATTATTAGATTCCGATATGTCCCTTCCCCGTGGAAAACTGCTTATATACCCCCATTCATAAACCAGGCAAAGACCCACATCTACGGCACACATCGTCCTATTAACCTGATTTCAAACCTGGGAAAGATTGGCGAAAGGTTCATCCTCAACAGACTCCAATCCATAGTAAATAAGCTGAATATTCCCCCAACATCATAGCACCACTCAACAGATCCACAGACTAACTGAATATATTACCACAGGCTATAATTGGCATTAACTTGCCGGAGCTGCCTTTCTGGATATAGCCAAGGCCTTCGATAAGCGGTGGCATTAAGGTCAACAATCTCATTGCCTTTAACATCCCGCTGCAGATGGTACAGTTGATCCAATCATATCTCAGCAACAGATTTATGCAGGTCAAGATAAACTATACTATACTATACCTACCAAGCGCCCCATTCTGGCTGGAGTTCCGCAAGGATCATTACTGGCCCACAATTCTGTTCTCGATAATTATGGCGGATATTCCACACAATCCAATTTCATCTATCTTGGCCCTTTACGCTGATGATACAGCGATATTAACCAGATCTCTTCGCCCACACCTAGTCACCAAAAAACTCTAAGAAAACTTACAATTATTAGAGAAATGGTTCTCCAATTGGAGATTACATGTAAACCTCTTCTGGAGAAGAGCATAGCTATGCTCTTCTCCAGAAGAACAGTATCTCCTACAGGGGACATCTTCCTGTTTCACACCAAAATTCCTTGGAAAACAGAAGTCAAATATCTTGGTTTTCTGATGGATAAAAGACTAACCTTCAATTACTATATCAAGGACTCGTGTGCAAAGGCATTAAAAGCCATCGCCGAGCTCTATACTCTAATAAACAGAAACAGTAAATTACAGATCAGAATCAAACTGCTCCTCTACAAACTGATGATTCTTCCTATAATCACATATGCTTTGCCAGCATGGACCCACACCGTTAATACTAATATTAATATCCTCAAACTGCAGCGAGTGCAAAAGAAGTGCCTTCGTATGATTTGTCCATGGTTTGTCAGAGTTGTTCGACTTTATCGGGACACAGACATTCCCTATATATACTCTTTCCTTCAGTCTCTTGCAGCAAAGTATTTCCTAAAAACGTCTACACATCCCAATCCACTGGTGCAACAAGCTGCTGACTATGATGAAACGGATCTGTACAAACACAGAAGACCTAAAGCCATCCTGATTTCAAGAAATGATCTATAATCCCTTGCCCTCTCAGGAGGAGCATATTGCATATAAACGTTTTCCTTCACTGTATCCATTTCGGACAGTGGGGATTATGAAAAGCATTTTGCTTCACCCTTGGAGTCAGTAAAGTTGAAGTTGAATTGTGGTGGCCGAGATAAGAATAGCTCCACTGTAGCCCATGCATGTCGCACGAGGCGACTAAAATGGGCGCCCAGGGAGAGCAATGGATGGCAATGCTGTAGCTAATGAAGTTCTAACTGAGGCTCGGCTATTGCTGTTACCCTCCTGCCATGGGAATATGAAAAGCATTCTTGCTTCGCCCATCTAGCCAAAAAAAATGTAAGTGAAAATCGATTACATAATTTTCGATTTTTGACTAGTTTGGTCCATAAATAATTCTCTGCTTTTCTCCCCCCCCCGGAAATTTGGTCCAAGTGCGTTGTGATCAGCCATACCATCACAGTC
The DNA here is from genome assembly GCF_054136105.1 of Typopeltis vanoorti. Taxonomy (NCBI): domain Eukaryota; kingdom Metazoa; phylum Arthropoda; class Arachnida; order Uropygi; family Thelyphonidae; genus Typopeltis; species Typopeltis vanoorti. The sequence goes on from NC_143569.1 coordinate 66,241,078, forward strand.
GATGAGGTGTTTTTTCTCCCCGCCCCCTCTGATGAACAAGAAAATCAAAATTTACGTTTTTCATTACGAATTAAAGTGATATTTGAAAGACCAGCCAATGGACATATTTGACCCTTTACGGAAGTCATACAATAATACGATTATTGGTACCTTCTCTCAGTTTCTTTGCAGCTTCCTCATCTTGGAAAAGCTTTCTTAGATATATCAGGCTGTTGTAGAACGATGGTGCCATCTGCAAATTAGGTCAAGATAATTTCAAGATTGACAATGCTCTACCGTTTATTTAAGGAGCAGCCATGTTTTTAAATTGGCTTTCCTTTTAATAAAGAAGGGGATGTTCAAGTTAACATGGACTGCGAATGCCAACTCGAAGTGGAAATCCTTGAAAGAGCTCTCTCGTTTTGTCTTTCATTATTGATCCAGTCGTTTTCGGGATGATCTTTGATAACAAAGAATATCATGAATTGCATTTTCGCTCTCTTAAGAAACTCAAAGGAATTAAATGCATTAAAACCTTTTCCTTGTTCTTACTGAATTTATTTTAAAAAAATAAATCATAAGATTAAAATTAATTCATTCCGTTTCTTATAAAGGTTTTTCTCCCCGAAGAGACTACGTTTCGTAGGAAATGTACACAATATTTTCATCTACAAAGAAAAGAAGAAGAAAAGAAAGAAAGAAAGAATAATAAAAACTGGTCTAAATCTATTTCATACAAAAAAGATGATTAAAAACGAACGCCGAGCCTTTGCTTTCGTTTAAGAATATTTTTGTTTGAATGTAAGAAAATTGATTTTTAAATTCACCAAGAAATTCGAGAACAATTAACAGAATTACTTTGGGGATTTCAGTGAGAGTTTCATTTTGATTGCATTTTGTTTGTTTTAAATCAAAACGCAAGTATTTTGGAGTAAAATATTGTTCATTAAACCATTCCAATTGTTTGGGTGACGTGTGTGTGTGTGGGGGGGGGTGTTCTTTGTAAGGTCAAATATTCTGAATTAAGGCTTTAAGAACTCGAGTTTTTCCTTAGAGAAAAAAAAAACAATTTTCATTGAAATCCCCAGAAAAAAAAAACAATTCCCAGTTTTTAAGGTTATGTTCAGCTATTTATAATACTTGAAAAGATCTGCCAAAGTAAAGTAGGATGCAATATGTAATAAATCGGCCACTCCTTTTATAATATCTTCTCAATCAAATAACTTTTCTTAAATAACCATTCCTTCCCTTATCTTCTTTTGTACAAACCCCCTCATGTAGTTCACGAGAAACTTTTGACTTCCTGTCTATTTTCTTAATGCACTCTCTTAGGGAACGAGTGAATGAATAAAGATGGTCGCTCAATCACCCGGCGTGGGTATGCAACAGTCCATTTATGTCATTAAGTGAACCACCAAGTTTATAACTTATCCATACCACTCCTCTGAATGTCTTTCCTCTATGGGATATCATTTTATTTCTATAGCAACGAATGATATTTGACAGTAGAGTTTTGAATTTCACAGAAAAGATACGAAGAAGAAGAAAAAAAGGCAGACGTATCACTCTGAACTTTTGTTCTCTCTGGATGCATTCAGACGACACCGAGCGAATTTGCATTACAAATATAATTTTTTTTATAGAGCACTTCCGCTATCAAATGTCACTTATTACACAACGTCGATGCTTTGCTCAGAATTAGAATTGTCAGAAATTTATCTGCATCATCCGTATTTACATATCTTAGCATATTTAGCGTCAATATTCCATTTGTTCATTGTCTGTTGCTGCCACCATCACTTAATCACCAATCTGACGCAGTCTTTCAAACAATCCGGATCTGCTTCGATTCAACAAACACATCGCATAAAATAAAACAGAAGACTGGCTTCGAGGAAAAACTAACAATGTGATGTATTCTGCATTTGGCGAATATTGATTTCAGAAAGCTTCATCTGGAACAAGCAAATAATATTTCACATGTAAATTAAATTAATAAAGGTGGCTTATCTTCATTAAAAGTTCCCTGTAGATCATTTCTTTACACTCAAAATATTGCAATTTTAGCTGAGACAGCGAATTTGATTCTTTGACTTAATCAACGCACGATAAAACCGAAAGAACCATTCTCTAAGATTTCTTTGGAAATCTTAGAGAATGGAAGTATCACGGGTATAAAAGTAAGCAAAACTGAAAGTAAAAAAAAAAAAAAAAAAAAAAAAATCAATATTTTTTATTCTTCTTTTTATCGTGTGTTTCTTTGTTTACTTATTTATTTGTTTACTTGTTTATTTGTTTATTTATTTGTTGTTTATTTTATTTATTTGGTATTTATTTACTTGTTTATTTTATTTATTTAGTTGTTTGTTTACTTTATTTAGTTCTTTGTTTACTTATTTATTTGTTTATTTATTTGGTTATTTATTTCTTGTTTACTTTATTTAGTTGTTTATATACTTTATTTATTTGTTTATTTATTTGATGTTTATTTATTTGATGTTTATTTTATTTATTTATTTGGTTTTTGTTTACTTTATTTATTTGTTGTTTACTTTATTTATTTGGTGTTTGTTCACTTTATTTAGTTGTTTATTTTATTTATTTAGTTGCTTGTTTACTTTATTTAGTTGTTTATTTTATTTATTTAGTTGTTTGTTTACTTTATTTATTTGTTTGTATTTATTTGTGTTTCATTGTATTTATTTATTTATTTTATTGATCTATCATTTTATTTTTTTTTAATTTTTGGATCACTGTTGTGTTTCTTTCAGTCACTTAGATCGGAATAACATCACTTGATAACAAAATCAAATAAAAATACTTTTATTATATCGCATATATAGAGAGAGGAATTTATAAAATAGACCCAAATTTATTCCCTTCGATCCTCGTGCATATAAAGACTTATCTCTGGCTGGATGAATTTTGCTGAAATTTGGCATTTGGAATTTTAATGAAATTTTCTGAAATGTTTTTCAACGCTGGTTTAATATAAATCACTTTTACTGGAAAAAATAGGCAAAACGATTGAAAAAGGTATTTAATGTGAGTACTGTTTTTTTTTTTTTTTTAAATTCGAATGCTGCGAAACACTAACAAACAACGTGTCATAGTAAGATATAAGACAAGGGAATTTTTTATAGTAATACTACACATGAGATGTTATTTAATGAATGATATTTTAGGGCCGTGGATGAGCACGATCAAATAATGTCATGAGTGAGATTTAGGGTAATGGCTTCGGAAGACTTTTTTTTTAAATTATGTTGCTTTCACCTACGAAAGGTTTATTTGTAAATGTATAGTACATTCATACAGGGGATGATCAATTTTCTTTTCTAATATTATTCATTTTTTATTCATTCCGTAAATCCTACTCTACAGACCAAACATCGAACTTTTTCAAGCCTTAATCTGCTTTTACGTCCACGTTTTCTACTAAAATGAACTCCCTGTTCGACTTAATTGTATAGTTAAACATTTATATGAACTCGCCATATTTCCTTGCCTTTTATCATTTTTGTCTATCCTATGTCTTGACAGATCATTTCGTTCAAATCTTGCTTGACATTTTCCATCTCTTCTTGAAGCCTTTTCTTTACTCATGACATTCTTTGATCGTAGTAAGTCTGTAACAATATTCCAAATATTTCATTTTACCGATGTCTGTACATTTATTAAAGTTTTATTATTAAATCCTTGTTATACATGTAAATAAGATCGTTCATCTTCGAGACAAGCATTTTCTTTTTGCTATGTTTATTGGCAGCAGGTGGATCCAATTCATGCGTGACTACTGTCGATTCAATGAAAACAGCTCGATATGTTTCGACACGCATTTACTTACTTATTATATAAAATAATTTGTGAGTTCAACGTATCTCATCATTGGCCTGTGGAGTAAGATAGGCTGAGAGTCAGCAGATAGTAGGAGAGGAAATAAAGATAGAGTGCATAGTAGTAGAGTAGATGAATGAGGTCTCAGCTGACCTGTTTTAGCTGTTGACCCCCCAGGGGTTCTTCTAAAACGGTCGTTGATTTTTCACTTTAAAAAAGGAAAAATCCTGAAAAGGAAAAAAAAAAAGGAGAGACTAAGCAAATTTAACAAGTGTAAATAAATCTAAAGACTATGTGGAAGACAATTCTATAGAAATATGAGTTTGCCGAGCAAACCCAGAACAGTATAACCAGGAAAAGAAGGGAGATGACCTGGCCCTGAAGACCCCGCCCTGAAAAGGGCTTGGGACCACCTCGATGTTGGCCTTCGCAGTCGGGGTTTGTTCAGGTCAACCCCAACTTGGGGGACAGAAAAACTTTCAACTGCGAAAGGACTAGACATACCTGTGGGTTAAACGCTGATCGGGAAGGAAGATCGAGATAGCGTCAACACCTACAACTTGAAGGTGTTATAGGTGCAGACACAACCGGATTCCCCCCTGTATGATCTGGCAGATGGTTGGTGGATCGCACCATCTCCTCAGGAACCGCTCTTCTCCCCGTAGGTACCTTTCCTGCTCCAGGAAGCGGCGGAGGTAGGCTGAGAGACAGTTCTTAACACGGAGATAGATGCGATCCCCCTCGTTAAGAAGGTGTTTTTTCCTGATTTTCCAAATGTGGTGCTTAATCACATTTATTAGGAAAATCAGGTGTTTCTTGTTTTTGGTTACTGGGGGAGGAAACTGTAGAAAGACTATTTCGGCGAATGTGAGCACTGGGATCGCAAGCACCTCAGCCAGTCTGTGCCAAACACGCTGTGCTGGCGGGCAGTGAAGGAAGAGGTGCCCTACGGTTTCTATCGCACCGCAGACGTCGCAGAAGGGGTTGCATGGTCGCGGGTTGTAAGCTGATTTTACCAGTTTCCCCGGGAGTCTGCCGTAGGCGATTCTCCAGGCTAAGTCCCGGTGAAATGGTTGCCCCCAGCTGTTTTTTATGTTGGTGAACAGCACCTCTTCGTTTGTGCCCAGATCGGGTTTTTCCCAGTCAAAGCTGTCAAAAATTTTCCAGTACAGCTTGTTTGGGCTGAGCTGAAGCACTCGAACTCCATCCGTTGCAAATTTTTTAAAAAGTTTACATATTGTGTAGTACCACTCCGGCACCGTCTCCGCACATGGTCCGGCGCGGCCAGCGATCCCGAAGTAGGGTAGGAAAAATCCTAAGAAGTATTTCATCAGATTGCCGGAAGGGTGATTTGATGCCAGTGCTTTCCGTATGGTCTGAGCAGTGTTGGTTAGATGGCAGTATTTGAGGATTGGCAGGGCGAATCCCCCTTGTATATGAAGGCCATTTGAAAATATATTCACACTGTAATCTTGTTAAATCATTCTCTATATTTCGTTATTATACTTTCCCAACGTTGGTAACTTTTCTGTTACTGCAAATCTTTTGTTGTTGTTCGCGTTCAGTCTGTCAAGATGGAGTTCTGCAATCCTTTTGTAAACTAGTTGCTGGTCTTGTGCTAATTAGTGTAGGATCTACTTGATAGTAACGTTTCTTAATTTAACGCAAAACTCTGAAAACAAATGTGGTTGATATGGTTGACTTATTTCCGAGTTCATCCCATGTTTCGCACGGACATCCTTTCAGCAATCTGTACAGGTAACACCAATGTGTTATCTGTAGCGATTGACGGTCTACCACTTCTTGGCTGTTCAATGTTTCTCTAATTCTCAAAGAAATGAAGTGCCTACCTTGACATTGTGCGATGTATTACACCACCTCTACGAATTTCAGAATCTAATTTTTTTTTTTTTTTTTTTTTTTACAGTAGTGATTTACGAACTCTGGTCATTGCAAAATATCCAACCTGAGTCAGGTTCTTTTTCCATTTTGATATCTTATTTTATGGAAAAGAGTATCCGAAACAGGGGGGGGGGAGAGAATTCACTGTAAATAAAAAAAATTTAATACAAATAATTTTTTTCGTTTTTTTTTGTCATGATATCCAACATAAACAAGATTCAAGTTTAGGAAATGGGCATAATGGGCATGAGTTAAATATAACAGATTATACTCGTTCATAATCTGTTATATTTAAAAATTAGATGGTAAGTTGTTATATGCGCTGTTCAAAAAATAAAGAAGAAAAAAAAGAGTAAGAAAAAGATAAAATGGCAGTCGTACTAGAGATATTTTTCTTTGGATTTTTTTAATCAAAAAAGTTAATTAGATTTAAAGGAAACAAAAAGACAAAACACTTCAAAAATTTCTATTATCGTTGCGAATTAAATCCAAATAAGGTTCAAATCGTTAATCAGAGGAAAAGTCGAGTTTCCTTCCGTTAGTTTGTATGTTTGTTTAATTCCTTACTGTTCTAGCAGTCTCTTGTTTTAAAAAATTTAATTACCCTGAAAGCATATTGTGATTATGTTACTTCGATGTATCTAACTTCGTTGGACTCTTGAACTACGTTAAGGAATAATAATTGGCCAATGTCTCTCTCTCTCTCTCTCTCTCTCTCTCTCTCTCTCTCTCTCTCTCTCTCTCTCCTTGATACCTAAGGACAAATCATTTATCGGGTTCCCAATAGCGCTATTTAATGACCCGTTGGGATGTTCTCGCAACTTAATGCAATACACATTTCTCTTCAATTACCTTTCTCTTCCAAATGAAACTTGCTTATTAAATTCGTGTATCGAATATCCATACTTTGTTTAATGCACTTCTCATAAACAACCAGAACTGCACGTAACACCGAATGACTTGTAATGGTATGCGAAGCAACAATGTTAAGTGGCAACATTATCGCCATTCTGGATTCCATTAAAATAATAACAACAACGATATTGATAGGATGAGCGAAGCGAACCGCTTTTCATATTCCCCTTTATCTGTATAAGAGATCATGGTAGTAGGAATAGTTTGTGAGCTTTAAGCTCGCCCTTTAGAGGCGGGGAACGGAGTGGTTAAATGTACTCAGAGGATAGTAGAATGGCCTCGGGTCTTTTGTGCTTGTGGTGATCGAATTCATTGTAATTAGCAGCTTGTGTGATCGGTTGATTTTGGTGCGTGACAGAAGTTGAAACTTTACTGTTAGAGAATGAAGTAATGAGGACATATATGGAATAATGGAAGCAGGCAAAATAGCCGTAAATATAACAGTTTGTTTCCCAGAAATAATATCCATAATCGATAGGATTATTTTTCAGCAATTTTTCCTAGATTGGATAGTAAGCTGATGAGTCGGTAATGTTCAGCAATTGCGGGTCTTGACCAGGTTTGTGTATTGGAATCATGCCAGCAACTTTCCATGTGGCAGGAAAATACCGCAATCTTATTATTGCGTTTATGATGTTGACAATATGCACTATTTACTCGATGAGCTGTAGGCTGCTTGGGTTTTTGAGTTTTCCGGCATTGTTGATGTGAACTTCAATGCCTGTTCACTCTAGATGTTTGGTTTGGGGGTTGGTTATGATATTATGTTTAAGGTAGTTTTTGTTATAGATGGCAGTATACCACAACCTCTGGAATCGAGTCTATCATTTTTATGAATAGCGTATCCTCGTAAATTCGGATTGTTTGCCGGCTGAAGATCGGTCTCACTGATTAGAATTACATCTGGGTTGTATCGGAGTGCAAATTCTTGCAGTTCAAGGATTTTGTTGACGAGTCCGTTGGCATTCCAAGCGGCGATCAGGACAGAGTTTGGTAGAATTTTGTTTCTATTCATTACTGAATGCAGTTAGAATGGAGCTGGTCTCTTGCAGAAATCTTTTTGTAGAAATTAGTGATGGGCTGGATTTGCTGAAATCTTGTAGTGTAGCAGCTAGTGAAGCGGTTATAACCGCAGGTAAGTTGGAATTATTTGTTCATGACGTTTCGATTTCTTGGAACGCACCGTATCGGCGTAAGTACTGTAAGGTGGTAGCTTTAGTTCCTCATTTGTAGAGTTTATTTGAGTAGGAGGATGATCAGTATGATTGACAAGGGTGGACGGATGGGAGAAAGGCTTTGTAGTTCTTCTCGTCAATCGATTTTTTTTAAAAGAAATTACAACCTTTGTAGTTGGTAAGATGAGGCCCGCCGCAAACGGCGCATTGAGCAAGTATGGTTCTGGGTTTGGCACAGGAATTAGTTGGGTGATTTTCACCACATTTTGGCACACTTTTTTGGCATCTATGGCATTGTCTGGCTGATGTTCTCTTTCTAAGGGTTTCAGTAGTAATTCTGAGCCGCAGATTGACGTTAATTCGTAAATTTGTTTTTGAGTATTGTTAATTTCCACTAACACGTTTACTATTTAGGATAAAAGTGTGGTATTATATGCTTCAATTGTCCATTAGTTAACTAACGATAATCGCTAACTGTGCTAGGCTGAATTTTTATACCTTCATCTGTATTTTTTGCCCATGAGTAGGCAACATTTTGATCCTTAATGATTTGTGTGAGCGAAGTCCACTTTTATTTGTTGCGTAGAACGACTGGTGGAACCTTCTCATTCTTACATGGCACATCCTTTAAAGGAGAGTCATCCTCCACATGATCGTCCTTGTGATCTTCTTCAGTCCTTCGTCTTTTACTGGCATGTTGCTCCTGTGAATCCAACTGATAAAGCTCCTTACGTGGGGAGACTATTAATTTTATATTTTCATCCTCTATACCAGCATACTCACCTTCAGGGTCGATTTCAAACTTCTTCAACAACATTTTAAAAAGGTCATGCGCTTGATGTCGGTCTAAATTCTTGATTAAGTCGTTCGAGTTTAAGTTTTCCATGGGAAATTGTTGTTTGCTGGTGGGTACCTCCTTCCAAGAGGACTGTACGTTTTTGAGATGGTGGAGTGTTTGCTTTTCTGTTTCTTGTCAGGTTATTTGGGTGGTGTGGTGAGTTCAGCCTTTATAATTTGCTGGGTGTGGTCCACCACAGTTTGCACATGTGGCCGGAGTAGTACGTGGTTTGGAGCATGTGTGAGAGGGGTGGTTGTTCCCGCATTTTACACATTTGTACTCCGCTTTGCATAATTTTTTAGAATGTCCGTATTTTTGGCATCGATGGCATTGTCCAGTAGTTTCTTTCCGCCTTAGTGGTTCCGTTTTAATCACTAGATTCCATACAGTCTTTAGATCATATATTTCTCTTTGGTCCTTGCTTATTTCAATTAGTACCAGGGGCATGGGACGCATGTCCGCCCTGTACATCCTAGAGACTTTAAGTGGTTCGAGGCCTTGTGTTTTTCGGTCAGAGGCTATTTCTTCTGCTGTCACAGTTTCTATGATCCCTCTTAATACCACTTTTAGGTTTCTTTCACTTTTCAGCTGAAATGTATGGTACGGGATTTCCAGCTCGTCCATGTGTTTGGTAAGTCGGCGGTAGTCCAATACTCCTTTAGGCTGTATTCAGACTCCTTCACGAGTTTTTAGCTGAGGTGAAATTAATTTTTGAGTTTTTCATGACCTCCACAATTGTTGACCATTGTTCTTTAGCATTCAGAATCAATTAACAGTAGAGCCCCAAGCGCCGATAGATAAAACGGTTTTCACTGCAGACCGTGAAGCACCAATGGACACGTCTGCACAGATTAAAGAACGAATACCACCGGTGATTAAATAAAAGTCCTCATAAGGACTGGCTTAAAGGGGCGAAGCAATAATTCTATTCATCTTCCCCGTTATCTGTAGAGGACAGTGTAGGGATAAGGTGTTATTGAGCTATTAAAGCTCTGATCATGTCAAAAGGGTAACAGCAATAGCCGAGCCTCAGTTGGAACTTCATTGGCTACAGCATTGCCATCCATTACCCTCCAAGGGTATTAATCACCGCATCTCACGGTCGATCCCCCAATCCTCGGTTATTAGAAGTCCTTAAAAGGACTGGCTTAAAGGGGCGAAGCAAGAATGCTTTTCATCTTCCCCGTTATCTGTAGAGGACAGTGTATGGATAAGGTGTTATTGAGCTATTAAAGCTCTGATCATGACAGGAGGGTAACAGCAATAGCCATATTTAAAGGTAAAGCCGTCTCTAAAAATTCGGACGATCCCTAGGCCACTCAATCGTGGGCGAAAGACCGTCCATCTCAGCGTTGGCTCCACTCAGTGATGGCCTTCCACTCACCACCACCACCGAGCAGAACCGCTCATATTCCGAAGAAAAGCATTCACCGACAAATCCCCTCAGCGGGCCGTGCCGGAGGACACTTTCCCCAGAGACTCAAATTGCTCCCTTAAGGCAAAAACCTTAAAAGAGCGAACTCAAACTCTCAAATCTCTATGCCCCAGGGGGTAACAGCAACAGCCGAGCCTCAGTTAGAGCTTCATTGGTATAGCATTGCCATCCATTACCCTCCAAGGGTAACAATTCCACCCCATCAACAGCCGAGCCTCAGTTAGAACTTCATTGGCTACTGCATTGCCTTCCATTACCCTACTGGTTATTAGACGTCCTTATATCCTTATAAGGACTGGCTTAAAGGGGCGAAGCAAGAATGCTTTTATTCTTCCCCGTTATCTGTAGAGCACAGTGTAGGGATAAGGTGGTATTGAGCTACTCTGATCATGGCAGGAAGCCTCAGTTAAAACTTCATTGTCATATTTATTTAAAGGTAAAGCCGTCTCTAAAAATTCGGACGATCCCTAGACCACTCAATATAGTGGCAGAAAGACCGTCCATCTCAGCGTTGGCAGTGGGCTTCCACCCACATATACCACCACCGAGCAGAACCGCTCAAATTCCGAGGAAAATCATTCACCGACAAAGCCCCTCAGCGGGCCGTGCCGGAGAACGCTAATCCCGGAGACTCAAACTGCTCCCTTAAGGCAAAAATCTTAAGAGAGTGAACTCCAAACTCTGGAATTTCAGAGCCCCAGGGGGGAACAGCAACAGCCGAACCTCAGTTAAAATTCATTGACTACAGCATTGCTATCCATTACCCTCCCATTTCCCGTTATTAGCTGGTTATTAGGAGTAGCTATATTATATAAAATTAATATTGGTGTGTGAAAATTGCTTTAAATTTTCGCTATAGTCATATTGAAAAAAATATATTATTATTATTATTATTATTATTATTATTATTATTATTATTATTATTATTATTATTATTATTATTATTATTAAATTTATTATAAGATTAAACTTTTAGATTTAAGAATACTTTATGAATAACATAAGATTCTATGGTTTTTAGAAACCATAGATTCAGCAGTATCTTTACCAATTCAGCTGATGGCAGTGATGTTTTGAAAGTTTAAAATTAAAACTAAATTTATCTAAAGTAACGTTACAATAATATTAAATTGCAAACAAAATTTAAATGATTAAGTAAAAAATTAATAAGTTTAAAATATTTAAATTGTACATATTTGGTCTGATGTATTAAAATAAAGAACTTTTATTATTAAAAGACCAGAAGATAAATGATAAAATATACAAAGAGCCAACAAGTTTCACTAGCCACTGTCTAGCATTTTCAAGGCTGAACTGGTGTGAAAACAAATGCATTCAGTTGCATTTAAAACATACACTCTAGTAGTAACTGTTAGGCCGTTACATTTGATCATTCGTGTTTGATGGCGTGCATGTGTTCGAATGCTTCAGTCAGAATCCGGTACATGACCACGTGTTGTGTAGTTATTTGCATATTGTAGTTCTGTTGAACTGAGAGAGATGATGAGATTTTTCCATGTCTTTAAGAATAATACCTTGATTTCTATTTATATACTATTATAGTATATTTCTATTTATATACTATTATAGTATATTTCTATTTATACTATTGCCTGTGCGTAGTACCACAGCTGCTTCTTTGAAAGTTCTGTGTCTGTAGTCATTCTCGATGTAAGGCATAGAACTGTTTTTCCAATCTATAACGTGATTTGATGTTGAGAAATGATGAGCTAAACTAGATGTGATGATTCTATTATGATTGACATCCCCCGCATGTTCCTTCTGTCTTATTTCAAAACTTCTCGAAGTCTGACCAATGTAAGAAAGGCCACACGTGCATGGAATTTCATATACTCCAGGACATTTGAAGAAAGGTACCTCATCTTTGGGTGATCTTAAGATTTGTCTGATCATGGTAGTTGGTTTAAAAACCACTCTGATGTTATGAGCTTTTAACATTCTCGCCAATTTTGTGGAAACTGAATTAATATATGGAATGACAACTGTGGACACATATTGGGGCACTATTCAGATTACAAGCTTTCTAATCATGAATCAGAAATCCTAAAAAAAAAAGGGTTTCAATTTTGCCATCTCCCCTAATTTTATCCCTAAAATGGATTTCATATGTGGGACAGAAAAAAGTCTTTTTCCTCTTCCAGAGGCTACAGCAAATGCTATCAGGTTCAATAGTACGATTATTCTTGCGTCAGCTAAACCACCAACACCTAATATTACTCCTTATGATAAGAAATCTATCTGCAACTTACGTAACAACAAAGACATTAAAATAACAAAAGCCAATAAAGGAAATTCAACGGTCATTCTCAACTCGAAAGATTATTTTGATAAGATTAACTTGTTACTAGCATACAGTTCCACTTACCAAGTCTTAGATAAAAATCTAAGACTTGGTAAGTGTCCAAAAAAAAATAAATGTAAGCATTAATTTACTACAGCAATAATTTCCCAAGGGAAAGAAGATTTCCAACCTAAACACAGGATTTTTCACCTACGTACAACAATTTGACGACCGGATAAGAGAGATATCTTTAAGATAAGATTTAATGCGAAATCTTCATTGTTGGAAAATAAATTCACATACAGTTTATTTATTTATTTATTTTGCTCAGTTATTCTGTTAGAATATGTAGTTAAACTGAATTTTAAAAACGTTCTTTTTTTTTTTTAAACTTAAACATAACAAGTGATTTCTAATTACAATAACCGCTGGTCGTATGTTTGGGTAAGTGCAATTCTAATACTGGATAGTCTTTATTCTTTTCATAACGCTGCCGCCATATCTAAGATTTCTCAGAACTCTACTCTAAGAATTCCCACCCTTTAACAGGAAAGAAATACCCCAACATCTATTGGAAAATTAGTACAGCCATCTATAGACAACCAAAGACAAAACATGACGACAATGAGGGATGTGTGTCGCCCTGGGAAAATTCGAAGTTATCTTATCTCAAAAGCATTGCCCGCAATTCCATAGCAAACCAAAACACCACGTTATATCACAGAGAGAGACCTATGTTTCCCATAAATTTCCAAACACATAACGTCACGATTCTTAGGTTTAAATATCACCCACAATACGATACGCGAACCCAATACACCACGTGATTTCCCCTGACAGAAGGCGGGTCCCCCAGCGAAATTCTAAATAATCCAAAATTTCTTATCACTGTCCATCACCCATAATGCCATATGCAAACAATTTACTTATCTATAACTCATAACATACACATCCAAGACACAGACGTCGCTTCCCCATTCACCCTACCCCTATTTTGTTCATAGATTCCCACTAATCACGACACGAATCCTTATCCACTAATAATATCTTCCTTTTCCATTCAGAACAAAAACGTCATTTATTTACGACTAACAAATGACTTCACTTATCTATGTCTGCAAACAACACACACTGACAACACGATTCCTTATCTTATCTTGATCTGGTTAAAAGTGTCCCACCAATCACGACACGAATCCTTATCTCTGCCATCACCTATAAGTCCATACGCGAACCAAGACACAAGAACTGACGTCACTGACACATATTCCCTGGGGAAATTCTAAACATTCCAAAGTCGTGACGTCACACACACACAATGACGTCTTCTCCTTATCAACCAATGAAGTCACATTCCTTATCTTATCTTGATCTTGATCTGGTTATTAGTGCCACCCCCACTACTATCATTGATTTGATCTATGGGGTTTTACATTAGATTCTAAGGCAAGTCTTTTAAACTTAAAGTTTTGATAATTGATAGATATAGACATGGAAAATCTAATAGACGTGACAAAGTTTGTAGACGTTTATCGGGAATTTATCCGCTTGGGTGAGGTGCTTAGTAGTAGGTGTGCTGAGAAAAGTAAAGTTGTCACAGATGACAGGCTGGATAACGTGACGGCAATAGACATCGAACAGCGAAGCTCGGGTCAATCACTAGATCGTGAGGATGCGCAAAGTAATGCCCACGATATATTGGATACAGCTGACACAGAGGAGGAATTCCGAACCGTTAAAACTAATAAAAGGAAATTTTCCGTTACTAGAGAATTACCCAAAACATGAGAAATGGAGAATGATATTAATACAAACACAAAAGAAAGAATACCCCCAGTCATCCTAAGCGATAAAAACCATTGGGCATCAATTGTTACTTCACTCCGAACTCTAGAATATCATTTACGAAAGCCACTAATACAGAAGAAGGAATTCGCATCCAGCCATCTGCCGATTACAGACAAGTAACTAAATTTCTGGATAATAACAACCTTCCCTACCACACATTTGCACTCAATAGTGAAAAGAACCTTAACGTTGTGCTCAGAGGGGTAACGGATTCCATTACAGCAGATAAAGTGCAAGATCTCCAAAATAAAGGTTTTAGTCCTATAAAAGTCAGCCGAATGCGAAGAGCTGATAAAACTCCATATCCTGTAATATTGGTAGAGATAAGTAAGGACCAGAAACAAATCTATGATCTTCAGACTGTTTCTGATTTAGTCATAAAAACTGAATCGCTTAAACATAAACAAACAACGACGCAATGTCATCGCTCTCAAAAGTTTGGCCACTCACAACGCTGCTGCAAAGCAGATTACCGATGTGTTAAATGGGATGGCAACAAACACGCAAATAATGAATGCCAAACAACCCCGCACACAACCAGAAAAGTGTGCAAATTGCAGAGCCCACACTCCGCAAACTGTAGTTTGCGGAGTGTGGACTCCAAACCAATACACAAGAAAGCACATCCTCCAATCAAACCACAATCTCCACAAGACCAACCTACCTGAAAGACCCAAAACCAAACCAGTCACAGCAAACCAAGAAACCTATCCTACAGAACATAACAAGCCACATACAGAAATGGTTGCTGAACTCCGACAAACCAACCAACTGAAGAAGCTAAGAATATCATCTTAAGACACTCAATCACTGCTTGTTGAAATCCTTAATGAATAAGACAATTAGAAAACCTAAATCATTACAGATTGTTAGCTGGAATTCAAATGGACTATTAAACAAAATACAGGAGTTTGCAGCAGAAACCCAAGCAGATCTCATCCTTATAAATGAATTACACCTTTGTTCAAGTGACAAGGTCAGAATCAACAATTCTAGCACCTACCGTACAGACAGATGCAAGAGGAGAAGACATCGCCATCTTTGTCAAAAAAAAAACAAAACATAAAGCATGATATAATAGCCGAACCCCAAACAGAACACATGGAAACAAACCACATGAATAGAAATTCACATGGAAAACACAAGCAGTATCAAGATATTCGCAGTCTTCAACTCCCCAGATAAAAAAAACCCTAGATTCAGATCTGGGATTTTTACTAAGCGCAGGTAAAGCAGTAATCATAACTGGTTATTTTAATGCCAAACATTCCACATGGAACAGCAGAAACTCAAATATCAAAGGCAGACTACTAAATTCGTATACCACTACAAGAAACATGACAGTAATAGGACCCACAGAACCAACACACTAGAGCAACCGGTCGTCCAGATGTACTTGATATAGCAATACTAAAAAATATTGCGCACAGCTATCAAATACAAGCAGTTAACGACTTATGTTCTGATCACAACTCCGTCATTTTTCAATTAGGAACCATACAAGATTTAACGGAAAATACCACCACCTTTATAACTTGGAAACAACTTCCCTCATCCCTCTAGAAAAACCTTGGCCCAGTCCACATATAACAACCACCGACGATATAGAAAAAATTAAAACTTTTGAAAAACGATTACTAACACCAATATCACAGGTAACAAATATAAACCAACTGTGAACCACCAAAACTCCCAGTCCAGTGGATATAAAACGTCTTATCTCTGAGAAAAACAGATTAAGAAGACAATACCACAGAACAACGGATCCCGCAGATGAGTACGCAGTTAACAGAGCAACAAACCAGGTTCGGTATGCTCTAAAGAACCACCGAAACCAACTTTGGAATAACAAAATACATCACCTAAACACAGAGGATCAGTCATTGTGGAGAATGATCAGATCACTGCGTTTGAAGAGTTACACTCCAATCCGAGGTGAATGTAGAGTCGCCTACAATGATGAAGAAAAAGCAGAAGCATTTGCAGACAGTTTAGAAAGACAATGCATCCCCAATTATACCAATGTAGATATACATTTCATAAGAAAAATCCACACACAAGTACGTAAAATCACTTAAAATGCCTTATTCCAATCTAACAACAAATACGTGTCACCAAAAGAAATATATGAGATCATAAGAAAACTAAACAAAAAGACTCCGGGTCCGGATGGAATAACGAACAAAGCACACAAACTACTTCCCCGAAAAGAGGTTATGCATCTGGTAGCATCACTAATGCCATCCTTCGGCTAAATTATTTTTTAGAGCGATGGAAGCTTGAGGATGTCTTCCAAATTCCAAGAGCTGAAAAAAACTACTCAATTTCCTCAGAATTATAGACCGATCAGCCTTCTATCATGTGTAGGCAAGATAGCTGAACGCGCTATACTCACACGGATTCAAGAGGCAACAGATATCAACCACGTCATACAAGACGAGTAATTCGGCTTTAGAAAATATCACTCCACAGCGCTTCAAATTTATAGAGTCGTTGAATACATCACACAAGGGTTCGAATGGCACCAACATTCTGGTGCAGTCTTCCTGGACATAACACAAGCATTTGACGGAATATGGCATTATGGTCTAATTTGTAAGCTACACCAAGTTGGAATCCAATTACCACTAGTCCTACTTGTCAAGTCATATCTAAATAACAGAAAATTTAAAATAAAACTCAATAGAATCAGATCCACAGGGAGGAGAGTCACTGCCGGAGTCCATCAAGGCTCGCTGCTGTCTCCCCTACTCTTCTCCATATACATGGCAGATCTTGCCAAGTTGTCCCCATCCATCACCACTCTCTGTGCCGATGACACAATTATTATAGCCACATTTAGCTTCAAACAAGTTGCACAGATCACTCCATGAATTAGAGAATTGGTACAAACAATGGCGTATCGCATTCAACCCAGGAAAAAACTCTGCAGTACTTTTCACCAGACGTAAAGCAGAACCAAACACAAGCATACAAATGTTTGGAAAAGTTATTCCTTGCCACAACTCTACCAAGTATCTAGGAGTTCATCTGGATAAACGCCTAAATTTCAAGACACACATAAATCGTGTCCCCACTAAAGCAAGTCAGACTATTGCACAGTTATATCCGCTTTTGAATAGGAACTGCTTCCTAAACATAAACAACAAAATTCTACTCTACAAGTCAGTGATAAGACCGCAGATAACTTACGTCTCACCAACTTGGGGACACACGTCTAAACGGAACATACACAGATTACAGATGATCCAGAACAAATGCCTTAGAATGGGATGTAATGCCCCCTTGGTTCATCAGAAACCTCCAGTTACACCAAGAAGTCAACCTTCCAGATATCAAGACCTACATGACAGGCATTGCATAAAAATTCTTCATTGCAGAAAAAAATTCAGCTATCACAGATAATCACCCAAATCAACTAATTCGACAGTCAGCAGACTAGAAATCCTCAGATCGTTTCAAATATAAAAACCCCTAAATCCGCCATCGCTAGAGAAATCTAATACAGCTTACAATGCTCACAATGAGCGGGTGAATTATCCCCAATACTCCCTTCACACTCAAGCTAAAATCAGATGAGAGGTGAAGAGTCGAGTCCATCTCCCAAAGAAGTTCCAAGTTACCTGGCGAGATTAGGATGGTAAGTGATTGACGATTATGGTTTTGGAGAGGAGAGACGTGTTTACTTTCTACTGATAGAAACTGCGCTTTTTTAGGCTGTAGTTTACCACTTACGGTGACATTTCGTGAATCTTGCATTTGAATTGGCTCTAATCCTGCCCGAATTCCTAATGTCTCCCTCTCTGAAAGAAACGTGCATAAGATCAATGGCCGCGTAGGCCCCCACCCGTGATGTGGACCAATGGCGGATGTACAGTGTTTAGTAAGGTAGGTAATTCGAGTTGAGCCAAGTAAGTTCACGGTTTCTTCCCACAACACTCATTAATTCTTTCTCGCAAACTTTGCTAATAGTCTACAGTCTACAGATTATCTTCCTCAGTTTACAGAACATTTACTGGCAGGTCCCCAGCCCTGCAGGATTTTACTTACGTTTATTCTCAAATCTATTAATATGAGCTTGCCCGACCAAGACATCATCATTGACTTGCTCGATGAAGAGCGAGTCAATGATGTGTTTTATCTGCACGTATCTTCACTTTATCTGCATTTTATCTGCACTTATCTTCATGAACAAACTTCTAAAAAAAAAGTTCAAGCTTAAATGGCCTGCAAGTATGATCGATCCTGGCATCATCATTGACTCGCTCGATAAAGGGCTAGCATTCAGCTTCTTAAAAAATTCGAGCTTGAATGGCCCGGCTTCCTAAATTTATATTCCTTACCCGGAGCCGATGATGATGATGAGAATGAAGACACTCCTCAAATGGAGGAAAAACTTAACCTGGTGGTCTCCGCCTCTACTCCGTCTGATCAAGGACAGGCCTGAGTACGCAAGAAGCGCAAAACGCTCGCCATGGAGCCAACAAATGATGTTGGCATGGATGAAGACGCTCCCAATTTAGACTCCTCTTCCTACTCCAATGAGCAGTGCCCCCAATAATCAACCTACAGATAAACTATTCCAGCCAAAAACGCAGACGAGGCATCAAACTTCAGCCCGCTACGGTGACAGACTACAGAAATTTAACAAAGGAAATGGACGCCAAACCAGAGATATTCAGTATCATACCTTCTCACTTACCTCTGACAAAAATTTGCAAGCGGTGCTCTGAGGTGTTTCCGAAGATATTGACCCAGATGAAATAGCTACTGACCTCAACTTACAAGATTTATCTCTTATAAAGATCAGCAGAACGTATAGATTAAGCCGAACGTATATCCCCCCCCCCAATAAGATGAACCTTCAACATCAAACAAAGACATATAACTACGTGGTCCGCTCCAAAAAGACAGTCCAAGGCCAGAATCTGTCTAATCCACATTCAAATATAACAACCGTCATCACCTCTTCTCTTGCAAATATGCTGGAGGATTTCAATAACTCAAATCCATCACTAAGTACTACGAAAAGATTTTTACCACAAACCCAGTCCATTTTATCTGCACTCTCTGATATAGGGGAAAAAATTCACCCCAAATTCTGTGAAGATTATTGGTTGCAACGCAAACGGTCTCAAAAACAAAATACTAGAAATCCAAGAATTCAATGATAGATATAATCCGGATATGTTATTAATTAATGAAACGCACCTGAGATCTGCTGACAACCCAAAAATCAGAGGGTACCATCTTTACAGAAATGACAGACTTGAATATAGAGATGGTGGTACAGCCACCCTTATCAAAAATTAGATTAACCATCATTCTGTAGCCAACCCTACAACCACCTCGAAATTATAGGTATTAATGTCATCACAAACTCAGTCGGAAGCCTTAAAATCTACGCAGCCTACAACCCACCATCAAAAACATTGCTGACCTCATATCTGGATGCCATCCTCGTAGTTAAAGGGCCAGTCATTATCGGCGGAGACTTAAATGCAGAACATCCTGCTGGAGCAGCAAATCGATCAACAAGAATGGCCGCATCCTGTTTAACTACTCAAGTTCCAATTGCGCAGCTGTGGCTGGCCCCTCATTACCAATTCATCATAGTCCTATTGGCTCCTTCGACGTCCTGGGTTGTCCTCCAGAATGTTAAATTACAGTATAAATGGAATCACTAAATGAATTAACCTCTGACCCTAACCCTATTCTGCTCCAACTGAGTAATCAGAAGGGACTGCCCTCTCCGCCTCACACCTTCATACCTGGGGAAAAATTATCCAAAATGCTCCCAGACTGCATTGGCTCTGTTCCTCACATTAACTCCAAGGAAGAAGGCGAATCTGCAGTCAATAACCTTACTCAACAAATCAACGCAGCCATATCATCTATCACCTCAAATACAACTGCTTCTAAGCCTAACCGACTACCAGAAGATATCATAACTTAATCAGGGAATAAAATGAGACAAAAAAAAACCGGTACCAAAACACAAGGGCACTCGATGACAAAACGTTTCTCAACAAACTGAATAGTGCAGTGAGAGATGCACTTAAAGCCCACAGAAACAAATTATGGGAAGACAAATTAGCCTTCATAACACCTGGTGATCAAACCCTCCGGAAACTGCTGAGAAATATCAAAAACAAAAATAAATCTTTTCCCCCCTCTTAAATCTGATCTAGCCATTGTTCACTCAGATGCTGAAAAAGCCGAAACTACAGCAAAAAATTTAGAAAAGCAGTGCAGCCCTTCATATGATAACCTAAACTTCACTCATATTTATAAAATTCACCGCCACGTCAGATACGTGCTAAGACGGTCTGATACCTGTACCAACCAAATCACACCTACTTATCCAGCTGAAATTTATGACATCATACAGAATTTAAAGAATAAGGAAGCTCCTGGGCCTAATAAAGTTATTAAACTGCTACCCCGATAGGCCATCATACATCTTACCACAATAATAAATGCCATTTATTATTGTGATTTAAATTCAAAGATTCAAATACTTTCCCTCTGCATGGAAGTTGGCAGAAGTGGTCCCTATTTATAAGCCTGGCAAGGATCCACAGCTGCCTCAAAGTTATCGTCCCATAAGTCTGATTTCTAATTTGGAAAAAATAACAGAAAAAGCTATCCTTTCCAGAATTCAACTTTCTGATTTCTGATTTGAGTACAATTGCAAAAACGTTATCCTTTCCAGAATTCAAGTCTCCGTAAACAAGTAAAATATCCTTCCAAAAGAACAGGTTCGCTTTCGTCAGTTTCACAGCAATACTCAACAAATCCATAGACTGATTGAGTTCATTACCACCAACTACAATTGGCATCAATACACCGAAGCAGTTTTTCTTGACTTAGAAAAGGCATTCGACAAACTATGGCACGTTGGACTACTACACAAGCTGATTTTAACTGGCATTCCATTGGATCTGGTCTATCTTATAAAGGCATTTCTTAGTGGCAGACGAGTGCAAGTCAAATAAAATGGCGCATTATCTACCCAGAAACGGATCTTGGCAGGAGTGCCTCAAGGGTCCCTCCTGGCACCGATACGTTTCTCGATTTACATAGCGGACATCTCGCACAATCCAATGCCATCTATCATTGCCTTCTACGCTGACGACACAGCAATGCTAGCCAGATCTCTTATACCGCATCTTGTCACCAAGAAACTGCAAGAAAACCTTCTGAAATTAGATCACTGGTTCTCCAGTTGGAGATTGCAAGTAAACCCTCAAAAAAAGCACTGCCATGCTTTTCACTAGAAATTCAATATCTCCTAAAGAAGACATCTTTCTATTTAATATCATAATCCCTGGAAAATAGAAGACAAATATCTCGGTGTACTGCTGGACAGAAAACTAACCTTCAGCCCACATACAAAAGCCTCATGTGCAAAGGCATCAAAAGTCATTGCACAGCTTTACCTTCTTATCAATAGGAACAATAAACTAGATACCAAAATCAAATTGCTCCTCTACCAGTATATGATTCGTCCCATTATCACTTATGCGTCCCCCGCCTGGAGCCACACTTCAAGCACAAATATCCTGAAACTGCAGAAAGTGCAAAACAAATGCTTAAGCATGATTCTGAATGCGCCGTGGTATATCAGAAACGTTCAATTGCATCGGGACACAAATATCCCTTATGTCTACTCTTTCCTACAATCTTTAGCAGTAAAGTTCTTCTGAAAATCGTCTTCATATCCAAATAAATTAGTTCAACAAGCAGCAAACTACAATGAATCGGATTTCTCCAAATATAGGAGACCTAAGGCCATTCTAGTTCCTAACAAGGATCTATAATTCGCACCCTCTCGGGAAGAGCACTAAGCTCATAAACGTTCCCTATACAGGAACCCTATCAGATAGTAGAGATTATAAAAGCATTTTGCTTCACCTTTATAGATAGTAATGTTCTGCGATCTGCATTACCTGGCAACAGTCTTTCGATCCACCCATGTGTTTGGTTTATTCGTTTAATTCAGCCTTTTCTTGAGACATAACAAAAAGAAAGCTCAGTGCTTATGGCAGTTTTATCTTTGCATTCACCAGAAAATCTCTAATTAGTTTGCAATAAAAAATTGTTTACAGTCTTTTTTAAGGACTTTGGCTTGAAAGTTTTTGCTAATGGATGATTACATGAGTTTTAGTTACGTGGTGTCTGTATTGCTAATTGGAATATTTCAAATTCCCGGATGATTCGGTTTTTTTTGCTTGTGTTTTTTACGAGGAGGTCTACCAAAAGATTAGCTTTTTGCATCTATGAAATTAATCTTTGATTAATTTCATATTAAGGAAGATTTTTATAATCTGAAATGTCTTTAAAAGACAGTAAGGCCAAGTAATTTAAGAAATATGCATATTTATAATCATCTGTTCTTATTTATATTAAATTTTCGCAGATTGTAAATTCGAAGCTAACTTCCAAAGTAGTTTAGAATGAAACAGTCTCATTGAGTAAAATGGGGACTTCACTCATATAAACTTAAAAAAAACGAAATATTTATAATAATCACAAACTTTAGAAAATGGATTAAATAATATATTATAAATTGTATTTAAAAAATGAAATTTAAAAATTGATTTTAATCATTGAAGAAAATTTTAAAATTACTTTAAAAATTACATGACACCTTTTAAAATTAATCATAATTATAATAGACTCTAGCAAGATGTGGGTTGTGATGACGAGTAGTAGGTGTGGATCGACCGTGAGATGAGGTGATTAATTAATACCTTTGGAGGGTAATGGAAGGCAATGCTGTAGCCAAAGAAGCTCTAACTGAGGCTCGGCTATTGCTGTTACCCTCCTGCCATGATCAGAGCTTTAATTTAATAGCTCAATACACCTTATCCCTACATTGTCCTCTACAGATATAACGAGGAAGATGAAAAGCATTCTTGCTTTTTAAGCCACTCCTTATAAGAACGTTTGTAATGTCGAGAGATTAGTGGACTTGTTGAGACTGATTTTGATGTGAACAGACGTATTATTTTAGACTGAGCCTGATTAGTTTGTTTACAAGGTTTTTCACGAAACGCGCATTGCACTGGCGCAGACACAGTTTGTTTCCTACTGTCGCCCCCTCTGCATGAAACATGCAAGAGGTCTAATGGCCGGCAGGCCCCACCCTCAATGAGGACCAGTGGTGGATTTATGGTTTTATTTAGGGAGTAGGATTTCAATCTGTGGCAAAGTGATTTCGTGACACTCCTTTTCCCTATCATGGGACAGCTAGTTGTATTTTATTGCTGGTAGACACCTAAGAGTGTCTACCAGCTATAAATTTGGGATTTGCTAGTGAACCCTCAAAAGTCCACAGGATTATCTATTACCTGCTCGGGACACCTGAGCAATCTCTACTCTTTCTCCATCTGTGTCTTAACACATTTCTAAATTATTGGCATGGCAAAACTTCTGAATGAGGCGAAATTCGAGGAAGTATACAAGGAATTCCTCAGACTAGGAAAGCTGCTGAGTGATAATTGGCCAGGAAAAGTCAAGCTCTTTGACACATTCCCCCCACACAGCAGTCACAGAGGAAAATATGGATGACATAAGTGAAGAGCCCATAACTCTGACGTAATCAGATTTTGCATACTCCCCAAGTATGGAAGATGCTACATCCCAAGACAGCAGTTATCAGACCTTGGAATCAGATACAGAATCCCAAATGGCCAAAAAGAAGAGGGAAATCTCAACCAATGTGGAAGAACACAGAACAACAGGGATAGAAACACTCAAAGGTCCTAAAGAAAAGATACCACCAGTCATATTAAGGGATAAGGAAAAATGGATCCCTGTCTCGTCAGCCCTCAGAGAACAAGCATCTCATTCTCATGGGCCAAAAACTCAGATGTGGGAGTTAAAATACAATCCGTATACTGTCATGGATTACAGACAGATGACCAAATTTATGGACAATGCTAATGTCCCATATCACACCTTCACTTTACCTAGCGAAAAGAACCTGAAGGTATACGTGGGATAGCTGAAGGTAACTCCTGAAGATGTGAGCACTGATCTCTCCAAACAGGGCCTGTCCCCAGTAAAAATGAGCAGGATGCTCAGATCTGATAAAAGACCAATGCCTTTGGTGCTTGTGGAATTAAGCAACACACAAAAGCAGATCTATGAACTGACAGTAGTATGCGGACTCAAGATTTCAACTGAGTCTCTTAGGAAAAGAGCATCTGCAGGTCAGTGTCATAGATGCCAAAGGTTTGGACATGCCCAAAAATTATGTAAGGCAGCCTTCAGGTGCTTGAAGTGCAGCAAGGGACACCAGACCATCACATGCACCAAGCCACGCACAACTCCAGCCTGCTGTGCAAACTGCAGAGGCCCTCACCCCGCCAATTACAAGGGATGCCTTTCCAATCCAAAAAATCGAGGATCAACAAAAGTCAATCTTGCTCCTCCACGTAACAACGTTTTAAGCAACCAAATAGATCGTCCCCAAGTCCAAAACACCTCGCCTTCAACCTCACAGGAAGGCACAACCATGACCAAACCATATGCTGAGGCTGCAAGAACTAAGCCTCCTATATCTCCCGAGCTAGAAAGCTCCAACATAACATCACTTTTAACAGCCTCACTTGCCACCATGCTGCAGGAATTCAGCAAGACATGCCTCTCACCATCTTCCAGAAAAAGATTCCTGCAAGGCACTCAAAATATTAGAACAGCCATCTGTCATGAGTAATTAATTCAAACCAAAAGCTCTTAAGATAATGGCATGGAATGCAAGTGGATTGATGAACAAGGCTTTGGAACTTCAAGAATTTGCAACTCGTCTCAGTGCTGATATCATCTTGATTGGTGAAACACAAACACACCTAAGACCAGCTAATAACCCAAAAATCCGTGGATACGCTATGTACAGAAACGACAGAATTGGCACAAGAGGTGGAGGCACAGCCATATATATTAAGAGATATTTGAAACATAATACAATAAACAAGCCCCAAACAGTAAACCTGCAGGTGACCGGTGTGGAGGTACATACCTGCAATGCTGGGAGTCTCAAGATCTATGCGACTTATAATCCTCCGAGCATTCCTCTGCTGACAACAGATCTGGACTCCATACTTGGTCCAAATGACTCCATAATAATAGCAGGAGATCTCAAATCAAAACACACAGATTGGTACAGCTCATCAACTAACACCAAAGTCCACACACTTTTCAACTTTGCAATGCGCTACTCTGTTGTTCTGGCCGGCCCTACCGAGCCCACCCACTTCAGCCCTTCAGGTAACTCGGATGTACTAGACATTGTAATCTTTAAAAATTTAAGATACCAATTCAAATTGGAATCGGTCAACGAATTATCTTCTGACCACAGTCCCATAATGCTCAGTCTAGGTTCATCAGATCAATTCTCTCCTCTGCACACATTCATACCATGGGACAAGTTAGCCAAGCTTCTTCCCGATCATATTGGTCCGGTGCCCAATATCAGTAAAAAGGAAGAGATTGACACAGCAGTAAATAACTTAACAATGCAAATTCAGAAAGCAATAGAATCAGTCAGACAATCCACTGTCTTCCAACCAATCAACCGTATCCCTGAAGAAATCATGGAGCTAATCAGAGCAAAAAAATACAGCCAGAAAGAGATACCACAATACCAGATCCCCACAAAATAAAACAGTATTGAACAATCTAAACAGGCAGGTCCGGGAAGCTCTTCAAAAGCACAGAAACCATCAATGGGAAACCAAATTGGCTAACATCAATACTGAAGATCATTCTGTATGGAAATTCTTAAGAGCAATCCGCACTAAAAAGAAACCCATACCCCCTATAAAGACCAAGAAAGGGACAGTTCACAAAGATTAAGAGAAAGCCGAAGCACTAGTAGATAACCTAGAATTTCAGTGCAATCCATCTTATACAAATCTAAATATCAACCTTATGTACAAGATTCATCGTCATGTTAGGACAACCTTAAGACAGAGCACTGTTAACTCCGAACATATCACCCATACAAATCCGGCAGAAATGATACATATCATCTCCCATCTAAACAGTAAAAAAGCTCCAGGACCGGATGGCATAACTAACAGAATAGTAAAACTACTTCCAAGAAAGGCCATAGTCCATCTCGTCAACATTACAAATGCCATCTTTAGATTCCAGCATTTCCCTACTACATGGAAAACAGCCACCATCATGCCATTGAAGAAGCCAGGAAAAAATCCTCACCTTCCCGAAAGCTACAGACCCATAAGCCTATTGTCCAGCCTCGGAAAGGTGACAGATCCTCTCAAGATTCCAAGCAGAAACAGATAAGTTAGGAATTTTGCCTAATGAACAGTTCGGCTTCCATAAGGCCCATAGTACAGCTCAACAAGTGCACCGGCTGATAGAAATCATTACTTAAGGTTTTAACCGGAAACTCAATACAGCTGCCATCTTCATCGACGCAGAGAAGGCGTTTGACAAAGTATGGCATCAAGGCCGTCTCTACAAACTGATGAAATTTAACTTGCCAGTCAAGTTAATAAAAATAATACAATCTTACCTGAAAGACAGATATATGCAGGTCAGGGTAGGCGAAACGGTTTTTCCCCGACTTAGGATCTCGGAAGGCATACCTCGGGGATCTCTTCTGGCACTTCTCCTGTTTTCAATCTATGTAGCAGACACCCCTCTTAACCCAAGAACAACATTCACTGTATTATATGCAGATGAAACTGCACTGGTGGCAAAATCACTGAGCCCAAAACTGGCGGCTAAAAGACTCCAAAGCAGCATACACATTTTAGAAAAGTGGATGGCAGACTGGAGGATCCAAGTTAACCCCCAGAAAAGCTCAGCTATTTTGTTTACTAGAAAGAAAATCCATATCATGGAGGATATTTATTTATTGGGAGTAAAGATTCCGTTGCGGATTGAAGTTAAATATCTTGGAGTGATTCTTGATAGTAAACTCCTATTCAGCAAACATATCAGTTACATTTCCTCAAAGGCATCCAACGTCTTAGCACAGCTCTACCCTATGATCAACAGACAAGGTAAACTGGACACGCAAACAAAATTAACAATTTACAAGATGGTAATTAGACCGGTTATCACTTACGCATCCCCCGCATGGAGCCACACCGCGAATGCAAACATTCTAAAACTTCAGAGATTACAGAATAAGTGCCTGAGGATGATTCTGGATGTCCCTTGGTTTATAAGAAACACCCAGATTCATAGAGAAGTTAATATACCGTATATCTCTTCCTTTCTCCTAAATCTAGCTGAGAAGTTCTTTACCAAGACAAGTAATCATCCAAACCCGTTAATCAAAGAAGCTTCGGAATATAATGAAGCGGAAAGTTACAAATATAAAAGACCAAAGTCTATCTTAAGTTCAGCTGAACACAGCTAAATTCACTGCGCTCAATGGGCGAGCATATAGCTCACAAACACTCCATTCAAAGTTCTTTCATTACAAGTCAAAGGGGAATATGAAAAGCAATTTTGCTTCACCCATCTAGTCAGAAATGTTAATGTGTGATGTCGAGAAATAAAATTAGATGCTAATACCACAAACATTTGGGTATAGTTGAGTTTGTTGTTGGTAAAAATTTGATGGAGACCTCTAATGTAAATATAGTTGAATTATATAACTTATTATACTTAGTCATAAACATAAATCCTAATGATAACATAGCAGTACAATTTAATGATTGCAAAAAGAAGTAATAAGATAAAATATCAGAAATCAGTAAATATAAAAAAATCAGCACTCTAGAAATACCATATAAAAAAAACCTTACACGTCCGTATGAGATTGGCTAACTTACCTTTCATTGGAAAGTCCTCATAAAGGTTTTTTTCACCCTGAACAGGATTCTAATAAATTTTTTCAACCAAAGAACCGAAAAAGTACCACATAAACAAAACACATCTTTGTTTAAATTAAGGGGATAAAAATCCCTTATTATTTTACAGCCAGTATGCGAAACTCTGAGATCGAAAACTACGATCTAAGAGTTTCATGCCGAAGAACTATCGGCGAATCCAAGCTTAAGTGAACACCTGGTAGTACAACACCAAGGCAACTCGAAGCAAAGGTGGAGCAAGATCCCTCACTATCCTTGATATTTTCTCATAATATAATGTAAAACACCGCTCTTAGAAGGTGTAATACTGCCTTACATTATGAGGAGAGGTGACTACCGAATCTTTTCAACCTTTTTTGAGGTCTCATCAGTGAGTAGGTAGACCTGAATGATATCAAAGTTTAATTAACTTCGCCAGAAAAAATAGCCGTTTGGCTTTTTATCTTAATTATAACACATATTTGTTATTTATTCTTAAAAGCATTGGTTGTTGATCTTACTCATTCTGTAACCCGAATCAGTTGTTATCCTTAGTTTTTGCTTATCAAAAATCCACCTAAATTTGAATTTAAAAAAATAAAAGAATTGTAAATATATCTCTATATAAAAATGTAAATAAACAAGGGAAAAAAAAATTAAGAACGCTCGGTATCATTTACGATTCTAATTATTTTCAAAATGGTTGATAATACATTATGTCTTCAAGGCGTCCACGTGATCATTTTTGGTTAAATCTTGTAAAAAAAACCATTATTTCTTGAAAAATAAAGAAACAAAGCCAATAGTCAGTATTTTGGGTTTATACTTATAATGAAAACAACCGCAGTAACAAGATGGAAGTAATGTGACAACAGCAAGTGGAAACCAAGCAAAAAATAGCTAGAGATAACTTCTTTATCCTCCCCTACAATCTAGCGATACTACTAATAAAATGAAATAAAATTATTGCTTTGTTTGGTGGTTAAAATGTGATATAAAGCCTCTGGGTTGCTATGGATACAGTATAGTACACCACTCCATCAAAATGAATTTTTTTTTGTGATTCTGAAAGTTCCAGCGGTCTATACATAGCCTACTCCCTTAAAAGAGGTCTAAAAATGTCCAAAACTCCATAGAACTAAAGAAACTAACTCTTCATTATATAAAAACCACAACGAATATCATTCATTTATTCCAATAAAAGTACAGTTGAATCACACAGTAAGAACAAAGCAACTTTAGACGACATTAAATGCTTAAGGAGTCCTTGCAATCCGTATGTTCAACATTCAACATATCGGCACGCACCCTTTCTATCGAACTGCAAAATGTCCTATTTAAGTTAACCAGAATTATCAGAATCACGTGTTTCAAGCAGGCATATAATTTTGAAAGATCGCCTTCCCTCTCCTCGCTCACCTTCGGTCGCAGGCAGTTCAAGGATAGATTTGCTCACAGCGTGATCTTCTCTTGCACGATAGCAAAACACAGACCGGAAAAATCATCCATAACACAGCGATAGTTACCGGATGATCGCTTTCTCTTGACCTTCAACCGTAACGACCTCCAGCATCTTAAAGGCCAACTGCTTCCACTGTTATAACCCAGGAAGCAAGTTCTCGTGCCATGTTCATTTACTCAGTTGCATAGCAACGACATCATTATGGAGTACAAGTATCCGGTTATCCCTTTCTCTGTATGAACAGGCGAACGAACAGATTAGTAATTAATTACTCGACTGTATTCATTTCGCAATGAAATCTTACAGACGGAGTGGATGAGACTTTCCAGTTAAAATGCTTTAATTGGGAGGGAAGGGGTTATAATAAAAGAGAAGAGGGAAATTATTGTGGAACGTGCGCGCGTGCACAGTGAACAATAATTGTACATATCACTTTAGGTTTGCTTTATCCTTAGGAGACAATACAGCTGGGATATTTTAAAAGAATCTTTATAACATTCTAGAAAGAAACTCATAATGTTGCTTTATTCTTACGAAATGCTGAAGAAATATGTTGATAATTATAAATGCTTTGTGCACACAGCTCTTAAATTGCACCTTTTGTTGCAGTTAAAAAGGATAATTTTGATGTAAGCTGACTCGAAATACAAAAAACTTAGAAGCGACAGAAGTGAGCTTGCTATTAGGCATGCTGAATGAAGTCATGTTTCCATGACGCAATGGGTTGTCATGGAAACATAAGTTACATCTACTTCGGTGTAAACAAAGCAAACTATATTATATATATATATATATATAATCCATTGACTACTATTTTATAGTAAGTACATTAAATTACTAACGTTGGAACATATTTTTTCTATTTTTTGTGTTTTTATTTATATATAAGCCGGAAACCCTTCTCTACAAGCCAAGACGTGGAATTCCTTTGAGTGATCTCCGCCTCCTAAGTCAGTGGTTGTCTCGCATGGCGAATTTTCATCCCTGAATCCTGTAAAACAGACAAACTTATCCCAAGAACACACGCTATTAATATACATTATACCCTGCCATCAAAGCTTTCATTGCATCGAGCGTAATCTCAAATAACAATTAACATTCACAAACATCCACTCCTAAAGTAGGATTGAAAACCCAGAGTCTGTTGGTTGCGAATAGGCATGCGCTATCCACTCGGTCAATAAGCGAGTCTTATTGAGAAGTTGAATACGTTAAAATCAAATGAATATTCTGTTGATATCAAAGTGTGGTATTGAGACCAAAGGGAAACTAAACAAAACCTGTTTAAGTCCTTTCAATAAGAAGTTGCTGAATTTGTTGATTCCCACTCTTGCATTAACAGTACAATTATTATAACGTAAAAGTCTGAAAACGAAACCCCAAATTCAAGGTATTTGGGGTTCCATTTTACAACCAATTCCTATGTCGTCTTAGTTATGATAATAAGAAATTACGTATTCTGTAGGGTTAGATCGATGGGATAGATAGACATAAATCAAGGCATACTCATATTTATTTGTTCCTAAAATATACGTATATGATGGAAAGAATCTCACAGACTAATGGTACATTATCAATGTAGACCAAACGATTTCAGAAAAAATCCTATAGGAAGCATCTCATAGAAAGAATCATATACTCCAATTTATAGAAAAGCAGTTTATGTTGTTAGCGCCATTACATAAACATCAACTTTAAAATCAATAATAATATAGAAGAGCTTTTAGAGTAAACGCAACCTGAAATTTTTCATGTGTTATTGACATCGATATGTACTGAATATGCAAAGTGCCGATGATCAACACTGGGATAGATTTAAAAAGAAAATCTCATCTTATTCTTCCTGCTAGTTCTTCCTAAGTGTGCCATCATGATTACCCCTACCATCCCGACTTCATAATTACGTTTCCTTTCTTAGTGCACAAATAACCGAATTTCTTTCCATTTGGGTAGGGGAAATTTGATTCCTTCGAGTGATGGTTGGATCCTTTCGTGAATGACCGCTTTAATGGTATCAGCTCCGACCTTTGCAAATTGATTTTTCCAAGCCTACTGGATTAATCAAGCAGATTCTCGTTTCTACCGCTAAAAGGAGGTCTAATAAAATCTTCCCTTTTCCTGTACAGTAAATGTTGACCTAATAGAAAGACGACGAGCTGCTTATCTTGGCATCAGACAGAAACCTTCCCCTTCTCTCTGCTGAAGGAATTAAGGGTTTCCATTATCTTTATGAATCTTATTGTCTGTCTTATTTAGTTCTGTAATCGTGTTGATGTTATGGCCTCTCTTGCTTTTAGTTGGATGCATATTCTCTATAGAAAATTGCGACAGAATCGTTATCTTCCCCCCCCCCAGTAATTACATAGATCTTTCAAAGAAACCATAATCCATTGAAAAGGATTCCTCTTTAAGAAATACAAACTCTATTATACTGTCGACGTGTACGTACTCAAGCTGGCTTTGAGAAGAGAAAATTTTCTCCATAAAAATATGACGTTATTCTACGTGTGTATAATTTAATTCTTCATTCTGAAACTACAGTAGTGCGCATGTGTAAACTATTTTCATGGAATTACAACTACCAGCTGTCGAAAATCATTGTGTTCTAATAATACGCTACAGTCAACTAATAGTTTATCTCGCTATTTATCTTTGTTTTATCTTAATACAAAAGATTGAATTAAGCAGTACACAATCAGAACAGCATGTTATTACACTAAATATAATGAAAAGCAGCTTTTGTTTACATTTTACAATCATAAAATGTATCGTTTCTGATCATTTGTATAGGAAGGTGAAGATTTAGTTTAAATGGCTCCACGATATCTCATTGCATTCATTGTGTTTATAATACACAAAGAACTGTTTACAGCATTTTGACTTTTACAAATTCCACTGACTTTCACCTGCACTTTTCTATCGGTAAGGTATAATCTGAATAGAAGTATCACATTCATTGAAATGTTTGTTCTAATGAATTTTTATAGGAGACCATAGTGCCAGATTTTATCAAAAGCCTTCGCAACGTCCAGGAATACAGCAGTAATCATATATTCTATTACTATGGTTATTCAATACTATGGTTTCGATGAAAGACCGAATTGAAAGAATGATTTTTTTTGGCAATTTTTCCTAGACTGGAGGCTGATGGGCAGGTAGTGTTGAGGTAATTGTGGTTCTTTACCATGTTTATGTATTGCAATAATGCCAGCAATTTTCCAGGTTGGAGGGAAATGCTGTAATCTTAGTATCATTTCTGTACATCTGGAATAATCTTAATTTCGGATTGATTGCAGCTTAAATACGTCTCACTGATTAGGATTACATCTTGGTTGTATCTGACTGCGAATTCTTACATTTAATTTTGCAATGTAGCGTGGCTCTTGTAGGAATCTTTTTTTTTTTTTGTGGAGGTTGGATTTTCTAAAGTCTTATAGCATGGTAGCTAGTGTAGGGGTTATGACCAGTCAGATTTTGTTTGTTCATGGCGTGTGGAGTTTTTGGAACGTTCTGCATCAGCGTACGTTGTGTTAGGTTGTAGCTTTCCTTACTGTTTTTTTTTTTTTTTTTTTTGGTTTGTTTGAGCCGGAGGGCATTCAACTTCCTTTACTTGCGTGGAAGGTTGGGAAGAAGTTTAAATATTTCTCATTATCATTTGGCTTTTGGTTGAAACTACATCCTCTGTAAATTGCAGGTTTAGAGCCATTGCAATTGGCACATTTGGCAGATATGGTTCTCTTAGCTTGACACAGGAGTTAGGTGGGTGGTTTTCACTACATTTCAAACATCTGTCATCTCTGCACAGCTTCTGGGCATAACCAAATTTCTGGCATCTGTGGTACTGCCCTGATGGTGTTCTTTTCCTCAGGGGTTTTGGTGTAATTCTTAGACCGCAGATCGAAGTTAACTCATAGATGTGTTTCTGGGTATTGTCAATCCGACTCACCTTAACTGGAGTCAAACCATGAGATAAGATCTGTTGCAATCTCTTCTGAGGTGATATCCTCAGTGACTCCTTTAAGTACAACCTTTAAGTTTCTTTCACTACTTAGGGAGAGTGTATGCTATTGTAAGGTAGGATTATCCCTCCATTTAATTAGTTAACGGTTGTCGCTAACTGTAGTAGGCTGAATTTTTATACCTTTATGTGCATTTCTTGCCCACGAGTAGATGATATTTGCGTCTTGAAAAATCACAGTGCTTGAAATATCTTTTGTAGGGGTGTCATCTTCCGTTTGAACATCTTTGAGAACCCCCTTCAGTTCTTCGCTTCTCACAAACATGTTCCTCTCGTGAATCTAATTGATGGAATTCTTTTCCGTGTCATCACCTTCAGGGTCACTACTTGTTACTTAATATAAACCAGGCCACTTGGCTTCAAATTTCTTCAATAGCTTTTTAAAGATATCAAGTGCTTGATTTTTTTTGTCTAAGTTTTGGACTAAGTCGTCCGTATCGACGTTTTCCATAATTTAAATACAATTCTTACCTGTTAAGCAGCTGCTGACTTTTGCAACCCCAAAGATAAAGATCAAGTCACTTACTGAACCCAAAACAAAATAATAACAAATCGAAATTCAAAACTCAAAACCATATTTGTGTCTGACTTTATATGTGAAACTATCGAAAAGATAAGCAAATGAAGATGGTGTCAGTAATTCCGTGAAATTTAAAAAATAATAATAAAAATACTTTTAAATATATAAGTTATTAAGCAATCAATATATATTTTGTATTTTATATAAATAAATTATAAATTAGTTTTTTAAACTTTTATGATTACTGAAATTCTATAAATTGCAGAAGCTAGTAAACTGTAAACTTGGCTTCTCCGTAGCGCCATAACGATGGGAAATGCGTCTTTCATTTCAAAAATACTCCTGTTTCATTCTGGTCATGTCGAGAGGCATCTTTTCTATATTTAAATGCGAGCCAATCTCACGTGGAAGTAGTAGTCTCCCCCATAAACAGACAACTCGACCAGAGAACAAACGCAATAAACAAAACCTAATGGCTGGTAGATGGTGCAGTGAAGACAGCCGATTGTGTAGCGTCATGCTGGACAGTGTGGTAACGGATAGTGATCGTGTGGTGTACCCAATTAGTACTAAGATTCCCATGGAGAGAATTCCATTGCATAATAGTAATAACCAAGTAGTAAACAATGTTTATTCTGAAACTTCAAAAGTTTCAAATGTTAACAAGAGCTAACAAAAATAAAATCTTCGGTATGAGATTGCATTTCAAAGAAGCATTTCAAATATTAATTAGAATTTTAAGCAAAATAAGAACAATAAATTAAAATAAAAAATCAGCTAACGTCTCTTATTCCCGTATAAGGAGTAAGAGGACGTTTTTGCCCCATCTAACTTTTGGAGTTAGGCCAATAAAAGATAGCTGTAAGCCTATCACTAATTTAAGTGGCCGCAGTGAAGACAGCTGAACAAGTACCGCCATCTCGTGGTCCTTAATCCTAACACGATATTTTTAATATCTGAAATAGTGTGGGTTCTTGGGTCGATTTTCTTGAGTTTACTAGACGAATAACCCGAGTTTCCGGGAGATAAAACCTACTTGCACGTGCCAAAGATCGACTAACTCGGGAACAGTCGAAAAAAGGCTTAAAAAACTTTCCTTTAGTCGTGACTAGACTTGAACTTAAGTCGATCTTCGGGCGGTTTAGTACTGAGGAGTGCAAACACCATTTCTACTGAGCTACACAGGCTCATAGACAATCACAAACATCCATGTCCACAGGTTGGAGAGTTGGTACGCTGTCCACTCGGCCAACCAGTTATGCTTTATAAAAGTTCCTCTCGTCGGTGACTAGAATTAAACTTACGACGCTTTTTCTTCGAAGGATCTAGCACTATGGACGGCACACGCCACTTCCACTGAGCTGCACAAGCGCTAATAAGAATAATAACTGTAATTAAACAAGAACACAGCTTTAAATATTAATATTAAATTATATTATATTAATTAAATATTAGTAAAATAATAAGTTCATTATTTGAATATTAGAAATAAATTTGAATATCACACGACAACAATTAAAGCCTTTGTCTACGTGTGTTATGTTTGTCAACTGTGAGTTATTCGGCTAGTTTATGTTTTGCATGAGCAAAAATCGGAACTTCCTTGTATAAAAAAACTCTGTCATCGACGTATGAGATGGGTTAACTCACTTTCAGGTACAAAACACACTTAAAAATGTTCTTCGCGTTCGAAATGCATAAATAAGATTCGTATATGATTTTTTTTCTGAATGGCACGTTGGTTCTTCCAAACTACTTTAATGACCAATAAGTGCAGTCTGTTCCCAACAGGGAGAGTGAGTATAAACTAAGTCAAACTTCATTGATGTTTTACGAGTTGCCACCATTTTTATTTCACATCATAAGCTAGAATGACGGTTTATGAGATTTATTTATTTGCTTGTATTGACATTTATCTGAATTTATGTTTCGATTTTATAGTTGAGATGTTGGTGATTAGCGAGTAAAGGGTGTGTTTAGTCCATAATGATTTTTTAATTTAAATATGCCTGCTATTAAGATGATTCTCATTTAATCATACAGCTTTTTTATTACTTAAATGAATTGTATAAAACTTTTCTAGGTAAAAGATTACTTTAAAATTTTCAAGCATATTTCATTTATGAAGTGCGCTTATCTTTCTTTTGTCAAGAGGATTTCTCTTGAACAATTTGTTTCGTGAAGGTTTTCATAAATATTAGATCGGTCTGCGTTACGCATCGTGGTCGCCTAGCGACTTAAATTAGATTTTAATTGCTTTCTGGTGAGGTTATTATGACGTGTCTCTTCTGGGAAATTCGCATCGCATCTTACGTTAATCCTTAATTCATTTTTATTTTTTATTTTTTATCTCTAGAAGGACAAGCGACCCATCATAGTAATTTTAGTAATTAATCAGGAGACCACATTCCCAATAAAGATGAAGCTTCGTTTCAGGTATCATTTAACCAAGGATCACCGCAGTGATTTTTAAGAAAACTACCGTAGGAAGGATAGAAGTGACTTCTATCACTTATTTCTCCTCTGATCGACGTCATTAAAAAAATCAGTGTTATTATCATAAAAAAAAAGTGAACCGAATTCTGAGACAACATGAAATCGTCTGGAAACCAAATGAAGCTCTTTCACTGACATTATTGTTTTAATTGTCAAGACTTTCATTTCTTTCCCTCAGATTGGAACACTTTCATAACAGAGGTAACAATTCCAAATAATGTTCGTTTTTATTTATTTTATTCGTGCGAGGCCCACCCTCTAGGACTGGTTGAGCCTTCCTAATGAGGAATTAACTATGTCTTTGTTGACTATAGTAGCGTGTGTTGACTGAGCCTGTTCTGAGGGACGAAAAACCCGAATTTCCTAAAGAAAAAACCCTCCACTTTCGTATGAGACCGGTTAACTCACCTTTCGTCGAAAGAAACCAGATAGAGGTTCCTCACGTCACGGAGGGGAAGCGAACCCAGGTCTTTCCGACCAAAGAATTTCGTCTATACTGAGCTACGGAGGCACTAATAATATTAGTAGAGAAGCATCTTCTAAATGGCATCCTCTAAGTCATCTAAAAAGGCCTAGAAAGAGTTCCTTTCGTCGGTGACTAGAATCGAACCTATAAGTCTTTCTTCTTCAGATTTGTCACAGAAGATATACAGGGTGGTCAAAATTAAAGCATTCCTGTTTAAGAGCATGTGGAACGCTATTGGGTCATCCAAATGCTGTTGTGAAACTTTGCAGGAATACATTGTGCGTCATAAGGAAGCGATATCTAAGGGGGGGGGGGAGGAAAACGTTGTTCCAAAATTTACCACCAGCGGCGTCGTAAACACCAAATGCATGGAATTTGCATACAAGCAACTCGACAGGTGTGAGGAAGGGTTAAAAAGATGGACACTGGATTTTCCCTTCACTCTGGTTGTTAATATCCTCCACAGTTTTGGCACTCGTCCCGTACTACGTAAACAAACGGCGATGCTGTTTGCTGCACTGCGCGAATTTCTTCGCCTAAACAAACGTCGACGAGGTCATCCGCTATCTCCCTGTGCTCTGCATCGAATGATTAGTCGTTCTGTTAAAACGGGATCGTTGGAATTAGATCTGGTAGAGGTCACAAACCAATCAGTTCACAAGAAGTGAATGAAGTTGCTAGTACCGTTGGGGAACAGCCCATGGATCCCGCAGTTCACGTGCTGTATCAAAACACATGACGGTGTCTTACACAACTGTCTGGAAAATTCCACGGAAGATTCCGCATTTCTAGCCATTCAAGATGACCCTGACAAAGGAGTTGCGCCCGCAGGACTTTGAAAGTGGACTGACACTCGCTTTAACATTTGTTGCTCGAGTGGAGTTGGATGCTGCGTGGCCGTGAATGATTTTATAGGGAGATGAGGCTCACTTTCACCTGAACGGAGCTGTGAATACCCACAGTTTCTGGGTATGGGGTACACAAAACCGGCATAAAATCCAACAAATTCCTTTGCATTCCCCCAAACTTACTGTCCGGTGTGGGTTTAATAACTTCCGTTATTATTGGACCATTCTTCTTGGAGGACATTCACCAGTCGGGTCCTGTGACCTGCTCACTTACTGCCAAGAGCGATATGATCAACAATTTTGTTGTGCCACGGTTACAGCAGCGCCTGTGCACCGATTTAGTCATTTTCTCGAAGAACCTTCCACGTAGGAGATTCTTGGGCTGATAACTTGTCAGCCCTAAATGACAGCATATCGTAGCATGTGCGCAACATCAGTCTTGACCATCTGCGTTCTGCCGTTGAACCCACTGTGCAAAGGATGCAGTTTGTGGCATGCCGGGCAGGACAATACATCGAACAGTACAACCCGTGAATTCATAACGGAAGTAAATAAAAATGCATTATTTATGTTTAAATCACTTTTCTCATTCTTACACCCACAGACAAATTAGATCTACATTCAGCTCATGATACAGCGCTCCTGATGGTTATTTTTAGAACTTTTTAAAATTTTTTATTTTGTTTTATTTTACATATCGCTTCCACATGACGCACAATGTATTTATTCCTGCGTATTTTCGCAGCATTTGGATCACTGGGTGGCGCTCCACAAAGCCTTAATCAGGATACTTTAATTTTGATCACTTTGTTTCATGAGCTAGGCAAGAACCCCCAATGAAAATATAATATGCAAGCTAATAATAATCAAGGCTTTGTTGCTGACATTATGCAGTATTTCAATGAAATACTTTAATAATTCTTATGTGATTTTATTTGTCTTTTTTTTTTAGAAAAAATTAATTCAACATTTAACTTCGTTTTTCAAAAGCTTTAAAATATGTCTGCTAAAATGTTTCTGAAAGTAAAACAAAAAAAAAAAATGTTAAAACGTAATTCGATTAACCAAACTAAAGTTAACGGAATGTCACTTTTTTTCTGAGCAATATATTTACTCCTTTTAGCCATAATATTACTTTAATGAAGTTAAACGAATTAAAAAAAAAAACGATTAATATATATAGCTCACATTTTATTAAAGTTTACTGCTGATATAAAATCGTCAGTATGTGAACACAATAAACATCAAAACGCAGTCATTTAGATAAGTGAAATCGCAAGCGCCCTCTCTCGGTATTTCTAACATTTGAGAAATAGTTATTCGTGCAAGGAATATATTTTGGAATAAAAATAAATAAATAATAAAAAAAGGTTATTCTTAAAATGTCTTTTACACAACGCAGATATTTTATTTAATTATTTGTTCCGTTTTATTATTTCTTTTCTTTTATTTATTTTTATCCATTTTATTTATTTGATTTTAATTCTTTTATATCCGTTTGACATCATCAATATGCTGTTTTCTGAGCATTGGCAGAATTTAAGATGGAAGAACTCTGTATAATTTATTGATGACAACGGTGGGGATCTTAAGGTGGTTTACTGAGTACAATAAATCACCTTAGCTCAACACACCCCAAACCAAAATTAAGAAATCAATATTTTAAACATAAAACAGAACACATTTGATATTTTTTAAATATTCAAAGTATATTTAGTAATTAGGTAATATTTTAAAGATATATACTAAGATTCCTTTTTATTTCCATGTTCTTTTGCGTAATTGATTACTTTTAACTCGAATTTTGAAGAATATGACATCGTTTTTTATTTTCGGACATTTTTATGCGCTCAAAATATTATTAATACATTAACTTATCCCCCCAATGAGTTGCAGACGTATGAATGCTTTCAGAGTTCTAATTGGTTTATTCAGAATCAGCCGTTAATGACGTCCGACAAAGTTAACAAAGGTTAGTGATTGGCGGAAGCCTTCGCGGAGACAAGGTACCGGCAGATTCGCCACGGCAACCGTGGGTCTCTCAACAGGTTACATCCTGAGTATAAGACGACCCTCGATTTTTTGGTCTAAAAATTGGGGGCCGTCTTATACACGGAAAAATACGCTAACTCATTTTTTCTTTCAAATAGGATTATTTCCTTAAAATATATGATTCAAACACTAATGAAAATACAAAGACAACTAACTCTATTGTAATGTTAATACACTAGCATTGTAGCTAGTTGTTGGAAACAAATATCTAAAATATGTTTTTTTTTTCATTTATTAAAACAAAGTGTGTTTACGTTCCTGTTGAATTCGTCTTACAAAGATATTCATCATTTTAGACAGCTGTTGGCGTACTCTCTGAGGACCTTTGTTTACCACAGACTCTAAAGTGTGGCACGTGGATACAAACAAAGTAGAATATTTCATTACTTATAGCCCACTGTTTCCATCCCAAAATAATGAAATTTTTCTTTTATGTGAAAGTTTTTCAGCAGTTTCATTCGAGAAACTATTTTTCAAAACATCAATCACAATCAGGTTTTTTTTTTTTTTTTATGCACAGCACTTAAAGTTTAAAGCTTCGCACGTGGCATCGAGTTCTAGTAGATTTTACAGGAAAAAAAAAAGGTTTTCGTAAGCTGTCGCATACAGTAACAGATGAGGGTGCTGTAAAAGTTGTTACTAGTTCAGGTTCAGCGAGTTACAAATAGTCATCTAGTAAAAGATGCTGCTTTTCTGTAGTTGCAAAGAATAGAGGAAAGATTATAGACCGTTTTGGGGGTTTTGAACAACAACAAAAAAAAGCACATTTTAAGCTCATTTCATAAATTTCTGAGAACATGTTACGTCATTTGCGCCATCTGCCTTGAAATTAACGAACTTTTATTTATGAATTTATTATTGCACCCTGTTGCGTTGTTTGATGATAAACTCAAGTACAGTTATCATATCATGATATCTAATTCTAATTTGCCTGAATAATATTCCTTTATAAATATCTTTAATACGATAAGTAATTCTAAGCTTGGTTCAGGATTCATATTATAAATTGGTGGACTTTTCAAATGTATATGAAGGACTTTTAGGCTTTCTCTGATACTAATTTAACGAAATAAATAATTTAGCCAAAAAAAAAAGCATTTATTTAAATATGAAAACACACAGTTTGATATATTTCATCAATAAATTACAAAAGGAAGCATACATATATAAGATACGTCATACTTCGCGCGTCTTTTGAAATTGCCATATATGGTAATTCTTAGATATATTCATGGACGTGAGTTAACAGCGTTACATCCTGCGCCACATTATTTTAACAAAGGCTCATGGTTAATTTATTACAAATACAAGGTTATTACGAACAAAATTTGACATTTCTTTAAGTGCAATCTTCTTAGAAAAATATGTAAAAGCGAACATAGAGATGTTACAATATGTATATACTTGTCATGCGTAACATACCATTACAATTACCATTAACATTACTGGCAGGATGGGTGAAGCACAAGTGCTTTTCATATTCCCCTTTATCTGTGATGAGAGTTGTTTGGGAATGGGAGGTTTGTGAGCAGTTAAGCTCGCCCTTTGAGGGCAGTTGTGTTAGCTATGATCGGTTGAGAGAAGAATAATAGCCTTGGGTCTTTTGCGTTTGTAGTAATCAGTCTCGTTGTAATT
Organism: Typopeltis vanoorti; assembly: GCF_054136105.1. Taxonomy (NCBI): domain Eukaryota; kingdom Metazoa; phylum Arthropoda; class Arachnida; order Uropygi; family Thelyphonidae; genus Typopeltis; species Typopeltis vanoorti. The sequence goes on from NC_143569.1 coordinate 66,282,647, forward strand.
GACAGCTTGCACGATTAGTGGGTTTGAATGTGAACTTGACTTCACGAAGAATTTTTCTGCAAGATTACGAAGAAAGGAGGAGATGTATGGAATGCCGGTTTCTCGGTGAATCTGTGAATTTCTGATGAACCACGGTGCATCCAGGATCATCCTTAGGCATTTGTTTTGGATTCTCTGTAATTTCGAAATGTTTGATCTTGAAGTGTGACTCCATGCTGGTGAGGCGTAGGTAATGATTGGACGTATTACCATCCGGTAAAGAAGCAATTTATTATGTAGGTTCAATTTGCTCTTGCGGTTGATCAATGGGTAGAGCTGTGCTATTACTTTGGAAGATTTGGAGCCAATGAGATTGATGTGCTTGTTAAAAAGGAGTTTCTTATCCATTAATACCCCAAGATATTTGGTCTCTGATTGCCATGGGATCTTATGAGCAGAGAGAGCAGGATGTCTTCTTTATTGCAGATCTTTCTTCTTGAAAACAGCATGGCTGAGCTTTTGAGGGGGGGGGGGGGGTTCACTTGAATTCTCCAGTTGGTGAACCAGTTTGCTAGCTCCTTGATACCACCTTGGAGTCTAGTGATTGCTAGACGAGGGCTGAGCGATCTAGCTAGAATAGCGGTGTCGTCGGCATAAAGGGCCGTAGTAGTTGTTCTTGAATTGAGAGGAATATCTGCCATGGAAGTTGTGAAAAGTATTGGGGCCAGAAGAGAACCCCGAGGTACTCCCGCCAGGATTTTGCGCCTTGATGACACAATTCCGTTGAGTTTTACTTGCATGTCTCTTTCATTAATATATGAATATATGAGTTTCACTAGTTTAATTGGGATATTGTTTTCAATTAGTTTGAAGATAAGGGCTTGATGCCAGACCTATCAAAGGCCTTGGCAACATCCAAAAATACAACAGCAGTGTGAAGGTGCCAGTTAAAACCATGAGTGATATTTGCTGTTAGTCGGTGAATTTGTTGTACTGTGTTGTGAGCTTTGCGAAACCCAAATTGCTCATTTGGGATTATTTTCTGTTTGTCCACTGCTGATTGAAGTCTTGATAGGATGACCTTTTCTATCATTTTTCCAAGACATGAAAGAAGACTGATGGGCCTGTAGCTTTGGGGAAGTTGTGGGTTATTACCAGGCTTTTTCAGAGGTATAATGTCCGTGATTTTCCAATCTGTGGGAAAGTACTGGAATCTTAAAATGGAATTGGTAGTATTAACTAGATGAATTATGGCTTTCCGTGGGAGTAGCTTTATTGTTCTATTGGTAATGCCGTCAGGACCGGGAGCTTTTTTATTCTTCAAATGGGAAATAATATTTATTATTTCTGTTGGAGATGTGGGGGTGATGGTTTCTGAATAATCCTTAGGCTGTCTTAGTGCATCTCTAACTTTACGATGAACTTTGTAAATATGATTGATATTTAAGTTTACGTAAGATGGGCTGCATTGATTTTCCAGACTGTCAATTAGGGCTTCTACTTTTTCTTCATCTGAGTGTGCAATTCCAAGATTGGTCTTCAAAGGGGAAAGTGGTTGTCTTTTGGTACGAAGAAATTTTACGAACTTCCACATGGAGTTATCTTCTGGGTTGATTTTCCTGAGTTTGGATTCCCATTTGGAATTCCTATGCATCTGGAGGGCTTCTTGAACCTGTCTGTTCAAGGTGTTTAAGAGGGCTCTGGTGTTGTGATATCGCTTTCTGGCTTTATTTTTGGCCCTAATCAGGTCCATTATCTCTTCTGGGATCCAGTTGGGAGTGTGGAAGACAGTGGTTTGAGTGCCTAATGCTATTGCTGTGTTGATTTGCCTAGTTAAATCGCTTACAGCTTGGTCTATTTCTTCTTTTTTTACGAATGACAGCGGTGGACCGATGTGGACTGGGAGAACCTTACAGAGCTTGTCCCATGGTAAGAAAAAATGATGGGGAGAGAGCTGATCTTGAAGTCCTAACCTGAGGATGGGATTATGATCTGAGTTAAGCTCTTCTAATGTCTCCAGCTGGTATTGATATTTGATGTTTCTGAGGATAACTATGTCTAATACATCAGAACTTCCTGATGGGCTGTAGTGAGTGGACTCAGTGGGTCCAGCTACTATTGATGAGTTGAGTAAGGTGTAGTTGAATAGGATATGGCCTTTGGAGTTGATTGACGAACTGAACCAGGCCTTATGTTTGGAGTTTAGGTCTCCTGCTATAATGATGGAATCCGTGGAGCCGAGGATGGAGTCTAAGTCTGCTGTTAATAGTGAAATGCTGAGAGGATTGTACGCTGCGTAGATTTTGAGTTTGCCTGCGTTATTAGTGTGCACCTCCACACCTGTCACCTCAAGGTTTAGAGTTTGGGGGTTGGTCAGCGAGTTGTGGCTTAAATAAGTTTTAATAAAAATAGCTGTGCCGCCTCCACTAGAGTTAAGTCTGTCTGTCCTATATAAAATATAACCTCTTAGTTTTGGGTTGTTTGATGGTCTGAGGTGGTATTCACTGATCAAGATTATATCTGGATTGTATCTTTTTGCGAATTCTTGCAGCTCGAGAATTTTATTTGTTAAGCCATTGGCATTCCATGCTGTTATCATGAGAGAATTTGGTTTAAATTTTTTAAAAAATGGATTGGGTTTCTAGATAGAATCTCTTTCTGGAAGATGGTGAGGTGCTTGCTTTGCTGAATTCATGCAGCATTGTTGTAAGTGACGAGGTTAAAGCTTATGTGAGATTAGAGCTTGTTCGCTCTTGCGATGAAGAAGTCTGGATTCTTACCGCTTCTGCACATGATTTGGACATGGATGAAGATCGAGTGCCTTTCTGCGTTGCCGAATGTGAGGTATTATGATCTGGAGGGCGACCTGTTTGGTTGTTCGTGTCATTGCTTGGAGGAGCGTGGTTCGTTCTTGTTGATCCACGGTTTTTTGGATGGAAAAGGTATCTCTTGTAATTAGAGGGATGTGGTCCTCTACAATTGGCACAACAGGCAGGTGTGGATCTGGGCTTGGTGCAGGAGTTAGTTTGGCGACCCTCACCGCATTTTAGGCATCTGTAGGCAGCTCTGCACAGTGTTTGGGCATGCCCGAACCTCTGGCATCTGTGGCACTGCCCTGCCGATGCCTTCTTCCTTAGAGGTTCGGTTGTAATTTTACGCTTACAAATGTCGGTAACTTCATAGATTCTTTTTTGCGTGTTGGAGATTTCGACTAACACCAGTGACATTGGTGTTTTATATGACCTCGACATTCTACTGACTTTGATTGCGGTCAATCCTTGATTGATGAGGTCAGCTGTGACCTCATCAGTTGTGATTCCCTCAGCCACTCCTCTTAGAACTACTTTTAAGTTCTTCTCGCTTGCTAGCGCAAAGGTTTGGAAGGGCAATTTAGAGTGGTCCAGCATTTTCGTCATCATGCGATAATGTGTGACAGAGGTAGGGTGAATCTTTACACCTTCTTCAGTATTTCTTGCCCAGGAGAAATTGATATTTTGTTCTCTTAGGGATCTTGAGACTGAGGTCCATTTATCTTTATCTCGAAGGATAACTGGAGGGACTTTTTCTTTTCTATCTTGGGTGATCTGATTTTGTTGAGTTGTTACATCATCTTCCATTCCATTACAATCGAACTGTCGGGGAGTTTTTGTAGGTGGAACAGGTGTAATGTCCTCTTCGATGTCCAAGTCATCATCTTCAGTGTCATTTACTTGAGTGAAGAGATTCAAGCAACCAGAATAATCTGTTTCAAATTTCTTTAGGATGAATTTGAGAATGTCAAGTGACATATCTTTGTTTAACTGTTGAATGGCGTCCTTGATATCTTTTACATTCTCCATCCTTGTGTACAATGAGGAATGAAATATTTATAATGGCGAAGAGAACGGGCAAAGGCCGGAAAATTGCATCAAAAGTCAAAGTCTTACCTTGTATTTCGCTATCAAAGAAGATTCACAATATCTAAAACTGACTAATCACCACTGAAATCAAAAACATTCTTCGCAACAACAAACATCATGCCGGTATTCATCTTCCGCCATCTTGCAAAATCTTCATCAGAAAAAAAAAAATGCGTAACATAAATGAATACAAGACAAACAAGTATTTATTGTATCTGGTCTGGCGTGTGCTCACAGAGTTATTATCATAGTATCTCATATGTATGAACTGTATGGTCGTGGACTTATTGAAGTCCACGAGCAGACACAGCAACAAAGAAATTCAAAATCCACGAAATATAATACATTAAAAAAATTATTATTACTTAAAAGCCATGTAAATATATGATGTATTGACCTATCACAAATTAGGATTTTTTTTTAATTTTTTTTGTAGTAGAATGTACTGAACACCTATTCGATAGGTAAATGTAAATGTAAATGTCACTAATCATTAATACAACAATGACAGATATTTTTTTCCCATTAAATATCCAAATAAATTCATTAAAATCAGTGCTGCCACCTAATAAACTTCATTATAATTATTGATATCAGCAACACCTTCAGATTCTTCTTTGATGTTATATTATTATTCTGTTTTTAATGCTCACATTTCAGAAGTTTGTCTAAATTCTAGCGAAAAAGTGTTAAAATATCTTTAAAATAGAAAACATATTTAAAAAAAAAAAATAATAATAGCAGATAAACAAAAATCATATCAAGTACTTATCTAACATTGCACGAGATGGCAGCACTATTCAGTGCATTACATTCATAATTCTTTGTCTTGTAGAAGACAAAATATTTGATACACCAGGCCGATCATTTTAAATATTTGAGATTTTATCGTATGGATTAAAAATCACATAAAGTTATAGAAAATAACAGGGGTCAGCTCCTTAGGCTCGATGAAAAAAAAAAAAACTAAGATAATTAGTAATTAAAAAATAGATAATTAGATAAACGAAAAAGCCTTTATTATTATTATTATTATTATTATTATTATTATTATTATTATTATTACATTAAAAGTCTCTTCGTTTTGCCTGTGGAATGGACACAGATTCTGTCTTTGAAATGCTGTAACAACTTAACACAATCACTGCAGTGTTGCCATCTTCTGGTAAAATATGAAAAGTACATTATGCAGTGGTGTTTCATTATTTGCATATAAAAGCGATGATGGCGTTTGGTTGGAGAGTGCTGAGTTCGAATCTTATTTAAAACATATGGAACCGTTATAAGAACTTTTCAAATGAGGGTGAGTTGGTCATTCAGGGTTAATCAGAGATTTAACGCTCGAAAAAACGCACGGAATTTACATATAATATAATCACATAGTCTCTTTTGATTTACACTAAAATATATGGATCACATTGTATAAAATGTGATTCCAAGAAGGGCTAATAAATAAATAAAAAAAATAAAAAAAAAACGAAATAAAAGTGTATATTGGTTATAAGAGCTGTGACTGCGCATGCGCTCAATTTGAGTCAATATTCATCCGCTTAGAGAAGTGCCTCCTAGACGCCATTTCAATATATATATATATATATATATATATATATATATATATATATATATATATATATATATATATATATATATATATATATATATATATATATATTACATGCTCTGTTATTTAATGCATACAATTTGAAAGAATTAATTAAATTTGCTTCAGTTTTTGGTATATTTTTAAAGTAGTCAAAGCTGACTGAACACAGCAACAGAATAATGTCAAAATGCTAGATTTTAAATATTACTCTGAATTTCTCTTTATTTTCGTATTTTCTGTTTAAACTGCTGGTTCATATAAAAAATATATTTATTATACTCATGAGATCTTATAATTTCAATATAATTAAATATATATTACATAAATATTTTAAGAATCTAAAATATTTTATTTTACGTCAAGTTTCTTAAAAAGTTTAGAATTTAAAAAATAAAAGATGAAATTTATTCCAACACCTTTTATTTACTAAATATTTATTTCCTATTATAAATTAAAGAATAAATGTGCTATAAATTGCTATATATTTTGAATGCATGTACTTCTGAAATGTATCTCAGTGGTTCGAGTGCCGTAACAAGCTGGCTTTTGTATATTCTGTTTTTTTTTGTTTAATTACTTGAAAAAACTTTTTGAAAAAATTACCGAGACGCTACAGGCACTCTGAACAGAGAAAATTTGCTCTGATCTCTATCAATTATCAACTTTAGAGGAGAAATTTCTGGAGAGTGCTTATCATTTCACACAATGATAACCACCACTAAAATGTATGAGAGATTGGTGAACAAATTTCAAACTGTAAAGAACAGATTAATAAAGATAGGTTAGTCATTTTGTTGAGTATAATGAAGTAGATAAAATAGCCTTTATCTTTTTATTAAATATATAATTTATAACATTTTTAATATACCAAACTTTTGAATGCATCATAAAATTCCTAATAAATATTTTCCTTTTAACATTTTATTAGGGGGAGGAAGGACGGAACTGAATGGTTCTTGAATGAAAAAGTCCTTTTTAGGACTTCCAGGGTAACAAATGGCAATGCTGTAGCCAATGAAGTTTTAACTGAGGCTCGGCTATTGCCGTTACACAGCCATGATTAGAGCTTTTTAGCTCAATAACACTCCATCCACACAGATTTCCTTCATTCAGATGACGGGATAAAGAGTCAAGGACTCAGTCCATCGCCCAGTTCTTTTAAGAACATTTTATTATTAGCCCACCACAGCTTACTATGCGGATGATATGGCAATTTTGAGTAGATCTCTCAGGCCGTACTTAGCTACACAGCGCTTGCAGACCGCAGCAGCAAACCTGGAAAGATATCTCAGGAAATGGAGAATATCTGTGAATGCTGACAAAAGTACTGCCATTGTCTTCACAAGACGGAAGGCATCACAATACGGAGAAGTCAAACTTTTTAACACAGCTATCCCATGGAAATCCAGCACCAAATATTTAGGTATTCAACTACACAACCGCCTCAACTTTAACTCTCCCATCTCTCATGCCTGCAACAAAGCAAACTCAGCAATTGCTCAACTCTACCCCCAACTCAACCGTAGAAGCAAAGTCAGCCCAGAAAACAAATTAAGAATATACAAGGCAATCGTCAGACCCATACTGACCTGTGGTTCACCAGCGTAGAGCCACACCTCTCCTAGCAACATCAAAAAATTACAAATAATCCAAACTAAATGCTTCCGAATGATCTTCAATGCCCCGTGGTTTGTAAGAACACCATCCTCCATCAAGACGGAAACCTACCAGACATACCTACATTTCTCCTTCAGATAGCAACCAAGTACTTTACTCAAGCATCACTCCATCCCAACCTATTCATTCGTGAGTCATCAGATTACGATGAAAAAGACAGATGGAAGCATAAACGCCCAAAGGCGGCCCTGATCACTGATTGAAATATTTCTACACAGCCCTAATTAGGGCGAGCCAAGTGCTCAAAACTTTCTTCCTTTAAACCGAGAATCATTCATAGCGATGAAGGGATCAGAGTCCACGGGACTGATATCCATCAAAGCCACATCAGTTAACAGTTAACAACATTTTATTAGTGGGAATTTTGAGATTAGCGGATTAGTGTCGTTGTGATCGGACGTATTCCTTTAGACTCTGCCAGGTTGAATTTTATATAACGTTTTTCAGGAAGCTCGCATTGCACTGGAACTAACACAGTTCGAGACCTACTATCTCCCCCTCTGTATGAAATATGCAGAGGTCTAATGGCCGGCAGGCCCCACCCGCAATGAGGACCAATGGTGGACGAATGGTATTTTATGGAGGTCGGTCTCTGCACTGTGTCCAAGTAAGTTCCCGAAATTCCTTTTTTCCTTGTTTAGGATACTCACCTATAATAAACTAACTTTTTGCTGGTAGACGCTTACTCTAAGCTGTCTACGGGATTAGCTAGTGGACTCTCAGAATCTACAGGATCACTTACAAACTACTCGGGAAACCAAAGCAACTGCTGTTTTCTCTTGGGCCAAGTTATGGATTCTTCATATGATGAGCTCGACTTCAAGCAGCTATTACCAATCTTCAAACATGTAGAAGGCCTGCTGCAAAGGAAATGGCCAGGAAAGCTAGCAATCCACCAAATAGAAGAGTTGAAACAGAGGACTATCAATCCCCTGATCCTCTCCCCAGCACTTCTCAAGATAACACCAGAGAGATTATGTCGCCGGTTAACGACCAGCTCCTAGTGGACGCAATAACTCTATAGACTATCAGGTTGTCAGCAGAAAGAAGGGTTCGCCAGCTGCAGATCCTGAAATAATACCTCAACCCTTGGAAAGAACAACTCCAATGGACTTAACAGCACAACCTGATGAAAGAATAGAGACTGACTCCAGGGCACAACCCAAAGAAAGGATTCCACCAGTAATTTTAAGAACAAAAGAAAAATGGTCTTGAATTACAGAGTCGATGAAGAACGCAAACATCAAATTTACATCAGCCAAGAGTACAGATGAAGGAATCCGGATTCAACCAGAAGGAACTTTGGATTACCGCCAGCTCACCAGACTTATGGATGAACTGAAAGTCCCGTATCACAAGTTTCAGCTTAAAAGTGAAAAAGATCTAAAGGTGGTCATCAGAGGTCTGGCTGAGACCATACCAGCTGAAGAAATGGCTACTGACCTCAGATCACAAGGCCTGAAGCCGATTAAGATATCGCGCATGTACCAAGCAGACAAGCGTCCCATGCCTCTGATCTTGGTCGAGATCAATAAAGACTATCGAGAAATTTACGACCTTAAAATAGTCTGCAGCTTAGTCATCAAGACCGAACTTCTCAGAAGAAAAGCTTCAGCTGGCCAATGCCATCGCTGCCAAAAGTATGGGCATGCACAAAGTCTATGTAAAGAAGATTACAAGTGCGGTGACAACCATCCCTCGCACACTTGCGTCAAACCACGAACCACGCCCGCTAACTGTGCGAACTGTGGTGCCCCACACTCAGCCAACTACAAGGGATGTTCACTCCACCCATCCAACCTACAGAAGACTAGAGAGGCACTACCCTTGCCCAATCAGAAGCGAACTACACCAGAAATCAGAACGCGGGCTGTTACTCCCGAGAAATCATATGCGTCTGCAGTCTCTACTAGTAACAAACCGGCATCTAGCAACCAAACCTCCGCAGCAATCCTAGCTCTAGGAGAGATGTTAACGGCCTTTAGCAAAACAAATCCCAATCAGACCGACACCAATAAATTCCTCAAAAACACAAGTCATCTTCTCCATGATTAATGGATAACACGGTCACCATAGCTAACTCAATACAGATTACTTATTGGAATGCTAACGGGCTAAACAACAACCTCCTAGAACTAAAAGAATTTGCTGAAAGATATAAGATAGACATCCCTTTAGTCAACGAGACGCATCTTCGGCCTTGCGACAACCCCAAAATAAGGTACTACACACTACATAGGACAGATAGACTCAATGCCAGAGGGGGCGGAATGGCTATGTTTATTAAAAAAAGCATAAGATACAAGAAATCAACAAAACAACAACTACAAACCTGGAAGAAACTGGAACTGAAATACATACCAACAACACAGGTAGTCTAAAACTCTATTCAGTCTACAACCCTCCAGGCAAACCACTCCTAGCCTCAGACCTCTCCCAGCTCCTTGACACAAACGAAGCAACAATAGTGGTGGGAGACCTAAACACAAAACATCCTGCGTGGAACAGTACAGACACCAATAATAATGGGAAGAGCCTACACAAATTCGCTATGACAAGAAACATCACCATAGCAGGTTCTGTTGAACAAACACACTACGGACCAAACCAACACACTGGGCAAACCTGACGTGCTGGATATAGCCATTTTCAGGAACACTCCACACCAGTTCCAGTTACAGGTTATTAATGATCTTAGCTTCGACCGCAATCCAGTTCCGCTCAGCCTAGGCGGAGAAGCAGAAACCATCTCCGGACAATCCTGTACAAATCTCAACGCAACTCTCTGCAATATCACAGGCCCTGTCCCAACCATCTCCTCACACAAAGAAGTAGACACAGTGATCAATAAACTAGAAAGCACAATCCACTGGCCTTGCAACAGCCTCCACCGTTACCGCTCCACCTCAAACTAACCTGCTTCCAGAAGAGATTCTAAAGCTTATCTGCAACAAAAACAGGATTAGACGTCGATACAATGCAATACTATCACCCTAGGATAAACAAGAGCTTAACAGGGCAACAAACCTAGTCCGATATGCAATCAAAGACCATACGAATCAACTATGGGAGAGGAAACTAAGCTCCTTAAACACTGTAGATAACTCATTATGGAAAATGACTAAAGCCCTTCGCAGTGATCACCCCCCAACATACAACCAATCCATGGAGAAAGTGGTATAGTCTACCGAGATGATGAAAAAGCAGAAGCATTTGCAGACTCCATGGAGCTGTAATTTCAACCAACTACACTCATGCGGACTTGCGCTTCATTGAAAAAATCCACAGGAAAGTATACTATGCACTTCATCATACCACCAGCCATGACAACACAAGCTATACTACACCAAATGAAATATACTAAATCATCAAGAACCTCAATAACAGAAAAGCACCAGATCCTGATCAGATTTCAAACAAAATTATAAACGCACTCCCTCACAAAACAATAATGCATCTAGTGGCTATCATCAATGCGATGCTAAGACTCAGCTACTTCCCCACTCGCTGGAAGTAGGCAGATATAATCCTCATCCACAAACTGGGGAAAGCACCTCAGTTCCTCAGAATTACAGACCTATCAGCCTCTTGTCAGGCCTAGGGAAAATAGCTGAAAAAGTAATCAACTAACAAATGACGTCACTTATCTTCATCTGATAACAACAAACATTCACGTCACAATTCCTTATCTTATCTTGATCTCGATCTTGTCACTAGTGTCCCACCAATCATGGCACGATTCCTTATCCACTAATATATCTCCCTTTTCCATTCAAAATAATACCGTCACTTATTTACAACTAACAAATGACGTCACTTATCGGTCATCTGATAACAACAAACATTCACGTCACGATTCCTTATCTTATCTTGATCGTGATCTGGCCAGAAGTGCACCACCAATCACGACATGAATCCTTATCTCTAGTCATCAAAAAAATGCCCATAATTCCATATCCGAACAAAACAAACAATGTGACGTCACACACATATTCCCCCAGGGAAATTCATAACATTACAAACTCATGACGTCACACACAATGATGTCATCAAATAAACAATCAATCACGTCACGATTCCTTATCTTATCTTGATCTTGTTACTGGTGGCACCCCTATTACTCGGATTCAGCCAAAAACTTCCACCGATTACAGACAACTAACTACATTCATGGATAATACAACCTTCCCTACCACACATTTGCACTCAATAGTGAAAATAACCTCAAAGTTATACTCAGAGGGATAACAGAGTCCATTACAACAGATGAAGTACAAGCAGATCTCGAAAACAAAGGCTTCAGTCCTATAAAAGTCAGCCGAATGCGTAGAGCTGATAAAACTCCTCTAATCTTGGTAGAGATCAGTAAAGACCAGAAATACACATACGTTCTTCAGACTATTTGTGATTTAGTCATAAAAACTGAATCGCTAAAACATAAACAAACAACGACGCAATGTCAAAAGTTTGACCACTCACAACGCTGCTGCAAAGCAGATTACCGATGAGTTAAATATGGTGGCAAACACGCAACAAATGAATGCCAAAAATCCTGCACACAACCAGCAAATTGCGGAGATCCACACCCCGCAAAAAATTTGGGCTGCATAGCATTTCCTCAAAACCAATTTGATTCAAGGTCAGAATCAACAATTCTAGCACTTACCGTACAGACAGATCCTATACAAGTGGAGGAGGCACCTCAATCTTATGTCAAAAGGAACATAAAGCATAATACATTAGCCGAACCCCAAAGAGGACACATGGAAACCACAGGATTAGAAATACATATGCAAAACACAAGCAGTATCAGGATATTCGGATTCTACAACCTCCCAAATAAAAAACTCCTAGATTCAGATCTGGATGAAATACTTAACGCAGGCAGAGCAGTAATCGTAGCTGGTGACTTTAATGCCAAACATTCCACATAGAACAGCAGAAACTCATATATCAATGGCAGACTACTGAATTCATATACCACCACAAGAAACGTGTCATTAATTGGATCCACAGAACTCACACACTACGGAGAATCCGCCCGTCCAGATGTACTTGATATAGCAATACTAAAAAACATTGCGTACAGCTATGAAATACAAGCAGTTAACACTTAAGTTCTGATCGCAACCCCCATCATTTTGCAACTAGGAACCATACAAGATTTAACGGAAAATACCTCCACCTTTATAAACTGAAAAGAACGTCCCTCAGCATTCCAGGAAAACCTTGGTCCAGTACCACATATAACATTCACAGAAGTTATAGAAAAAGCAGTAAAAACCTTTGAAAAGCAATTACTAACAGAAGTATCACAGGTAACAAATATAACCAAATGCACACCACCAAATAAACTAATACCCCCCACACACACAAAGACATGTTTTTGCTGTTATCCGAGAGCAAAAACAGGTTACAAAGAAAATATTACAGGAGCAACAAACCAGGTTCCGTATGCCGTAAAGGATCACCGTAACCAACTTTGGAATTACAAAATACACCAATTAAACACAGAGGATCAGTCATTGTGGAGAATGATCAGATCATTTCGTTCGAAACGTAACACGCTTCCTCCAATCCAAGGTGAATATAGAGTCGCCTACAGTGATGAGGAAAAGGCAGAATCATTTGCAGACAGCTTAGAAAGACAATGCATTCCCAATTATTCCAATATAGATATAAACTTCATAAGCAAAATCCACACACAAATGCGTAAAATTACTCAAAACGCCTCACTCCAATCCAACAACAAACCGGTGTCACCAACAGAAACACATGAGATCATAAGAAAACTAAACAACAAAATGGCTCCGGGTCCGGATGGAACAATGAACAAAGCACTCAAGCTACTCCCACGTGAAGGAGTTATGCATCTGGTAGCCATCACTAATGTCCCCTTAGGCTAAATTATTTTCCAGAGTGATGGAAGCTTGTGGATGTCTTCCTAGTTACAAAAGCTGGGAAAAATATACAATTTCCTGAGAATAATAGACCGATCAGACTTCTATCATGTGTAGGCAAGATAGCCGAATGCGCTATACTCACACTGATTCAAGAGGCAACAGATAACAACCACCTCAAACGCAATTCAACTTTAGGAAATATCACTCCACAACGCTCCAAACTCACACAAGGATTCGAATGGCACCAACATTAGCTCGGTACGCTTGAGTAACTCACTCCACCGCACACATTTATGCATTTGTTCATAATAAAGAGGAGATAGACATTGCTGTAAACAACCTAACCAGTCAAATCAAAAAAGCAATAAAGTCAATCACCCAAACTAGTCTTTCACCCGATCATTGGGATCCCCGAGGAAATCATGGACCCAATAAGAGCAAAAAACAAAGCTCGCAAAAGATACCACAAGACAAGAGTCCCACAAGGTAATACAATACTGAAGAGATTAAATAATAATAATATCTTGCTAATAAACTGCTTTTTTAGCAAGATATCTCAGCTAACTGGCTATCAGAAGACTCCAATCAGTATTCATATATTCGAGAAGTGGCTGATGGACTAGAGGATCCAAGACAACCATCAGAAGAGACTGTTCTCCAAAAAGAGGACATCACCTGCTAAGAGTCAAGATTCCATGGCAGACTGAAGTCAAATATCTCGGCGTGATGCTTGTCAAAAAACTCCAGTTCACCAGTCATATAAAGCACATAAGCTCGAAGACATCCAAAGTAATTGCACAGCTCTACCCCATGATCAACAGAAGAAGCAAACTGGATACTGGGAACAAACTACTCATATACAGGATGGTAATACGCCCAGTCCTCACTTATGCTTCTCCTGCACGGAGGCATACCTCGGATATAATCATTCAAAAACTGCAGAGGATACAGAATAAATGCCTGAGAGTATGGATATTATTTCTGGGAAAACTCCCGGCTCAATAATTTTCCACTCAAAGAACTTCCCTCTCAGACAAAGGAGAATACAAAAAATATATATGCTTCACCCATCAAACCTGTAGCGTTTTGTGTTCTAGTGTGTTTTAGTGCGCATACTCAGGAATTAGTGTGAAACAACTTGCTGGATAAAAGTTGACGCCATGTTTTTCGCACAAGGCTTTGATCTCTAAAGATGTTTGAAAATACAGTACTGCTGAATCATTTTATTTAAAATGTATTACCCTACGTATCTACAAAATGGATTGATGAAATAAATTGACTGAATATCTAAATTTATCTTCTCAAAAAGCATTATTAAATGAATGTTATTATTAATGCGTCCAATATTTAACATGTAAGGATTGGTTTATTAACAAGTATATTAAATGAAAATGAAAATATATAAACCCTGGGTCCGTATGTATTTCTATATTTTTAATTAAAAACATAAATCAGGAAAATGAATAATGACAAACTTTTGAAAACTTAAAACATGGTATATAATGGAAACACTAAACTGGATACTTCATGAATCATTTATTTTATTTTATATTTTAAAGGCTATGGCGTGTTCAAACATTGATCTAGAAAACATTCATTCTTCTTTCGTAATGGTTGGATATTAAAGTTGGAGACGAGTAATGTAGGATTGCATGTTGCGGTGCTACCATAGAAACCTATGTTGTGAGCCTCAGTCCTGAATGGTTTGTGCAGATTCGAGTTCCAGACGATGCCCTTAATTCCAGCATTCAATGTGTGGGCAGACGAATGTTGTTTTTTACATATTATCCTTCGTAACACTGTACGGTCACGGTTGATGAGTTGTCAACTGCGGGTAAAACTTGCAGTTGACTCCTTGCGCTTCCATCTCATTATGGAATAACTGATTGCTGACCTGGGATGGCCCAATTCATCAAACTTTGTAAAACAGATAGGCCTGAAACATGGCATCCTATCGCAATGCCTCTTTCAAATTATTATTATTATTAAGAGAGACCTCCAGGGAGTCAGAGACTCATCGAGGGAGGCCACATACTACACGCACCAGCTATCACATTTATTCTTGAATTCATTCACACTGTTTGCACTCACAACATCCAATGCCAATCCATTCCAATCACGCACCATCCTCTGAGAGAAAAATCTAGCCCTCACACCCTTCTTGGCCGCCCTCATTCTCAGCTTCCAAGGATGCCCTCTCATCCAATCCCACCATCCATAAATTGAAAAATTCCATCAATTGATATCCTGTATGACCCTTTCGGCAGTTTGTAAGTCTCAATCATATCACATCTTTCTCCTGTTTACTAGTGTCTGCAGTCTACAAATTCACAATCTGTCTTCATAATCAGCATTTCACAGTCCTAATATCATTTTTAACACTCCTTCGTTCTCTCTCCAATATATCAGAATCACAACGGAAACCAAGAGACAAGACCTGCGCATAATAGTCCAGGTGAGGTCTTATCAAGGCTTTGTAAAGAGGCAAAATAACATCCTTATTTTTACATGTGAACGTTCATTTCAGCATTGCAATTATCTTTTCAGTTGTATTTGCAATCTTTGCCACATGGCCCCTAAATTTCAACTTCCTATCTATTAACACTGCAAGATACCTAGCCTCATCAATTTCTTCTAGCTTAATCGCACCAATATAATAGACATTGGATATCTAATCATGCCGAAGTGAATGACTTTAGATTTACTGATGCCAATTTTCCCATGCCCACAATTCCAGTCTATTCAAATCATTCTGCAAAGACTGCACATCAGCTGCATTCCTGATTACCCTCCCTATCTTTGCATCATCAGCAAATAACTGTATGTCGATTGTCAAATCCTTCCCAATATCATTAATGTACAGATTGAATAATAGTGTACCAAGCACTGATCCTTGTAGTACACCACTTGTTAACTTAAACCTTGCAGTCTCAGATCCCCCGTATTCCACTTTTTGATATCTGTCAGTCAGCCATTCTTTTATTCCTATCCATGCTAATATTGTATAACCTAAACCCATTTTTTTTTCAATTTATACAGCGGTCTGCCATGCTGTATTCTGTCAAAAGCCTTAGCAAAATCCAAATGTATCATGGTGTATCCATTCCCCTTGTCTAGTTCTCAAAAAAAAAATCAACCAACGCCTTTTTTTTATTCCCGTATATATAGGAGCAGGCGAGGCAGTTTTTAGCCCTATCTAACTTTTGGAGACTGAGTGGGCAGTTTAATCTCCACTGGTACCCAATCAGAGATAGCTGACCCAAGGCTATCACTAATTAAGCGGCACGCAGTGAAGAGAGACGGCTCAATAAGTGCCGCCATCTCATTCTCCCTAACCCTAACACTCTTATTCAATGTCTGAAATAATTTGGGTTCTACGGTAGATTTTCTTGAGTTTACGGGACGAAAAACCGGAATTTCCGGCAGAAAAAACCCGCTTTCCCGTACCAGAGATCGACTAAGTCGGGAACCGGTCTAAAAAAAGCTTAGAAAAATTTCCTCTAGTCTCCGACTAGACTCGAAATCAAGTCCTCTTTCGTGCGGCCAAGCGCCGTGGTGTGCAAACGCCACATCCACTTAGCTACACAGGCTTTCTCTAGTTCAATGATAATATTGTTATAGAATGTGAGCAAGTTGCTAAAACATGACCCTTCTCTTAGTAAACCCATGTTGCTCATTGCAAAGCAGAGATCCACTGTCAACCCATTCCTGAATGCGGGTCTAACCAATTTTTCTAAAATCTTCATCACCACCCCTGAGATACTAATTGGTCGATAGTTGGATACATCGGTCTTTGAACCACCCTTCTGCAATGGAATTACCATGCATTCCTTCTGTTCCTGCGGAATCTTCCCTGTTCTGAGACTCATATTAAAGAGCCTGGTCAAAGGAATGGCCAGTTCAGCTAAACACTCTTTTATCACATGTGCTCATATTCCATCAGTCCCTATTGCTGAATTCTTATTCAGTTTGTGCAACAGCTCTAATACCTCGGCCTCACACACCTGTGTTTCTTCATCTAGTGGTGAGGTAAAAGTGAGCTCAATGTTGCGCACACAGAGTTGATTGCTTTAGCAAAATGGGCACTCATTAATTGAACAACCTCTTCTGCATCTGTAACCCTCATGCCATTAGGATTTAAGAGTTACTCTCTCATTTTCATTCTCTCTTTTACTTGCAGCATATCGATAGAATTCTTGTGGGTTGTCTTTCGCACGCAGATCCAGTTTCTTTTCATACTCAGACTTTGCTTTCAGTACAACAGTTGTGACTATTCTAGCCTGCTGCTTGTAACGTTCATAACGGACGTCATCCTTATGCAAACGATAATCCTTCCACATCGTCATTTTCTTACGAATTTCTTGCTTAATAAGATTACACATCAATTTGATTACTTTATTTATTATTGGAACTCTTGGGACACATTCTGATATCGCATCATTTAAGTATTGTTTAAATCCTTCCCATGCACTGTCGATATTCTTCCCATCCATCAACAGATTCCATTCCACTGAACTCAGTATGCTCCTCAGTTGGTCATAATTTTCTGCTTAGTAGTTCAGCATGTAACCTTTTCTGAATGGAACATTCATAAACTTAGTCACTTCCCAAGTGAGTGCCGCATGATCACTGTCACCAACCGGAGGCAGAATAGTTACGTCTTTAGCTGAAACGTCCTCTGATATTATGATCAAATCTAACACTCTTTGACCTCGAGTTCCTTCTGTCACATGCTGCTTGAGGAAGTTGTCCCGCCAAAGCTCAATAAATGCATTTTCATTCTTCTCATGAGATTCTACTGCTACCAATCAATATTTGGATAATTAAATTATCCCATTATGATTATTCTTTTCGCGCTCACCTTTTCTATTTGGTGATGCATTTCTTCATCGCCAGCAACCGATCCACCAGGTCTGTAACAATCCCCACTATGTAATTTGCCTTGTTAGATTCCATCTCACACCAGATGGCTTCAAACGCACTGCCATGTGAAATATTGTTAGTAGTATTGCTACATTCATAGGTCTCAACTCTAACTGGATTTAAGTCATCCAATATCATTAGCAGCACGCCCCCTCCTCTCCTATCCACTCTACCCTTGCTAAAAATACTGTACCCATGACACTCGACACCAGTTATGCCAGATTCTGATAGCCAGGCCTCACTAATGCCCACAATCTGAGGTCCCAACATGTTGGCTAAGGCAACAAACTCTACCCCTTTGTTTCTGATACTCTTAGCATTCGTGTACAGACATAATAATCTAACTTCATATTCTTTAGTATACCCTTGTTTGCAGTCTGCCTGACCCAAATGGACAACTTGCAGATCTCTATTCTTCTCTAATGCCTTACACATGTCGACATCTTTGCACACACATATGATGGGTTCGAACCGGACGGACACAAACCCGAAATCGTTCTCGACTCGTCATCATTTCCATGACAAAGCCCATTCTCGTCATTAACACAGTTATATACCATTTTCTCTCTTACACTCACGTTCACAGCATTCCTCCCTTCATAATTTAGTGTCCCTGACTCTCTGTGTTAGGTCTCATACCAGTTAATAGTTTTTCCAGACTCCTGATACCAAACGACTTCAGGTGTAGGCCATCCCTCTTATACAAATCCAATCTTCCCTCAAACTTACTCCACACATATCTAAAAACTCGCATCCATTCCTTCTACATAGCCTACGCATTGAATCGTTTGCCATCCAAGCCCTTCTTTTTGATTCATTTTTGTCATAGCGAGGTAAAATGCTAACGATTTTCACTTTCTCACTCTTCACTCTCGTCTCTTCCCGCAACCCTTTCATGTCATTTCATTTCATACTGAACTTATCACCAGTTAAATCGTTCGTACCTACTCCAGCTACCATTTGATTTCATCCGTGGCACATCCGAAAAAATAGCCAAGATTTTTTCGGGTGTGCCACGGAGGAACACAAATCTTACATCTGTAAACACAACTATGGTCATTCAGGCTTGGCTGACCATGTCTTGGACACCACCCACAGGGTATCATGGAAGAAAATCACCATGCTCCACCACAGCAAATTCAAGAAAGAGAGACTATTCTTAGAAGCAGCAGCAGCAGCTCTCAGAAATCAACAAAATCTTAATAAATACGGTTGCATTAAGCTTCCGAAGATTTGGGAAACACTCATCACCAGAGGTCCCACCTTACATTCCAGGCCACCTACTACTGCCCTTAGAGGGCGCTCCACCTAGATAGGACTTTACTGTCACCCACGTGGTTGGGTTAAGTATTGTATGATATTTGTGTTCATGTTATTAGTTGTTTTTGTAATCCCCGTAGATGTCCTAGTGACTAGGACGAAATATAGGAGTATTAAAATCTTTTTTAATCCTTTCTGAGTGTTGTAAATAATCCATTAAGCCTCCAACATGATATCCTCACAGCACTTAAGCCTCTACACACGAATACCATTTCATTTACTTTTCTTTTCTGTTTTTGAATGACTTCAGTTATATTTTTAATTTTCGCTCCAGGAAAACTCGATGTTATAACTCTCTCATCTATAGCATGTTTTATTATAGAGCCATCATACCAAATAATTTCTTTCTTTTTACTAACAACGTCACTTACCTGATTTTCGTTATTTTTTGACTTTCCTGTTTCCTTGCTTTGTCGTTTCTTATTTTCCTGTTCATTTTTCTTTTTCCCCCTGTGCTCATTTAAACGTCTCTCAACTTTTTGCAGTTCCCGCGTTGTCTCTCTGATGATCTGCTTCAACTTTGCTATTTTGGCGGTTAATTCATTTTCATTAACCTCCTCCATGTGCACAATAACCTCGTTGGCAGGGCTTACCTTCTGGTTCTCGCCTGCGGTGCTTTTTTTTTTTTTTTTTTAGAATTACCTTTCTTGCCCTTTTTGGCGCCATTTTAAACGTATACTAAATATTAAAATATCTTAATAAAAATATATGATAAGATACTAAATTCACTATAAAATACTAAAATCTACACTAGTATACTACAAAACACTAATTTTCTAAGGGAAAACACAATAAAACAGACAAAAAGCACCAACTTTACAGGAGCACTAAATTCGCTTACCAACAACTATGCATCCTTGAATGAAAAATCAAAAAAAAAAAAAAAAAGTGTCTCCGCACCAAGAAAGTCCATTCTAAGTTCGATTCTAGTCGTCGACCAGAGAAACTTTCTCTAAGCCTTTCTTCGAATTGTTGTAGAATTACTCGATCTTGGGAACGGACAAACGGTTTTTTTCCCTCCTAGAAACTTTGGTTTTTCATCCTGTATACTAATCAACGAACCAACACTATTTTAGATAATAATATATTGTGTTAGGGTTAGGGACTATAAGGCGGCAGCACTTGCTTTCCATCTCTTCACGAATACCGTTTAAAAATTAGTGATAGTTTTGGAACAACTGTCTCTCTCTCTCTCTCTCTCTCTCTCTCTCTCTCTCTCTCTGACTGGCTAAGGGTGGAGTTTGACTTCCCTTTAGGCTCCAAAAGTTAGACAGACCTAAAACGTTCTTAGCGTTAACCGATTTATTTATTTATTTTTATATTTAAATACTCACAGCGCAATCTCCATCTTCCACCTTGCCTGGGTGAAGATGGAGAAAGCTTCTTCGCGTCCCGTGTTTCCTTTGACTTTTGTAATCACAAGAAACACTAAACGCGAAAATTTGTGTGGAGAAACAGGGATGCTATGATTGTTTTAACTACTCTTAATTTTCAGAAAAATTACAAAATGAAAAAAAAAAAACTCTGTTTAAAAGGTGTTATTGTCTCGACAAAGAAATTCAGTTATTATTATATAGGCCATAGTGGTCCTCCAGGAAGGGTATTTTAAGTGCTGTTAAAATGTCCTTCGATGGAATTAAGCCATACAAAAGATTGTCCAAGTTGAATTTTCTGATATGATTTTCATAAAACGCCGAAGGTTTTATGCATAACGGAGAAAAACTTGGCGCCAAAACCGAATTCATCACCTTTTATTATTATCGTTCTGTTTCTGTTCATTGCAAAGTATATAGATTTTCTGTTACTCTTACTACCTTTTCCAAAATCTTCACTACCGCTCCAGAGATACTGAAAGATCGATAGGTAGACACACTCTTTGCATCATTCATAGGCAATGGGATTACTATGCATTCTTTCCATTCCTGTAGCATCTTCTGTGAGTTGTGACTCAAATTAAACAGCCAGGTTGGCCGAACACCTTTTTAGCATCCATGTTAATATCCCATCAGTCCCTTTTGTCGAATTCTTATTCAGTTTGAACAACAGCTCTAGTATCACCTCTTCAAACACATGCGTTTCTTCATCCATTGCGGAGGTTGCATTGAACTCCCCTTTGCATGCACCAGGTTGATAGCTCTTAACAAAATGGATATTCATTAGTGAAAAAATATCTTCTGCATCTTCCACCCACATAACCTACATCCAGGATAGTTTTACTTTCATGCACTTTTTTTTTCTTTTACTTGCAGCATAATTATAATACTAATAGGTTTTTTTTCTTTATTTTTTAAATAAGAACAAAAATGATTGCATACTCCTCTTTCTGGTTTTCTTTTTAATATATATATAAAATAAACTGAAATAATATGTGTTTTTATATATTTTTCAAAATAAAAATTCTTGCTGTGTGAAATGATGTTTATCAAATATTTCATTCTCCTGTTCTTAGAAAAATCCGCATTTCATAAACATCTCTAGTGCACTTGACAACGAAAGTGATACAATATATTCACTGTGACAAAATTACTCGTTTGCGTTTAGTTAGAGATACTATTTTGTTTATAATCTTCTATAAAAACTTTTATAAAATGTCGTTTATAATATTTAATGTATGGTTTATTACTATATTCTGATCAAGATCTCTTTGATGATATTTCAATTAGTTCATATTAAGAAGGAATTACAGCTTATAAAACTGTTTCATCTATTTGATTAAACAGCAAAAAAATGATATTGAAATATGTTTTAAATGGAAACTTTCTTAAAGAGAAAACAGGAAAATCAGTATTTAAAACATATATATATATATGTTTATTTAAAACACAACAATCCTTATAAATACTGGCTTAAAGGGGCAAAGCAAGAATGCTTTTCATCTTCCCCGTTATCTATAGTGGGCAGTGTAGGGATAAGGTGTTATTGAGCTATTAAATTAAAGCCCTGATCATGGCAAGAGGGTAACAGCAATAGCCGAGCCTCAGTTAGAACTGCATTGGCTACAGCATTGCCATCTATTACCCTCCAAGGGTATTGATCTTGATCACCGCATCTGTACGAAGTTTTTCAACACAATAATCAACCTGACTGTAATGTAACTATCTTATAGTCCTTATAATGACTGGCTTAAAGGGGCGAAGCAAGAATGCTTTTCATCTTCCCCGTTATCTGTAGAGGACAGTGTAGGAATAAGGTGTTATTGCGCTATTAAAGCTCTGATCATGGCAGGAAGGTAACAGCAATAGCCGAGCCTCAGTTAGAACTTCATTGGCTACAGCATTGCCATCCATTACCCTCCAAGGGTGCTGATGATACTCAAAGCCAATGTAACTATCTGATTTCTGATTGATTGAGCAATTAAAGCTCTGATCATGGCAGGAGGGTAACAGCAATAGCCGAGCCTCAGTTAGAACTTCATTAGCTACAGCATTGCCATCCATTACCCTCCAAGGGTATTGGATTGAATGAATCAATCACCGCATCTCACGGTCGATTGTTCAATGTAACTATCAACCTGACTGTAACTTATATAAATCAATCAATACATATAATATAAAGGTGTCGTAAGTAATTCAGTGATTTCAATTGTAAATATTATTATTTATTAATTTAAATAAATGATTCGTATTCATAATTTGGAATTAAAATATTTTCTATAATAGTATTATTAACTTTATTGATTATTCTTGAGGCAGCACCTCATTCAAATTTTATGTTAGCAACAAATACAAACTCAAGAATGCACTACTTCGTCACCTGCTTGTCGTGTGCCAAAATATGACACGTTTCAAGGACTTCTGAATCATCCAAAGAGGTGATAGTCCGAGATCTGGATTTCATGAACAAAGCCGCCGTAGACTCCAGATCGTTTTTCATCAGTGATGCCTGTCCATCCGATTTATTATTATCATTATTATTTTATGTTTTTTTTTAATTTTTAATGTGGCAGAAATATATATATAATAAGTGGGTCGGTGGTCTCAGACGGGGAAACAAAATTCATCCCCCACCTAAAGACAATCACACGCTAAAATATATTTTAATAACCGTCCTGGTTAGCATATTTGTTCTCAAGCCAAAGGCTGCGGGTTCGAATCCCGCCATGGTCATGGATGTTTGTGATTGTGTTACTAACTCTGTATGGAAAAGGAATCTGCGGTCCTACCACTTCTTCTAGAAGATGTTAGATCCTCAAACCCTATGAGAAATCGACATCGAGTGACGTCAAATGCAAATAACTACCTAGTGTGAGACCGCAGCACTTACAAATACATGAAGTATCTTGAAAAAAAAAAAACCTCATGATTAGTCTCTGGATGGGATTCTCAAATTATGTACTCATGATAAATTTCAGAGTCCAGTATTTCGTGGATAGGGTTCTATATAACATAAATAAACAAGATAGGCAAAAAAAAGCTGTCCTATTTTGACAACAAATGTGTGAATGAATTCAATATATTTCATATGAACATTCTAAACTATCGTATATCACTACGCTGTAAACGTAACAGATGAGAATTTAGTCGCTTCATGTGTCTGTCTCCTCACATTAGTCCAGTGGTCTGCAAAAGAATGTAAATCTTGATTTATTTGGTGAATGTAGTTGTTAGTCTACAAACAGAATTACTTCTATTGAAACTAGTTTTTTTTTTTTTTTTTGCATCTCCTTTGGTATGGTTTAAGGGTGATTGACGTTATAAGTTCTACTGAATTCGCTTTCTACACGGAAGAATAACGGATGAACTTCAAAGGTGTCATTAAAACTCTGAGCCTCCCCTTCTCTCATCTAGTATCTAATCCCAACCATAGTTATTCATACAGAGAGAGTCTCCATGGCTCATGTGGTATCGAAGATGCACTTTGGTTGGAAATACTTAGGTTAGAATTCAGTTTAGGAAGCGAAGAACCTTATTCAGTGCTTTTCAAATGAAGGTGAGTTAGCCTGTCTCATGAAAGAGTGAAAAGTTGTTTTCCTCCTATAAAACCAGGCAAAACGGTCAGAAGAACACACGCAATCTATTAACCATATTAGACAATGCAGATAGGATTAACCTCCCTGTCATAAGCAGTGAACATGTGAACTTAATGATTTTGAAGTAGATGGGGAGAAAATGGAAGTAGTTAACAATTTTGTGCTCCTAGGATCCCGAATTGATAAAGATGGTTATTGTACCGAAGAAGTTAGAAGAAGATTATTACTTGGAAAGAAAGTAATGATAAATTTAAGCAAGATCTTTAAAGATAAAGATATTAGCCTCACAACAAAAATCAGAATCGTGAAAGCAATGGTATTTTCTGCGGTACTGTGTGGATGTGAAAGTTGGACCATGAGAAAGAGTGAAAGAAGGAAGATAGATGCGTTTGAATTACGAGTTTGGAGACGTTTAATAAGAATACCATGGACTGCAAAGCAAACCAATAAATCAATGATAGACAGAATAAAGCCAGATTGCTCCCTCGAAGCTGTGATCAACAAGCAAAAATTGTTATACTTCGGACATATTATGCGAGCAAATGACAGTCTGGAGAAGATGATGATGTTGATGGAAGCAGGAGAAGAGGAAGACCAAGAATTAGATGGGTGGATGGAGTTAAAGAAGCAGCTGGAGTGCGCTTGGAAATTCTGAAATACATGGTCAGGGACAGATTCGAATGGAGAATGTATGTTCATAGGATCACCAGGAATCGAAAACGACTCGATGGAACATAATAACAACAAACATAAGCAGTGTTCAGGTTTCTATGATAGAAAGTTATTGGCATTGACAGGCCATTGAGTCTAACACGAAACAAAGATGGGATTATTTCTACAGAAAAATTATGTCCCATCGTTGAACCATTTACGTACGCTTTTCGATTATCCTTTGGCATTCCCACAATTTCAATTCTTCTTATAACTTCTTTTCCGCTGGCCGGTCATCAACAACTGGACCATTTTCTGGGATTTCTTTATGATGTATCGTTTAACTTTCTCAAAGCGGCGTCTTAGCTCCTTTTTTTATTTGTTTTTCTTTCCTTTTTTTAGCTTATATGTGCTTTACTTAAAAAATCCCATAAAGGTGATGCTCTAATCTATATAGATATCTTTCTGTCCACTTTGAACTTTGATACAAAGGACTTTCTAATTTTGTGATAAGGCAGTGTATACATGACTGCAATAACGAAATAAAAAAAGTCAGCAACTTAACACACAGTAAATTAAACTTTTACCCATTCATTCTTTCTTTTTTCTTTTTTTTAACGTCCAATTATATATTCCAACTGCTATGAGAAAGTTACTTAAAGCGCATCTTCATATTCTAATTGAAATGAAACATAAAATTCTACGTTGTTTGTTACAGGTAAGAATTAATGTGTTTGGTTCCTGTTCTTTTGACTCGGTATACCAGCAATGTTAATAAGGTATGCTCTTTCTTTCTATAGAAAATAAAACAAAGGCTATTTCTACGTTTATAATGGAAAAATGTTTGCATTCTTGCTTTCAAATACAGCTACTATTTTATTTTTCTCAACTGTTCATTAATTTCATTACTCAAATTAACCATGACTGCTGACATCCAGTGATGAATACTAGAAAACTGAGAAAAAATGCTTCGATAAATCCTTAATATAATGAATCTAGACAATTAACACAATATTGTAATTAAATTTGAGACAAGTGGTCAATTAAAAAAAAAAAGAAACTTGTACGCTTACAAGCAAAACATTTTACAGTTATTAAAAGGAGATGTCACTTATCACGTTTGAGATTGCGTCGAGTTGTGTTTTAATTAGGATTACATTTTATTGCACTCAATGAAAATATAAGGAATTTCGTAATCTTTCCATCCTTGAATATGCCTCTGCATTTCATTTGTTCAATTATTTATTTCGAAAAAAAAGTAGGTTGATATTTCTACACTAGTTACATGTGAGCATTTTTCTTCACGTAGCAATTTCAATTATTTGTAGTTTTCAATATTGATTCGTTCATCAAAATGTTGATGTTTAAATAAAAATTTGAAAACAAAAAAGTTGTTTTCTTCATAAAAGTTTTATCTACCAACAAAAATATAATTTCTGTGAACTAATATACAATCAATATGGGTATACAGTATATTGATTATTTGATTGAGATATATAAAAATATTTTGGTTTTAAAAGCGATTATAAATTTTATTTTATAAGAAAAACGTACATTTTTATTATTTATATGGAATTAGAACTGAATCATAGGAGGCGCTATATGCACATGCGTGATTTGGGTTATTTTAGTTAGTGTTAAAATGACGGATGATACGTAACAGTTAGCACGCGCGTTAAACAGACAAAAATTACATACTGAAGTTGAACTGAGATAAAGCTATATGTATATATATATATATATACGCTCTCTGTATTTAAAAGATGGTTCAAATTAACTTTTAATTAAAATTTTAATGATTGTTTTTTTATACGCCATTCTATTTTATTTATATATTTTTATTTTTATTTATGCTTAATCTGCTAAATTACTGCATGTGGTTGGAGCGTGAGTTTACAAAGTATTCTATGGAGTGATGTTTTGATTGTGAATTTTGGAATTGGTTTTTTAATGTACTTAAACGTAGTTCACGCGTATCTTTAGTCAGTGAGTTCAGTAACCAGTATCTGCAAGATACTGGTTACTGAACTAGTTACTTCTTAATAGTATATAAGTGCTTCTGGTTATTAAAACTAAACACACACAGGCAAGTGGACTGTATTTATAAGAGTGCGCTTCGCTAGGCCTAACCGCCATTGCTGGCTTACTGTACTAAATTCTTCACAATGTGTGAAGAAGAAGAAGATGATGCTTATATTAAATCGCTCAACACCAAAGGACGTCTGATTAGCATTCTCAAAAAGATACTGAAAAAAGTTGAAAATGATTGGCCCGGCGGTCTTAATTTCTACTCCTTGCTGAGGAGTAGAAATTAAGACCGCCTGAGGAGAAATAATCTGAGGAGAATAATCTGAGGAGAAACCCGATTTGGTGATTTCCCCTTCTACAGACTATGTTGAAACTCGTGCTCACAAGAAACGTAAAACCTTTCATGGATTTAGGTATGGAAGAGGACACTCCCAATCTTGATCTCACAGTCATCCCCAAAGAGAGGGGACCTCCGATTGTCCTCCGGGAAAAAAGGAAATGGACATAATTGAGGTCCATCATGTCAAACCTACAGATACAGAATGACTCGGCTAAAAATGCGGATGATGGCGTTAGGATTCAGTCTGCAACTGTAACAGACTTTAGAAAACTTACAAAAGAATTGGATTCAAATAATATCCAATACCACACATTCTCTCTCGGCTCGGAAAGAATTTGAAGGTGGTCCCAAGGGGTCTCTCAGAGGATATAACTTCTGAAGAAATAGAGGCTGACCTCCGCCTCCAGGACCTACCTCCCATCAAGGTTAGCAGGATGACTAGAGCGAACAAAACACCCATGCCTCTAGTTTTAATAGAGATATATCAAGTCTATAAAAACATCTATGACCTCAAATCAGTATGTGGTCTCCGAATCATCCCAGAGCCTTTGAGAAAGAAGGCTTCAACTGGGCAATACCATAGATGCCAAAGATTCGGCCATGCTCAGAGACTCTGCAAGGCAGAGTTCAAATGTAATCTGTAAAAAATCTGTAAAAAACCACCCTACTAACACATGTACAAAACCAAAAACTACTCCGGCAAAATGTGCCAACTGCGGCGGCCATCACACTGCCAATTATAGAGGTTGTATCCAAAACCCGAAAAACAAACATTCGGATTCAGGCAGACTCTCCTCCTCCTCCCCTAGCAGACCTATCCCTGAGACCGCAACCTCACAGTCCCCCACGGACAACCAAAAACTCTTAGAAATCCATCCTCTGCAATCAGAGATCTCTAAAAGATCATCTCAAACGAATCAGTCCAAGACATATGCAGACGCAGTTCGTACAAAAAAGTCAACCCAGGAAAAGATTCAACCAGCGCCACTATCTAATTTGACTGCTATCATAACCGCCTCTCTAGCAAATATGCTGCTGGACTTCAGTAGATCCAACCCCTCACTTTCCTCCACCAAAAGCTTCCTGAAGGATACACAAACTATCATCTCAGCACTCACTAATGAACAGTAATAAATTAAAACCAGACTCCCTAGAGATCATCGCGTGGAATGCGAATGGACTGAGGAGTAAGATCTTAGAACACCAGGACTTCGCCCAAAAACATCAGCCGGATGTCCTTTTAATAAACGAAACGCACCTAATACCTTCAGACAACTCCAAAATTAGGGGATATCAATTGTACAGAGCAGACAGACTATCCCACAGATGAGGCGGCACTGCCATTTTCATTAAAAATTACATCACTCATCATTCTATAAACATCCCTCCTACCACTAACCTCGAGGTCAGCGGCATTGAGATTCTCACGAGTTCTGCTGGCAAACTAAAAATCTTCGCAGCATATAATCCTCCACAAAATTATTACTGTCCTCTGAGTTGAACGCCATTTTCGATACCAGTGAGCCTACCATGCTGGCCGGAGACTTAAACGCTAAGCATCCAGTCTGGAATAGCCGTTCCACCAACAAAAACGGACACATACGAGAAAACTATGCTGGATTCAACATCCTGCTTGTGGTAGATCCCGCCGAGCCCACCCATCACAACACTTATGGTCGGGCTGATGTCTTGGACATAGCCATACTACAGCATATCAGACTCCAATACACTATAATGACGATTAATGAGCTATCATCTGATCACAATCCAATACTGTTAAAATTGGGAAACTTAGAAAAACTGTCTTCCCCCTCACTCGTTCATTCCTTGGGAAAGGCTCTCCAAGGTACTCCCGAAATATATTGGTTCTATACCCATCATAAAATCCAAAGAAGAAATTGAAACAGCTGTAAAAGATCTAACTGAACAGATTAATGCAGTCTGTGCAGCAGTTACTATCTCCGCAACTACCCGCAGATCCAACCGCTTGCCCGAAGACATTATGAATCTGATCAGGGAAAAGAACAAAGCAAGGAAAAGATACCCCAACACTAGGGCGCCACAAGACAAACGGATTTTAAATAGATTTAACTCCGCAGCGAGAGATGCCCTCACAGCCCACAGAAATCAACTTCGGGAAGAAACATTGACCTCCATCTCTCCTGATAACCACTCCATATGGAATCTTATCAGAAATATTAAAAACAGAAACAAACCTCTTCCCCCCTCCAAACAGATTCAGGTCTTATCCAAACCGATGCAGATAAAGCTGAAGCAATAGCAAAACATTTAGAAATGCAGTGTAAACCTTCCTACGATCATCTGGATTTCAATCACATATACAAGATCCATCGACACGTCAGATGTTCACTCAAGTTTTCTGTCACATATTCCACTCAAATTACACCCACATCACCTGCTGAAATATATGATATAATCAAGAAATTTAAGAACAAAAATGCCCCCGGACCTGATGGTATCTCCAACAAGGTGATAAAGCTACTACCGCGTAGAGCTATTGTGCATCTGACAAATATAATTAACTCCATCCTTCACTACATGTATTTCCCTTCCTACTGGAAACTGGCGAACATAATACCAATCCATAAACCTGGAAAAGACCCTCGATTGCCTCAAAGCAAAGTTACAGACCAATCAGCCTCATCTCAAACCTCGGTAAAATTGCTGAGGTGGTAATTCTTATCAAGCTCCAAGACTCAGTACACCAACTAAATATCCTTCCTGAGGAGCAGTTTGGCTTCACCCAATTTCATAGCACCATGCAACAAATATACAGATTAGTTGAATATACCACCACAAGCTTTAACTGACGTCAGTGAACTGGGGCTGTTTTCCTTGACATGGCCAGTGCATTAGATAACGTTTGGCCTTATGGTCTGTTATACAAACTGATATCAACTGGTATACCAATGGGAATCATTCATCTAATCAAGGCATACCTCTCCAATAGGCACATGCAAGTTAGGATGTGTGGGGTAGTTTCGACACAAAAACGCATCTTGGCTGGAGTTTCACAGGGGTCCTTGTTAGCACCGATTCCATTTTCCATATACTTGTATGATATCCCGCACAATCCATTCTCATCAATAAAAGCCCTATACGCTGATGATACAGCAATATTGGCCAGATCTTTAGAGCCGCACCTAGCCGTCAAGAAAAATGCAAGAAAAACTATTGCTACTCGAACAATATTTCACCAAATGGCGACTCCAAGTGAATCCCCTGAATAGCGTAGCCGTCCTATTCTCTAGAAGATCAATGCTTCCTAAAGAAGATATCCTCCTATTGTTAGACAGAAAACGGACTTTCAGCTTCTATATCGACTCTCTGTGCAAATACATCAAAAACCGTAGCCCAGCTCTACCGCTAATTAACAGGAACAGTAAGCTGAGCACCAGAATCAAACTACTCATATATAAATTGACGGTTCGTCCAAGGCTCACCTACGCTTCTCTGGCCTGGAGTCATACCGCTAATACTAATATTCTTAAGTTGCAACGTGTGCAAAACAAATGTCTCAGAATGATCCTGAACGCCCCATGGTCCGTTGGTACTGTGCAACTTCATCGCGAGACAAATGTCCCCTATATTTACACTTTCATGCAGACTATAGCAACCAAATTCTTCTGAAAAGGATCTGTGCACCCTAACAAACTGATCCAACTGGGTGCCGATTATGACGCAATGGATTATTTAAAACATAAAAGACCTAAAGCCATTCTAAAATACAACACTGAGGACTAATCTCCAAGCCCACTCAGGACGAGTAATTAGCTCATAAACGATCTCCACTCACAGTTTTTCTTAAGATAGCGGGGAATATGAAAAGCATTTTGCTTCGCCCCTTAGATCAGTAATGTTGTAAGTTGTAATTACTGCATTTGTTCTGTTGTATCCTTATATATACAGGGTGTCTCAAAATTCACGCAAGAAGTAATTTTGATAGAAAACACAGGTTTTTAATTAAAAATTGTAATTTCTTATTGATTCATAAAGTATACAGTATAGGGTTATGCATGGAATAGCATATCGGGTAAATGGCCTCCACGGCTTTGCTGGCACATACGCACTCTTTTGTCGAAATTTTCCATGACCGTTTTGCATAAATGTGGCTGAATTTCGTTGATACAGCGCTCAATTTCCTCCTTCAAGTCGTGGGTGATCGTGGGCTTGTTGGCATAAACCTTAGACTTCAAAAAACCCCAAAGAAAAAAGTCCAACGGCGTTAAGTCACATGATCTGGGCTGCCAATTCTGATCACCAAAACGGGAAATTACACGACCAGGAAATGACTCATGCAGTAATTGAATTGTTTCTCGGGCTGTATGGCATGTGGCACCGTCTTGTTGAAACCACATGTCGTCCACATCCATATCTTGCAATTTACACAAAAAACTGGATTAGCATGTCGCGATAGCGAGCACCATTAACTGTTATTGCCTTACCAGCCGCATTTTCGAAGAAGAATGGACCGATGATGCCTCCAGCCCAAAATCCGCACCAAACAGTGACACGTTGTGGATGCATTTGTTTCTCAACAATCACTCGTGGATTTTCTGAACCCCAAATGCGACAATTTTGTCGATTAACGAAGCCATCAAGATGAAAATGAGCCTCATCGCTGAAGATGATTTTGTTCGAAAAACAAGCATCCACTTGTTGTGGTTCCATAATCCATTCAACGAACTCTCTTCGCTGTGTGTGGTCAGTAGGCTTCAGTTCTTCAGTCAACTGAACTTTGTAAGCATAAAGATGCAAATCTTTCGTGAGAATACGCTGTAGAGAGCTTCTCGAAATGCCCAATTCAAGACCACGGTGCCGAATTGATGTTCCTGGACTCTCAGCAACACTCTCACGAACTGCTTCGATGTTTTCTGTTGAACGACTTGTTGAAGGACGGCCAGAGTGTATAAGATCACTAATTGATCCGGTTTCCTTGAATTTTTTAATTAATCTTTTCACAGTTGATGAAGTTAAATCACTATTCCGACCATATTTTGTACGAAAATTGCGAACTGTAGCTGCCAAACCTTCATTATTTTTAAAATATTGCTCAACAATGAAAATGCGTTGTTCTTTCATGTAGCGCTCCATTTTTAATGACCCTGAACTGTCAGCTGTCACGCTGTCTTTTTTTCTCATTGGCAACACTTTACCGTACAAATGGCGCTAAATTTAAATCTTGCGTGAATTTTGGGACACCCTGTATATGTGTGTGTATCGCATCTTATCGGCACCATCTAATGAGTTTCCGTGTTCCATTATAAGTTCCGTTACATCTAAAGTTGTTATATAATACGAAATAATTTTTATCTGCTATCTGATGACTATTTCGCACAAACAGTAGCATTGGAATATTCCATTTTTTAGGCTTACAACTGTCCCTCCCCCTATCTGTTCTTCCACCCATCTTCTCTCATTGATGATGATAAGATTGTTGTGGTTTTAAGCGTTTAAGAACATTCAATTCTGGAAAAGTAAGGTTGGGATTAGGCGATATTGCTTTAAAGTACGTAAGCATTTGTTCACAGAATGAAAATATTCCATAACGGTATATTTTGGGGAGAAACGGCATAGGCAGTCAGAAATATTAGCTAATAATTTACGTAGGCTGTTAGTGACAACAGAAAAAAAACGTCCTGGAACTTCTGATTAGTAATTCGAATTTCCATTTGGGATTATTATTACTATTAATATTTTTTTTTCATTGACCAGAGAACAGTACTACTTAAAACACTGGTGGAACACTCAAGTCTTCTGTTTCTCCCGAAAGTAGGATTGATGTGCTATAATGGTATTTATTTATTTTGAGGTATCTTTTATAAAAAATAGTAGTAATTATTTTACAAAGTCTGTAGCAATATCTAAGAAGTGTACTTCGAAATTTTTTATTAACATTAAGTGAAATTATATCAGGATCATTATTTTCTAGTTTACTGTTCCAATTAAAATCTTATAATTAAATTTCATTTAATTGTAAGATTTTCTTAGTCGTATTTCTTCAATTTAATGACATGATTGTCTGAGTACGTAATTCCGACTATAGACCAAGTATTTTTGAATCAAAGTGGAATTTCACAAGCATACATAGTAACTATGTCACTGTTACCATCGCAGTGGCCTCAGACTGTCGACAATTCTGGAGATCATAATTTTTTTTCCTTGAAGCTAGTAAAAGAATTACCGTTTAAACCGTACCTAAAATTGTATTTCTGGATCCATTATTAAAACAGCATTACATTATTTTCTGTTTATGAACTAACTGAACTTTCCAGTTAGTTTTCAGTCTTCTTGAAATTTTTTACTACTTCAATAAAATTTTTAAGAAAATCTCGACAACCTTTCAAAACATGAACGGTGCACGAAATATGTATTTTTATATTGTAAGCATTTGATTGATTGTTAAAATATTTTAAACTTAGCCTTTTAATTTGATTGCAGAGGACACGAATTCGACCCATCAGAATATGAGAGCTCATCAACCAAATTGATAGTAATCCGAACCTCTGGTGAGTTAGTGAATCGGCGAATGAAGTTGGTGAACTTTATGAAGATTTTGACTCGCTTGTGAATTTCCCATCTTTCTCTGGTGCTCATCCGAAGACAAAACTTGGGACGTTCCCATCACAATCGTGTCAACAATGAGAGTGTTTGAACACTCAATCAGTCCTAAGAAGAAAACAAGGGGGGGGGGGATGGAAACGTTTCTCATCATGAATATATATTTTGACCATTTGGATCCTTATTTCGATCCTTATTGATTTCAAAACACCGAGTCCCTTTTTACGGAAAGTGGATGGTGTTGTAACTTCAAGAATGCGTTCATAATTGGCAAGAAAGTGTGACCAGTTTATTAATTCCTGAAACTGCAAAAATAGAAGAATCATTCGCCTTTCCTACTTTCATATATACCCTCTGTCCAAAAAGAAACCGAACTTTTCGAACATAGAAGAAACTAGTGGGGCCACCTGTTTTATCTTTTTGTTGTCGAAAGCGGCAACCTTCATTAGTGTTGTATCAACTGTTTATGACATTTGTTTCATTAGAAGCCGAGTTATAGTGCCAAGAGTGACAGTGTGCTTTGACGAAGGTCGGTCGTCATGATATTCACGCCGTACGCAACGAATTCTCGCTATCATTCGCTTCAAAACTTCGAGATAAAACTTACCATTGACCGTTTGGCCAGGCAGAACGAATTCTTTGTGAATAATGGATAATGCCCTTGGAATCGCAGAAGCAAATCAGCATTGTCTTTACTTTTGACTTCTCCAAGCGACTTTTTTTCGGATGCCCCTCTTCTGGTGGTCTCCATTCAGCACTTTGGCACTTTGTTTCGGGATCATACTCAAAACACTACGTTTCGTCACCAGTACCGATCGTTTCAAGGAAGTTTAAGTCCTTACGAGCGGTTTTAATGAGGTGCTTGCAGTGTTCAATTCGATATATTTTTTGGTCGTCGGTCAGCTTGTGGGAAACAAATCGCGAATTCAATTTACGAAGGCCCAAACTCTTGGTCAAAATGTTGTGCACAGTTGATTTTTGGAATCCCCAATTCATCATCAATCAATCTCACGCACTTTTTGGATGCTTCGCTCAGTTCAGTTTTTGGACGTCCTCAAGCGTCTGACGACACTTTGAAATCGCTTAAACCACTCGTAAACTTGAATACGGGATAGGCATTCACCGCTCTATGCTTTTTGAAGCATTTGATGCGTTTCGGTAAAATGTTTACCGAGTTTAACAAAAGTCAATCGCAGTTCTCTGTTTGAAACATATTGTCTAACCGTTCGTCAAAACACTGTCATTCTTGACACTATAACTCGGCTTCTAATGAAACAAATGTCATAAACAGTTGACACAACACTAATGAAGGTTGCCGCTTTCGATAACAAAACGATACAAACAGGTGGCGCCACTGGTTTCTTCTATTTTCGAAACGTTCGGTTTCGTTTTGGACAGAGGATGTATGTATCAGTGTAAAATTATTGATTAGAGGATGTTACTAAATACGTTTCTGATTCTTTTTTTTTTATTATGACTGTCTCACTCACGATAGGTTGTGCATAGAAAAAATTCGGAAAAGTGGATTAGAGAGAGCGAATAGAAATCTGAGATAGAAAGAGGCCTACGTAAGTGAATAGAGGATACGGACACTGTTAATCCCCTTAAAAATCACTCACAAATCAGGATCACTGTTTTTTTAATAACCAACCAACCACATCAATCAGACAGCATAATAGAGTATTCAATTATGAATATTCTACCAGAGTGAAATATGCCCAATCCCTTATAAAAGTACGCGTAGCACCACATGCTAACATAATGTGGTGGGGTATATGGTTGTACAAAACAGGGACAAACATGGGAAAAACAAATAACATTACGACGTTCAAATACGATGCCATCGAGCTTCTGTCAAGGATATATTTCCGGTGATCCACATTCCATGGTAGTTAAAATGTACACAGAACAGTGTCAGAGGGTAAATCCTCCTCTCGCTGATGAAACTGTAAAAGAACACAGAAAAGGTATGCTCTTGGTGAACGACGGATGAAATGCCTTTTATGAGATAATTTACAAGTGACATTGTCGCAGCTGACTTCTCAAGAAAACTGTGAGTACAGGAACAATATCCCAGATGCCATTGCGCTATGGCCCACAAAATATCTCTGTCTCACCAGTCATCATCGAAAGTAGGTGCTGTGATGGTATCTGATCTGTAGGAAACAAAAGTAACAGAAGAACGAATGCTGGTGTCCAACAAGGATGATTTGTGCTTCATCTTATTGGTGGGCGGTACCGCTTAAAATATGAGTACCCTCTGACCGCTTATTCACATTTTCCCAACATTCATAGAGAGGAGCGATCATGTCAATTGCATGTTGGCAGTCGTATGATTAGTGTGGTTTTCTGCAAGTCATGGACGTTTTACTCTGTTGCACCTGCTCCCAGACGAGATCTTACAGAACGATGTATCGTCATGTGAATGGGGCCTCACACAGTGTGTGTGTGTGTGTGTGTGTGTGTATATATATATATATATACAGTTGAGAGCAGTTGCTGTTCCTAACATAAGATCATTACACTGTTAAAGGCGATACCAGAACGAAACTTAACCACGGTTTAACTTTGATTTGGATTCCTAATGCTGGATGAGAAAAACCAGTTGTTAAAACAAACTGAAGAATGACCTGGAAAGGATTAAGACAGAAAGTTTCACATCTGTTGGTCCATAGCGAAGGGATTCCAGCAGCCCTGAGATCACGGCATTTCCAGTGTTGACATATTCTCTAAGCAATCCTCCCTTGCAGTTATTATGCTATTTCAGAAGGGTATTTGATGTTTCCGGCCACCAGTACAGAGTTCTTTGGTATTGAGGATTAAAACAAAGTTTTGTTTCAGTACGAGTTTGTTTGCGTTCCGGTAGACGATCTGTATGGAGTTGAATTTAGCTGAATTTTTACCCATTGCTGAGAGCAGTTAAATTGCTTGCTGTTTTAGAAATCTAATGATCAGGCTGTGGCTGTTGTAGTTGGGCTGTGTCTGGTTTGTTCAGTACGCATCATTTTCCTGGGGGTGGCTTACTTCTTTAATATGTCTTGCTATCCGGAGATGCTTTGGTTACTTTCGTTAGCTGCTCGATTGGGGTTGCTACTATCACTTCGTGTATAGTTGGAGGAGTGCTTTGTTTTTTTGCTGTTATGTTTCAGCGTGTTGTTTGCATTCTTTGTAGTTTGCTGAATGGGGTGAAGAATGGGAGGAAATAATTTGCGCATTTGGTTGGAATGTTTTTTATAGTTATTTGTAGGTAGTCTTCATATGTTTATTGTCGTTGTTTTACAACTTTTTTTTTTTTTTTTGCATATTGTCCCGTAGATGTTTTCTGCGGACGGATTCTACTCTGAAAATAAGTCACAGACCGTTTTGATATCGGATTTTTCTCATTGCTATTTACTGATTTTCACCAGCACCAATAGCATTGGACATTTGTCTGATCACTGCATGCGAAAAATTTTTATGCGTCGATTCAATACTATCTTCGTGTTCTCTTGAGTACGAAGTTGTGATCAGGTGCAGTCGTGACATCGAGGAGTTTAGTTAGGTTACAGTAGTCCGATACTAGTTCGGGTAGATGTCTTTGTAAGAGGTTTTCGGCATCAAAAACCAAACTGTTGTCCAGTGCTTTTTAGCTTAGAGGATGATCTGTGGTATTCGCTCTATTGGGTTGCCACTGTTTCTGTCCATGCAGGCTTCTTCATCGGGGCAGTTTTCCATTTCTCTCTCTCTCTCTCTTATTTTTTCCCCTTTCTTCTTGGGATTCATTGAAGCTTGTAGCCGTTTCATGAGTTGTCGAACTGAATTTGGCCATTTTGTCTCCAATTGTTGCCCTTTTGTTGAGCAGGTTTAATTCTTCCTCTTCTTCTTCTTCCCTTCGGGTATTAGGCCTAGTGGCCTGTTACGGAGCTATCTTTAACCCTTTTAAGCCGTACCCGTCCCGAAAATAAGGGGACTATCCCTATGCCTCCCGGTGTGTCCTAATGTCTGTAGCTGCGTGTGTTCACGAGGCCGGTTTGCCTGTTTGCGGGTGGAAAAACACAAGATAAACTGGGGAGAAAAACTCAGCTGTCCACGCCTAAGACCGGCTAACTTGGCTATGGCTGAGAAAGATCCTTAAGCTCCTCACGTCGGCGACGGGAATCGAACCCAGGGCACTCCTTTCCCAGGCATATGGTTGCGAAGCGCAAAGTCACTAGGCTAACCGCGCGGACACAGGTTTAATGTATTCAAAACCGAGACTACATAAAGTGTATCCCACAATGTGAGAGACTGGTGATCTGAATCGATATTATGTGAGTTGTGAGTGTTTGAACAGTGGCGAGTATGTTATACTCTAACTATCAGCCTCAGTAGCTCAGTCAGTGTAGACGAAGCGATTTGGTCGGAAAGACCTGGATTCGATTCCCGTCAGTGACGTGAGGAACCTTCCGTGAGGAACCGCCTAACCGGTCTCATACGTAGGTAGGGGATTTTTCTTCCCCCAGAACAGGCAATCCGGTCCCGTGAACACCCATGGATTACAGTCACGAATACGTCCCGGCCGTAAATCGTACATCTCTCCATGTTAAGGTTCATTTCCTCTGTCAATTCTTTCATTTTAACTTTTTTGTGTGTGTGTGTGTGGGTGGGTGGGAGAAATCACTTATTCTGCAGCTTTCAGCACTCCTAGTTGTATAAGGTCTGAAAGTTCTTTTACGGTTTTCAACAACTGCTCTACATCGTTATCAACCTCGAACTCCAACCCTTAGCTTGCAGCACGATTTGTATTTGTCAAATCCTGTGAAATGTATGAACATATATTTTCAGACAGATTCTTCTTTAAAATAACATTCATACACACCTGCAGTAACTTCTCTCTAAATGCTTCATCTGCAATCTGCATACACAATGCCCTACACACAATATTTCTTCCACCAGTCTCCGAAGGATTTCTCGTTAGCAATAGAAGCATTTGCCTGAAAGGTTGATGTCTTGCAGGAGTGAAGTGGTAATCGGTGAAGTATCTTCACACACACACAGTAAACTGAAACAAGTTTCAAAAACTAAAGTAAAAACAAAAATGTAAAAAAAAAAGTTATTATCGAACACGATTTTATTATCCTTTAAATATGAAATATATAAAGTAAAAAAAAAACCTCAAAATAAACAATAAAAAGACAGAAATGAGTAAATTTTTATTTCGTTCCAAAAAAAAGGTCATGAAACCTAGAACGGTTCGTTTTTATTCACAGGAATAAGCAGTCTTACTCACTACGCCCCTACTATTTCTATATTTAGAAAGAAATATTGGTCGCAACAAGCTTTATAAAAATAGAAACTTTTCTAGTATAACTAATTATTTAAATCTATTTTTATTAAAAAATTTAAATCTTTTAAAAACTTCAAAGTTTAAAAATTAAAGATGAAAATATATTTCAACACCTTTTCCTTTATTAAATAAAGTTATATTTATCATGATTTCATACGGAAAATGATAACATGGTGATGAGGAATTAGGGAATGAACACCTGATTCCCGGAAAAGTCCTTTTTAGGACTTCCAGGGTGACAAATGGCAATGCTATAGCCAATGAAGTTTTAACTGAGGCTCGGCTATTGTCGTTACCCAGCCATGACTAGAGCTTTTTAGCTCAATAACACTCTATCCATACAGATTTACCTTATTCAGATGACGGGGACTGAGTCAAGGACTCAGTCCATCGCCCAGTTCTTTTAAGAACTTAAGAAAATGATAACAAGGGGGGGTGAGATGCGGTGATTGATTCATTCAATCCAATACCGTTGGAGGGTAATGGATGGCAATGCTGTAGCCAATGAAGTTCTAACTGAAGCTCGGCTATTGCTGTTACCCTCCTGCCATGATCAGAGCTTTAATTGCTCAATAACACCTTATCCCTACACTGTCCTCTACAGATAACGGGGAATATGAAAAGCATTCTTGCTTCTCCCCTTTAAGCCAGTCCTTATAAGGATAAAATGATAACAATAGAAGAGCGATACCAATCAAAAGTCCTTTTTAGGACTTCCATGGTAACAAATGGCGATGCTGTAGCCAATGAAGTTTTAACTGAGGCTTGGCTATTGCCGTTACCCAGCCATGACTAGAGATTTTTAGCTCAACAACACTCCGTCCATACAGATTTACTTCATTCAGATGACGGGATAAAGAGTCAAGGACTCAGTCCATCGCCCAGTTCTTTTAAGAATGATAACAATAATAATCGTTATCGAAATAATTATTTGAACTGCTCTTGTGTTTATGTTTATTTATATTTATATTTAACACGCTTTTCATTAATTTTCATTTAAATGAGAGTTTGAGGACTTTTATTTCAGTATTTTGTTTCAAAAATGGGGCACTTAATCACTTCTGCAGAATCCGCCCATTTTGAATTCAGATGTTATATTCTTTCAGTGCTTGATGGAATTCGAATGATATAGTGTACGTGATGCTAATAATGACAAAATCTTAATATCTTATTGTGAGAGATGTAAAAAAAAAAAATGTGTATATATATATATATGTGAAAAATTTTTTTACCTTGGGGATAATATATATTAAGGATACCAAGTAATTTTATAAACTTGGTTTTTTTACTCCTTCTCCCAAGTAAGCAAAACAGTTAAGTTTCCGCCTGAACGTAGTTCAATTCTAAAAGGTAGTGCAACACCAGGGCAACTCGTAAAGGTGGGTAAAGCTCTGATCACTATTCTTAGTATTTCCCATAATGTAAAACACATCTCACTAGAAGATGTATACTGCAATGCATTATGGGTGGGGGGGTCACTACCCAGACCGGTTTCAACCTTTTTTAAGGTCTCCTCAGTGAGTAGCTAGACCCTGAAATACCAAGGTTTTTAGTAATACAGAGCCTTATCAACTTTACCAATACAAGTTGCAACTTGTATTGGTAAAATAAAAGGAAATAATTTAAACGCTTTTCGATTGAGGAAAATTAGTCCTTTTTAGGACTTCCAGGGTAATGGATGGCAATGCTGTAGCCAATGAAGTTTTAACTGAGGCTCGGCTATTGATGTTATTACCCAGCCATGACTAGAGCTTTTTAGCTCAATAACACTCCATCCACACAGATTTTCTTCATTCAGATGACGTGATAAAGAGTCCAGGACTCAGCCCATCGCCCAGTTCTTTTAAGAACTTTAAGAAGCAATTGATGTGCTGATTTGTGGCAATACCCAACGTTACGAATCTGCAGTAACAAATGTTTTTGTTTAATCACATTTAATAAACATATTCCTTCAGTGCAATCACTAATTATGTCTCTTTCCACATGCTTCATTATCGGAAAGTCTATCTACCGATAAATTTTAATAATCAGATATTTTTAATGGATCTCTAGGGAATGGTTGATCGTTAAAATAGTTTCTTCTGAGAGCTGTACTCTCAAAACCTATGCCAAATTAATGAGCAAGTGTTCATTAATGGTAATAAATGTTTTTTTAAAGAAAATCAACTTAAAGAAGCTCTTTCTCTGACGTGCGTACGTTCTAGTTTCATTAAAACGTGATATATCACTGAGTAGCCCTTTGTTTTCTATATGCTCGAGTTTTATGGTCAGAAATATGCACCGCTATTTATGCTGACAACGGCACTGCTGCCCTCTACATTCACAATCTCAAATTATTGCTACCCACGAATTAAGGCAGTGTTTCCACTTTTTCTCCCCTTTAAACTAGACCGTTCTTTTCACAC